>NC_091996.1:70176769-70776769 GCF_044704955.1 Pristiophorus japonicus
CCCGAGTGTTTTTCTCCCTCCCCCCGAGTGTTTTCTCCCTCCCCCGAGTGTTTTCTCCCTCCCCCCGAGTGTTTTCTCCCTCCCCCCGAGTGTTTTCTCCCTCCCCCCGAGTGTTTTCTCCCTCCCCCGAGTGTTTTCTCCCTCCCCCCGAGTGTTTTCTCCCTCCCCCCGAGTGTTTTCTCCCTCCCCCCGAGTGTTTTCTCCCTCCCCCCGAGTGTTTTCTCCTCCCCCCGAGTGTTTTCTCCCTCCCCCCGAGTGTTTTCTCCCTCCCCCCGAGTGTTTTCTCCCTCCCCCCGAGTGTTTTCTCCCTCCCCCCCGAGTGTTTTCTCCCTCCCCCCGAGTGTTTTCCTCCCCCCCCCGAGTGTTTCTCCCTCCCCCCGAGTGTTTTCTCCCTCCCCCCGAGTGTTTTCTCCCTCCCCCCGAGTGTTTTCTCCCTCCCCCCGAGTGTTTTCTCCCTCCCCCCGAGTGTTTTCTCCCTCCCCCCGAGTGTTTTCTCCCTCCCCCCGAGTGTTTTCTCCCTCCCCCCGAGTGTTTTCTCCCTCCCCCCGAGTGTTTTCTCCCTCCCCCCGAGTGTTTTCTCCCTCCCCCCGAGTGTTTTCTCCCTCCCCCCGAGTGTTTTCTCCCTCCCCCCGAGTGTTTTCTCCCTCCCCCCGAGTGTTTTCTCCCTCCCCCCGAGTGTTTTCTCCCTCCCCCCGAGTGTTTTCTCCCTCCCCCCGAGTGTTTTCTCCCTCCCCCCGAGTGTTTTCTCCCTCCCCCCGAGTGTTTTCTCCCTCCCCCCGAGTGTTTTCTCCCTCCCCCGAGTGTTTTCTCCCTCCCCCCGAGTGTTTTCTCCCTCCCCCCGAGTGTTTTCTCCCTCCCCCCGAGTGTTTTCTCCCTCCCCCCGAGTGTTTTCTCCCTCCCCCCGAGTGTTTTCTCCCTCCCCCCGAGTGTTTTCTCCCTCCCCCCGAGTGTTTTCTCCCTCCCCCCGAGTGTTTTCTCCCTCCCCCCGAGTGTTTTCTCCCTCCCCCCGAGTGTTTTCTCCCTCCCCCCGAGTGTTTTCTCCCTCCCCCCGAGTGTTTTCTCCCTCCCCCCGAGTGTTTTCTCCCTCCCCCCGAGTGTTTTCTCCCTCCCCCCGAGTGTTTTCTCCCTCCCCCCGAGTGTTTTCTCCCTCCCCCCGAGTGTTTTCTCCCTCCCCCCGAGTGTTTTCTCCCTCCCCCCGAGTGTTTTCTCCCTCCCCCCGAGTGTTTTCTCCCTCCCCCCGAGTGTTTTCTCCCTCCCCCCGAGTGTTTTCTCCCTCCCCCCGAGTGTTTTCTCCCTCCCCCCGAGTGTTTTCTCCCTCCCCCCGAGTGTTTTCTCCCTCCCCCCGAGTGTTTTCTCCCTCCCCCCGAGTGTTTTCTCCCTCCCCCCGAGTGTTTTCTCCCTCCCCCCGAGTGTTTTCTCCCTCCCCCCGAGTGTTTTCTCCCTCCCCCCGAGTGTTTTCTCCCTCCCCCCGAGTGTTTTCTCCCTCCCCCGAGTGTTTTCTCCCTCCCCCCGAGTGTTTTCTCCCTCCCCCCGAGTGTTTTCTCCCTCCCCCCGAGTGTTTTCTCCCTCCCCCCGAGTGTTTTCTCCCTCCCCCCGAGTGTTTTCTCCCTCCCCCCGAGTGTTTTCTCCCTCCCCCCGAGTGTTTTCTCCCTCCCCCCGAGTGTTTTCTCCCTCCCCCCGAGTGTTTTCTCCCTCCCCCCCGAGTGTTTTCTCCCTCCCCCCGAGTGTTTTCTCCCTCCCCCCGAGTGTTTTCTCCCTCCCCCCGAGTGTTTTCTCCCTCCCCCCGAGTGTTTTCTCCCTCCCCCCGAGTGTTTTCTCCCTCCCCCCGAGTGTTTTCTCCCTCCCCCCGAGTGTTTTCTCCCTCCCCCCGAGTGTTTTCTCCCTCCCCCCGAGTGTTTTCTCCCTCCCCCCGAGTGTTTTCTCCCTCCCCCCGAGTGTTTTCTCCCTCCCCCCGAGTGTTTTCTCCCTCCCCCCGAGTGTTTTCTCCCTCCCCCCGAGTGTTTTCTCCCTCCCCCCGAGTGTTTTCTCCCTCCCCCCGAGTGTTTTCTCCCTCCCCCCGAGTGTTTTCTCCCTCCCCCCGAGTGTTTTCTCCCTCCCCCCGAGTGTTTTCTCCCTCCCCCCGAGTGTTTTCTCCCTCCCCCCGAGTGTTTTCTCCCTCCCCCCGAGTGTTTTCTCCCTCCCCCCGAGTGTTTTCTCCCTCCCCCCGAGTGTTTTCTCCCTCCCCCCGAGTGTTTTCTCCCTCCCCCCGAGTGTTTTCTCCCTCCCCCCGAGTGTTTTCTCCCTCCCCCCGAGTGTTTTCTCCCTCCCCCCGAGTGTTTTCTCCCTCCCCCCGAGTGTTTTCTCCCTCCCCCCGAGTGTTTTCTCCCTCCCCCCGAGTGTTTTCTCCCTCCCCCCGAGTGTTTTCTCCCTCCCCCCGAGTGTTTTCTCCCTCCCCCCGAGTGTTTTCTCCCTCCCCCCGAGTGTTTTCTCCCTCCCCCCGAGTGTTTTCTCCCTCCCCCCGAGTGTTTTCTCCCTCCCCCCGAGTGTTTTCTCCCTCCCCCCGAGTGTTTTCTCCCTCCCCCCCGAGTGTTTTCTCCCTCCCCCCGAGTGTTTTCTCCCTCCCCCCGAGTGTTTTCTCCCTCCCCCCGAGTGTTTTCTCCCTCCCCCCGAGTGTTTTCTCCCTCCCCCCGAGTGTTTTCTCCCTCCCCCCGAGTGTTTTCTCCCTCCCCCCGAGTGTTTTCTCCCTCCCCCCGAGTGTTTTCTCCCTCCCCCCGAGTGTTTTCTCCCTCCCCCCGAGTGTTTTCTCCCTCCCCCCGAGTGTTTCTCCCTCCCCCCGAGTGTTTTCTCCCTCCCCCCGAGTGTTTTCTCCCTCCCCCCGAGTGTTTTCTCCCTCCCCCCGAGTGTTTTCTCCCTCCCCCCGAGTGTTTTCTCCCTCCCCCCGAGTGTTTTCTCCCTCCCCCCGAGTGTTTTCTCCCTCCCCCCGAGTGTTTTCTCCCTCCCCCCGAGTGTTTTCTCCCTCCCCGAGTGTTTTCTCCCTCCCCCCGAGTGTTTTCTCCCTCCCCCCGAGTGTTTTCTCCCTCCCCCCGAGTGTTTTCTCCCTCCCCCCGAGTGTTTTCTCCCTCCCCCCGAGTGTTTTCTCCCTCCCCCCGAGTGTTTTCTCCCTCCCCCCGAGTGTTTTCTCCCTCCCCCCGAGTGTTTTCTCCCTCCCCCCGAGTGTTTTCTCCCTCCCCCCGAGTGTTTTCTCCCTCCCCCCGAGTGTTTTCTCCCTCCCCCCGAGTGTTTTCTCCCTCCCCCCGAGTGTTTTCTCCCTCCCCCCGAGTGTTTTCTCCCTCCCCCCGAGTGTTTTCTCCCTCCCCCCGAGTGTTTTCTCCCTCCCCCCGAGTGTTTTCTCCCTCCCCCCGAGTGTTTTCTCCCTCCCCCCGAGTGTTTTCTCCCTCCCCCCGAGTGTTTTCTCCCTCCCCCCGAGTGTTTTCTCCCTCCCCCCGAGTGTTTTCTCCCTCCCCCCGAGTGTTTTCTCCCTCCCCCCGAGTGTTTTCTCCCTCCCCCCGAGTGTTTTCTCCCTCCCCCCGAGTGTTTTCTCCCTCCCCCCGAGTGTTTTCTCCCTCCCCCGAGTGTTTCTCCCTCCCCCCGAGTGTTTTCTCCCTCCCCCCGAGTGTTTTCTCCCTCCCCCCGAGTGTTTTCTCCCTCCCCCCGAGTGTTTTCTCCCTCCCCCCGAGTGTTTTCTCCCTCCCCCCGAGTGTTTTCTCCCTCCCCCCGAGTGTTTTCTCCCTCCCCCCGAGTGTTTTCTCCCTCCCCCCGAGTGTTTTCTCCCTCCCCCCGAGTGTTTTCTCCCTCCCCCCGAGTGTTTTCTCCCTCCCCCCGAGTGTTTTCTCCCTCCCCCCGAGTGTTTTCTCCCTCCCCCCGAGTGTTTTCTCCCTCCCCCCGAGTGTTTTCTCCCTCCCCCCGAGTGTTTCTCCCTCCCCCGAGTGGTTTCTCCCTCCCCCCGAGTGGTTTCTCCCTCCCCCCGAGTGGTTTCTCCCTCCCCCCGAGTGGTTTCTCCCTCCCCCCGAGTGGTTTCTCCCTCCCCCCGAGTGGTTTCTCCCTCCCCCCGAGTGGTTTCTCCCTCCCCCCGAGTGGTTTCTCCCTCCCCCCGAGTGGTTTCTCCCTCCCCCCGAGTGGTTTCTCCCTCCCCCCGAGTGGTTTTTCTCCCTCCCCCCGAGTGGTTTCTCCCTCCCCCCGAGTGGTTTCTCCCTCCCCCCGAGTGGTTTCTCCCTCCCCCCGAGTGGTTTCTCCCTCCCCCCGAGTGGTTTCTCCCTCCCCCCGAGTGGTTTCTCCCTCCCCCCGAGTGGTTTCTCCCTCCCCCCGAGTGGTTTCTCCCTCCCCCCGAGTGGTTTCTCCCTCCCCCCGAGTGGTTTCTCCCTCCCCCCGAGTGGTTTCTCCCTCCCCCCGAGTGGTTTCTCCCTCCCCCCGAGTGGTTTCTCCCTCCCCCCGAGTGGTTTCTCCCCTCCCCCCGAGTGGTTTCTCCCTCCCCCCGAGTGGTTTCTCCCTCCCCCCGAGTGGTTTCTCCCTCCCCCCGAGTGGTTTCTCCCTCCCCCCGAGTGGTTTCTCCCTCCCCCCGAGTGGTTTCTCCCTCCCCCCGAGTGGTTTCTCCCTCCCCCCGAGTGGTTTCTCCCTCCCCCCGAGTGGTTTCTCCCTCCCCCCGAGTGGTTTCTCCCTCCCCCCGAGTGGTTTCTCCCTCCCCCCGAGTGGTTTCTCCCTCCCCCCGAGTGGTTTCTCCCCCCGAGTGTTTCTCCCCCGAGTGGTTTCTCCCTCCCCGTGTTTCTCCCCCCGAGTGGTTTCTCCCTCCCCCCGAGTGGTTTCTCCCTCCCCCCGAGTGGTTTTCTCCCTCCCCCCGAGTGGTTTCTCCCTCCCCCCGAGTGGTTTCTCCCTCCCCCCGAGTGGTTTCTCCCTCCCCCCGAGTGGTTTCTCCCTCCCCCCGAGTGGTTTCTCCCTCCCCCCGAGTGGTTTCTCCCTCCCCCCGAGTGGTTTCTCCCTCCCCCCGAGTGGTTTCTCCCTCCCCCCGAGTGGTTTCTCCCTCCCCCCGAGTGGTTTCTCCCTCCCCCCGAGTGTTTTCTCCCTCCCCCCGAGTGTTTCTCCCTCCCCCCGAGTGTTTTCTCCCTCCCCCCGAGTGTTTTCTCCCTCCCCCCGAGTGTTTTCTCCCTCCCCCCGAGTGTTTTTCCCTCCCCCCGAGTGTTTCTCCCTCCCCCCGAGTGTTTCTCCCTCCCCCCGAGTGTTTTCCCCTCCCCCCGAGTGTTTTCCCCCTCCCCCCGAGTGTTTTCTCCCTCCCCCCGAGTGTTTTCCCCTCCCCCCGAGTGTTTTCCCCCTCCCCCCGAGTGTTTTCTCCCTCCCCCCGAGTGTTTTCCCCTCCCCCCGAGTGTTTTCCCCCTCCCCCCGAGTGTTTTCCCCTCCCCCCGAGTGTTTTCCCCTCCCCCCGAGTGTTTTCTCCCTCCCCCCGAGTGTTTCTCCCTCCCCCCGAGTGTTTTCTCCCTCCCCCCGAGTGTTTTCTCCCTCCCCCCGAGTGTTTTCTCCCTCCCCCCGAGTGTTTTCTCCCTCCCCCCGAGTGGTTTTCTCCCTCCCCCCGAGTGCCGAGTGTTTTCTCCCTCCCCCCGAGTGGTTTCTCCCTCCCCCCGAGTGTTTCTCCCTCCCCCCGAGTGGTTTCTCCCTCCCCCCGAGTGGTTTTCTCCCTCCCCCCGAGTGTTTTCTCCCTCCCCCCGAGTGGTTTCTCCCTCCCCCCGAGTGGTTTCTCCCTCCCCCCGAGTGGTTTCTCCCTCCCCCCGAGTGGTTTCCTTCTCCCTCCCCCCGAGTGTTTTCTCCCTCCCCCCGAGTGGTTTCTCCCTCCCCCCGAGTGGTTTCTCCCTCCCCCCGAGTGGTTTCTCCCTCCCCCCGAGTGGTTTCTCCCTCCCCCCGAGTGGTTTCTCCCTCCCCCCGAGTGGTTTCTCCCTCCCCCCGAGTGGTTTCTCCCTCCCCCCGAGTGGTTTCTCCCTCCCCCCGAGTGTTTTCTCCCTCCCCCCGAGTGGTTTCTCCCTCCCCCCGAGTGGTTTCTCCCTCCCCCCGAGTGTTTTCTCCCTCCCCCCGAGTGTTTTCTCCCTCCCCCCGAGTGTTTTCTCCCTCCCCCCGAGTGGTTCTCCCTCCCCCCGAGTGGTTTCTCCCTCCCCCCGAGTGTTTTCTCCCTCCCCCCGAGTGTTTTCTCCCTCCCCCCGAGTGGTTTCTCCCTCCCCCCGAGTGGTTTCTCCCTCCCCCCGAGTGTTTTCTCCCTCCCCCCGAGTGGTTTCTCCCTCCCCCCGAGTGTTTTCTCCCTCCCCCCGAGTGTTTTCTCCCTCCCCCCGAGTGTTTTCTCCCTCCCCCCGAGTGTTTTCTCCCTCCCCCCGAGTGTTTTCTCCCTCCCCCCGAGTGGTTTTCTCCCTCCCCCCGAGTGTTTTCTCCCTCCCCCCGAGTGTTTTCTCCCTCCCCCCGAGTGGTTTCTCCCTCCCCCCGAGTGGTTTCTCCCTCCCCCCGAGTGGTTTCTCCCTCCCCCCGAGTGTTTTCTCCCTCCCCCCGAGTGGTTTTCTCCCTCCCCCCGAGTGTTTTCTCCCTCCCCCCGAGTGTTTTCTCCCTCCCCCCGAGTGTTTTCTCCCTCCCCCCGAGTGTTTTCTCCCTCCCCCCGAGTGGTTTCTCCCTCCCCCCGAGTGTTTTCTCCCTCCCCCCGAGTGGTTTCTCCCTCCCCCCGAGTGGTTTTCTCCCTCCCCCCGAGTGGTTTCTCCCTCCCCCCGAGTGTTTTCTCCCTCCCCCCGAGTGTTTTCTCCCTCCCCCCGAGTGGTTTCTCCCTCCCCCCGAGTGTTTTCTCCCTCCCCCCGAGTGTTTTCTCCCTCCCCCCGAGTGTTTTCTCCCTCCCCCCGAGTGTTTTCTCCCTCCCCCCGAGTGTTTCTCCCTCCCCCCGAGTGTTTCTCCCTCCCCCCGAGTGTTTTCTCCCTCCCCCCGAGTGTTTTCTCCCTCCCCCCGAGTGTTTTCTCCCTCCCCCCGAGTGTTTTCTCCCTCCCCCCGAGTGTTTTCTCCCTCCCCCCGAGTGTTTTCTCCCTCCCCCCGAGTGTTTTCTCCCTCCCCCCGAGTGTTTTCTCCCTCCCCCCGAGTGTTTTCTCCCTCCCCCCGAGTGTTTTCTCCCTCCCCCCGAGTGTTTTCTCCCTCCCCCCGAGTGTTTTCTCCCTCCCCCCGAGTGTTTTCTCCCTCCCCCCGAGTGTTTTCTCCCTCCCCCCGAGTGTTTTCTCCCTCCCCCCGAGTGTTTTCTCCCTCCCCCCGAGTGTTTTCTCCCTCCCCCCGAGTGTTTTCTCCCTCCCCCCGAGTGTTTTCTCCCTCCCCCCGAGTGTTTTCTCCCTCCCCCCGAGTGTTTTCTCCCTCCCCCCGAGTGTTTTCTCCCTCCCCCCGAGTGTTTTCTCCCTCCCCCCGAGTGTTTTCTCCCTCCCCCCGAGTGTTTTCTCCCTCCCCCCGAGTGTTTTCTCCCTCCCCCCGAGTGTTTTCTCCCTCCCCCCGAGTGTTTTCTCCCTCCCCCCGAGTGTTTTCTCCCTCCCCCCGAGTGTTTTCTCCCTCCCCCCGAGTGTTTTCTCCCTCCCCCCGAGTGTTTTCTCCCTCCCCCCGAGTGTTTTCTCCCTCCCCCCGAGTGTTTTCTCCCTCCCCCCGAGTGTTTTCTCCCTCCCCCCGAGTGTTTTCTCCCTCCCCCCGAGTGTTTTCTCCCTCCCCCCGAGTGTTTTCTCCCTCCCCCCGAGTGTTTTCTCCCTCCCCCCGAGTGTTTTCTCCCTCCCCCCGAGTGTTTTCTCCCTCCCCCCGAGTGTTTTCTCCCTCCCCCCGAGTGTTTTCTCCCTCCCCCCGAGTGTTTTCTCCCTCCCCCCGAGTGTTTTCTCCCTCCCCCCGAGTGTTTTCTCCCTCCCCCCGAGTGTTTTCTCCCTCCCCCCGAGTGTTTTCTCCCTCCCCCCGAGTGTTTTCTCCCTCCCCCCGAGTGTTTTCTCCCTCCCCCCGAGTGTTTTCTCCCTCCCCCCGAGTGTTTTCTCCCTCCCCCCGAGTGTTTTCTCCCTCCCCCCGAGTGTTTTCTCCCTCCCCCCGAGTGTTTTCTCCCTCCCCCCGAGTGTTTTCTCCCTCCCCCCGAGTGTTTTCTCCCTCCCCCCGAGTGTTTTCTCCCTCCCCCCGAGTGTTTTCTCCCTCCCCCCGAGTGTTTTCTCCCTCCCCCCGAGTGTTTTCTCCCTCCCCCCGAGTGTTTTCTCCCTCCCCCCGAGTGTTTTCTCCCTCCCCCCGAGTGTTTTCTCCCTCCCCCCGAGTGTTTTCTCCCTCCCCCCGAGTGTTTTCTCCCTCCCCCCGAGTGTTTTCTCCCTCCCCCCGAGTGTTTTCTCCCTCCCCCCGAGTGTTTTCTCCCTCCCCCCGAGTGTTTTCTCCCTCCCCCCGAGTGTTTTCTCCCTCCCCCCGAGTGTTTTCTCCCTCCCCCCGAGTGTTTTCTCCCTCCCCCCGAGTGTTTTCTCCCTCCCCCCGAGTGTTTTCTCCCTCCCCCCGAGTGTTTTCTCCCTCCCCCCGAGTGTTTTCTCCCTCCCCCCGAGTGTTTTCTCCCTCCCCCCGAGTGTTTTCTCCCTCCCCCCGAGTGTTTTCTCCCTCCCCCCGAGTGTTTTCTCCCTCCCCCCGAGTGTTTTCTCCCTCCCCCCGAGTGTTTTCTCCCTCCCCCCGAGTGTTTTCTCCCTCCCCCCGAGTGTTTTCTCCCTCCCCCCGAGTGTTTTCTCCCTCCCCCCGAGTGTTTTCTCCCTCCCCCCGAGTGTTTTCTCCCTCCCCCCGAGTGTTTTCTCCCTCCCCCCGAGTGTTTTCTCCCTCCCCCCGAGTGTTTTCTCCCTCCCCCCGAGTGTTTTCTCCCCCCCCCCGAGTGTTTTCTCCCTCCCCCCGAGTGTTTTCTCCCTCCCCCCGAGTGTTTTCTCCCTCCCCCCGAGTGTTTTCTCCCTCCCCCCGAGTGTTTTCTCCCCCCCCGAGTGTTTTCTCCCTCCCCCCGAGTGTTTTCTCCCTCCCCCCGAGTGTTTTCTCCCTCCCCCCGAGTGTTTTCTCCCTCCCCCCGAGTGTTTTCTCCCTCCCCCCGAGTGTTTTCTCCCTCCCCCCGAGTGTTTTCTCCCTCCCCCCGAGTGTTTTCTCCCTCCCCCCGAGTGTTTTCTCCCTCCCCCCGAGTGTTTTCTCCCTCCCCCCGAGTGTTTTCTCCCTCCCCCCGAGTGTTTTCTCCCTCCCCCCGAGTGTTTTCTCCCTCCCCCCGAGTGTTTTCTCCCTCCCCCCGAGTGTTTTCTCCCTCCCCCCGAGTGTTTTCTCCCTCCCCCCGAGTGTTTTCTCCCTCCCCCCGAGTGTTTTCTCCCTCCCCCCGAGTGTTTTCTCCCTCCCCCCGAGTGTTTTCTCCCTCCCCCCGAGTGTTTTCTCCCTCCCCCCGAGTGTTTTCTCCCTCCCCCCGAGTGTTTTCTCCCTCCCCCCGAGTGTTTTCTCCCTCCCCCCGAGTGTTTTCTCCCTCCCCCCGAGTGTTTTCTCCCTCCCCCCGAGTGTTTTCTCCCTCCCCCCGAGTGTTTTCTCCCTCCCCCCGAGTGTTTTCTCCCTCCCCCCGAGTGTTTTCTCCCTCCCCCCGAGTGTTTTCTCCCTCCCCCCGAGTGTTTTCTCCCTCCCCCCGAGTGTTTTCTCCCTCCCCCCGAGTGTTTTCTCCCTCCCCCCGAGTGTTTTCTCCCTCCCCCCGAGTGTTTTCTCCCTCCCCCCGAGTGTTTTCTCCCTCCCCCCGAGTGTTTTCTCCCTCCCCCCGAGTGTTTTCTCCCTCCCCCCGAGTGTTTTCTCCCTCCCCCCGAGTGTTTTCTCCCTCCCCCCGAGTGTTTTCTCCCTCCCCCCGAGTGTTTTCTCCCTCCCCCCGAGTGTTTTCTCCCTCCCCCCGAGTGTTTTCTCCCTCCCCCCGAGTGTTTTCTCCCTCCCCCCGAGTGTTTTCTCCCTCCCCCCGAGTGTTTTCTCCCTCCCCCCGAGTGTTTTCTCCCTCCCCCCGAGTGTTTTCTCCCTCCCCCCGAGTGTTTTCTCCCTCCCCCCGAGTGTTTTCTCCCTCCCCCCGAGTGTTTTCTCCCTCCCCCCGAGTGTTTTCTCCCTCCCCCCGAGTGTTTTCTCCCTCCCCCCGAGTGTTTTCTCCCTCCCCCCGAGTGTTTTCTCCCTCCCCCCGAGTGTTTTCTCCCTCCCCCCGAGTGTTTTCTCCCTCCCCCCGAGTGTTTTCTCCCTCCCCCCGAGTGTTTTCTCCCTCCCCCCGAGTGTTTTCTCCCTCCCCCCGAGTGTTTTCTCCCTCCCCCCGAGTGTTTTCTCCCTCCCCCCGAGTGTTTTCTCCCTCCCCCCGAGTGTTTTCTCCCTCCCCCCGAGTGTTTTCTCCCTCCCCCCGAGTGTTTTCTCCCTCCCCCCGAGTGTTTTCTCCCTCCCCCCGAGTGTTTTCTCCCTCCCCCCGAGTGTTTTCTCCCTCCCCCCGAGTGTTTTCTCCCTCCCCCCGAGTGTTTTCTCCCTCCCCCCGAGTGTTTTCTCCCTCCCCCCGAGTGTTTTCTCCCTCCCCCCGAGTGTTTTCTCCCTCCCCCCGAGTGTTTTCTCCCTCCCCCCGAGTGTTTTCTCCCTCCCCCCGAGTGTTTTCTCCCTCCCCCCGAGTGTTTTCTCCCTCCCCCCGAGTGTTTTCTCCCTCCCCCCGAGTGTTTTCTCCCTCCCCCCGAGTGTTTTCTCCCTCCCCCCGAGTGTTTTCTCCCTCCCCCCGAGTGTTTTCTCCCTCCCCCCGAGTGTTTTCTCCCTCCCCCCGAGTGTTTTCTCCCTCCCCCCGAGTGTTTTCTCCCTCCCCCCGAGTGTTTTCTCCCTCCCCCCGAGTGTTTTCTCCCTCCCCCCGAGTGTTTTCTCCCTCCCCCCGAGTGTTTTCTCCCTCCCCCCGAGTGTTTTCTCCCTCCCCCCGAGTGTTTTCTCCCTCCCCCCGAGTGTTTTCTCCCTCCCCCCGAGTGTTTTCTCCCTCCCCCCGAGTGTTTCTCCCTCCCCCCGAGTGTTTCTCTTTCCCTCCCCCCCCCCCGTGTTTCTCTTTCCCTCCCCCCCCCCCGTGTTTCTCTTTCCCTCCCCCCCCCCCCGTGTTTCTCTTTCCCTCCCCCCCCCCCGTGTTTCTCTTTCCCTCCCCCCCCCCCGTGTTTCTCTTTCCCTCCCCCCCCCCCGTGTTTCTCTTTCCCTCCCCCCCCCCCCGTGTTTCTCTTTCCCCCCCCCCCCCCCGTGTTTCTCTTTCCCCCCCCCCGTGTTTCTCTTTCCCCCCCCCCGTGCTTCTCTTTCCCCCCCCCGTGCTTCTCTTCCCCCCCCCCGTGCTTCTCTTCCCCCCCCGTGTTTCTCTTCCCCCCCCCCGTGTTTCTCTTCCCCCCCCCCGTGTTTCTCTTCCCCCCCCCCGTGTTTCTCTTCCCCCCCCCCCGTGTTTCTCTTCCCCCCCCCCCGTGTTTCTCTTCCCCCCCCCCCGTGTTTCTCTTCCCCCCCCCGTGTTTCTCTTTCCCCCCGCCCCCCGTGTTTCTCTTTCCCCCCCCCCCCCGTGTTTCTCTTTCCCCCCCCCCCCCGTGTTTCTCTTTCCCCCCCCCCCCCGTGTTTCTCTTCTCTTCCCCCCCCCCCCCCGTGTTTCTCTCCCCCTGAAGTCTCTGAGCTCGGTTTCTTGACTGTCAGTTGTATTTAACAGGTGCCAGAAGCCGCTTGTTGCACACGGACCAGGCGGCCGGTGTGGACACACATGATGATGACAGGAATTACAACCTCTACAAAACACACATCCCCACCAACCCGCTGCAGAAACTGCTGCTGGCCACAGGCTCCGCCTTTATGGCTTTGTACAATCCCTTGCGGCACGGTGAGTATCTGTTCCTCTCTCACAGTCCCAGCGTTAATCCCGGCTCTGGGCTAACTCAGCTGATCTTAGCAAGGGGAACCATTGGGGCTCTGGTGCAGGCTGTCGTGGCCCTGGATTCCTAATTACTTGCTGTACCTGCATGCTAACTTTTTGTGCTTCATGTACAAGGATCCCAAGGTCCCTCTGCATCGCAGAATTTTATAATCTCTCCCGATTTAAATAATTTGCTTTTTTATTTTTCCCACCAAAGTGGATAACCTCTCATTTTTCCACGTTATACTCCTATCTGCCAGTTTTTTTGCACACTCACTTAACCTATCTATATCTATTTGCAGATTCTTTGCATTCTCTTCACAACTTCCTTTCCCATCCACCTTTGTATCATCAGTAAATTTGCCTACATTACACTTGGTCTCTTCATCCAAGTCATTAATATAGAAACATACAAAATAGGTGCAGGAGTAGGCCATTCAGCCCCTTGAGCCTGCACCACCATTCAATAAGATCATGGCTGATCATTCCCTCAGTACCCCTTTCCTGCTTTCTCTCCATACCCCTTGATCCTCTTAGCCATAAGGGCCATATCGAACTCCCTCTTGAATATATCCAATGAACTGGCATCAACAACTCTCTGCGGTAGGGAATTCCACAGGTTAACAACTCTGAGTGAAGAAGTTACTCCTCATCTCAGTCCGAAATGGCCTACCCCTTATCCTAAGACTATGTCCCCTGGTTCTGAACATCCCCAACATCGGGAACATTCTTCCCGCATCTAACCTGTCCTGTCCCATCAGAATTTTATAATTTTCTATGAGATCCCCTCTCACCCTTCTAAACTCCAATGTATAAAGGCCCAGTTCATCCGGTCTGTTCTCATATGTCAGTCCAGCCATCCCGGGAATCAGTCTGGTGAACCTTCGCTGCACTCCCTCAATAACAAGAGCCTCCTTCCTCAGATTAGGAGACCAAAACTGAACACAATATTCCAGGTGAGGCCTCACTAAGGCCCTATCCAACTGCAGTAAGACCTCCCTGCTCCTATACTCAAATCCCCTATCTATGAAGGCCAACATACCATTTGCCGCCTTCACCGCCTGCTGTACCTGTATGCCAACTTTCAATGACTGATAAACCATGACATCCAGGTCTCGTTGCACCTCCCCTTTTTCTAATCTGCCACCATTCAGATAATATTCTGTCTTTGTGTTTTTGCCCCCAAAATGGATAACCTCACATTTATCCACATTATACTACATCTGCCATGCATTTGCTCACTCACCTAACCTGTCCAAGTCACCCTGCAGCCTCTTAGTGTCCCCCCTCACAGCTCACACCGCCACCCAGTTTAGTGTCATCTGCAAACTTGGAGATATTACACTCAATTCCTTCATCTAAATCATTGATGTATATTGTAAAGAGCTGGGGTCCCAGCACTGAGCCCTGCGGCACTCCCCTAGTCACTACCTACCATTCTGAAAAGGACCCGTTTATCCCGACTCTCTGCTTCCTGTCTGCCAACCAGTTCTCTATCCACATCAGTATATTACCCACAATACCATGTGCTTTGATTTTGCACACCAATCTCTTGTGTGGGACCTTGCCAAAGGCCTTTTGAAAGTCCAAATACACCACATCCACTGGTTCTCCCTTGTTCACTCTACTGGTTACATCCTCAAAAAATTCCAGAAGATTTGTCAAGCATGATTTCCCTTTCATAAATCCATGCTGACTTGGACTGATCCTGTCACTGCTTTCCAAATGCGCTGCTATTTCATCCTTAATAATTGATTCCAACATTTTCCCAACTATTGATGTCAGGCTAAGCGGTCAATAATTACCTGCTTTCTCTCTTCCTCCCTTTTTAAAAAGTGGTGTTACATTAGCTACCCTCCAGTCCATAGGAACTGATCCAGAGTCGATAGACTGTTGGAAAATGATCACCAATGCATCCACTATTTCTAGGGCCACTTCCTTAAGTACTCTGGGATGCAGATTATCAGGCCCCGGGGATTTATCGGCCTTCACGACTATGTGTGCGGGAAGTGTATCCGCCTCGAGCTCCTGACGGTCCGCGTTGCGGAGTTGGAGCTGAGGGTGGATTCACTCTGCAGCATCCACGATGCTGAGAATGACGTGAGTAGCACGTGACGCGAGTTGGTCTTACCGCAGGAGAAGGGTCCACAGCCAGATAGGGAATGGAAGACCAGCAGGAAGAGTAATGCAAGGAAGGTAGTGCAGTGGTCCCCTGTGGTCATCCCCCTGCAAAACAGATACACTGCTATGAGTACTGTTGGGGGGGATGACTCATCAGGGGAGGGCAGCAGCAACCAAGTTCATGGCACCGTGGCTGGTTCTGTTGCACAGAAGGGCAGGAAAAAGAGTGGGAGAGCGATAGTGATAGGGGATTCAATGGTGAGGGGAATAGATAGGCATTTCTGCGGCCGCAACCGAGACTCCAGGATGGTATGTTGTCTCCCTGGTGCAAGGGTCAAGGATGTCTCGGAGCGGGTGCAGGACATTCTGAAAAGGGAGGGAGAACAGCCAGTTGTCGTGGTGCACATTGGTACCAACGACATAGGTAAAACAAGGGATGAGGTCCTACGAAACGAATTTAAGGAGCTAGGAGCTAAATTAAAAAGTAGGACCTCAAAAGTAGTAATCTCGGAATTGCTACCAGTACCACGTGCTAGTCAGAGTAGGAATCGCAGGATAGCGCAGATGAATACGTGGCTTGAGCAGTGGTGCAGCAGGGAGGGATTCAAATTCCTGGGGCATTGGAACCGGTTCTGGGGGAGGTGGGACCAGTACAAACCGGACGGTCTGCACCTGGGCAGGACCGGAACCAATGTCCTAGGGGGAGTGTTTGCTAGTGCTGTTGGGGAGGAGTTAAACTAATATGGCAGGGGGATGGGAACCAATGCAGGGAGACAGAGGGAGACAAAAAGGAGGCAAAAGCAAAAGACAGAAAGGAGATGAGGAAAAGTGGAGGGCAGAGAAACCCAAGGCAAAGAACAAAAAGGGCTACTGTACAGCAAAATTCTAAAAGGACAAAGGGTGTTAAAAAAACAAGCCTGAAGGCTTTGTGTCTTAATGCAAGGAGTATCCGCAATAAGGTGGATGAATTAACTGTGCAAATAGATGTTAACAAATATGATGTGATTGGGATTACGGAGACGTGGCTCCAGGATGATCAGGGCTGGGAACTCAACATCCAGGGGTATTCAACATTCAGGAAGGATAGAGGAAAAGGAAAAGGAGGTGGGGTAGCATTGCTGGTTAAAGAGGAGATTAATGCAATAGTTAGGAAGGACATTAGCTTGGATGATGTGGAATCTATATGGGTAGAGCTGCAGAACACCAAAGGGCAAAAAACGTTAGTGGGAGTTGTGTACAGACCTCCAAACAGTAGTAGTGATGTTGGGGAGGGTATCAAACAGGAAATCAGGGGTGCATGCAATAAAGGTGCAGCAGTTATAATGGGTGACTTTAATATGCACATCGATTGGGCGAGCCAAACTGGAAGCAATACGGTGGAGGAGGATTTCCTGGAGTGCATAAGGGATGGTTTTCTAGACCAAAATGTCGAGGAACCAACTAGGGGGGACGCCATCTTAGACTGGGTGTTGTGTAATGAGAGAGGATTAATTAGCAATCTCATTGTGCGAGGCCCCTTGGGGAAGAGTGACCATATTATGGTGGAATTTTGCATTAGGATGGAGAATGAAACAGTTAATTCAGAGACCATGGTCCAGAACTTGGAAAGAAGGGTAACTTTGAAGGTATGAGGCGTGAATTGGCTAGAATAGATTGGCGAATGATACTTAAGGGGTTGACTGTGGATGGGCAATGGCAGACATTTAGAGACCGCATGGATGAACTACAACAATTGTACATTCCTGTCTGGCGTAAAAATAAAAAAGGGAAGGTGGCTCAACCGTGGCTATCAAGGGAAATCAGGGATAGTATTAAAGCCAAGGAAGTGGCATACAAATTGGCCAGAAATAGCAGCGAACCCGGGGACTGGGAGAAATTTAGAACTCAGCAGAGGAGGACAAAGGGTTTGATTAGGGCAGGGAAAATGGAGTATGAGAAGAAGCTTGCAGGGAACATTAAGGCGGATTGCAAAAGTATTTTATAGGTATGTAAAGAGAAAAAGGTTAGTAAAGACAAACGTAGGTCCCCTGCAGTCAGAATCAGGGGAAGTCATAACGGGGAACAAAGAAATGGCAGACCAATTGAACAAGTACTTTGGTTCGGTATTCACTAAGGAGGACACCAACAACCTTCCGGATATAAAAGGGGTCAAAGAGTCTAGTAAGGAGGAGGAACTGAGGGAAATCTTTATTAGTCGGGAAATTGTGTTGGGGAAATTGATGGGATTGAAGGCCGATAAATCCCCAGGGCCTGATGGACTGCATCCCAGAGTACTTAAGGAGGTGGCCTTGGAAATAGCGGATGCATTGACAGTCATTTTCCAACATTCCATTGACTCTGGATCAGTTCCTATCGAGTGGAGGGTAGCCAATGTAACCCCACTTTTTAAAAAAGGAGGGAGAGAGAAAACAGGGAATTATAGACCGGTCAGCCTGACCTCAGTAGTGGGTAAAATGATGGAATCAATTATTAAGGATGTCATAGCGGTGCATTTGGAAAATGGTGACATGATAGGTCCAAGTCAGCATGGATTTGTGAAAGGGAAATCATGCTTGACAAACCTTCTGGAATTTTTTGAGGATGTTTCCAGTAAAGTGGACAAGGGAGAACCAGTTGATGTGATATATTTGGACTTTCAGAAGGCTTTCGACAAGGTCCCACACAAGAGATTAATGTGCAAAGTTAAAGCACATGGGATTGGGGGTAGTGTGCTGACGTGGATTGAGAACTGGTTGTCAGACAGGAAGCAAAGAGTAGGAGTAAATGGGTACTTTTCAGAATGGCAGGCAATGACTAGTGGGGTACCGCAAGGTTCTGTGCTGGGGCCCCAGCTGTTTACATTGTACATTAATGATTTAGACGAGGGGATTAAATGTAGTATCTCCAAATTTGCGGATGACACTAAGTTGGGTGGCAGTGTGAGCTGCGAGGAGGATGCTATTAGGCTGCAGAGTGACTTGGATAGGTTAGGTGAGTGGGCAAATGCATGGCAGATGAAGTATAATGTGGATAAATGTGAGGTTATCCACTTTGGTGGTAAAAACAGAGAGACAGACTATTATCTGAATGGTGACAGATTAGGAAAAGGGGAGGTACAACGAGACCTGGGTGTCATGGTACATCAATCATTGAAGGTTGGCATGCAGGTACAGCAGGCGGTTAAGAAAGCAAATGGCATGTTGGCCTTCATAGCGAGAGGATTTGAGTATAGGAGCAGTGAGGTCTTACTGCAGTTGTACAGTGCCTTGGTGAGGCCACACCTGGAGTATTGTGTACAGTTTTGGTCTCCTAACTTGAGGAAGGACATTCTTGCTATTGAGGGAGTGCAGCGAAGATTCACCAGACTGATTCCCGGGATGGTGGGACTGACCTATCAAGAAAGACTGGATCAAGTGGGCTTGTATTCACTGGAGTTCAGAAGAATGAGAGGGGACCTTATAGAAACGTTTAAAATTGATGAAGTCCTTACTACTCGGGGGATCAAGGGGTATGGCGAGAAAGCAGGAATGGGGTACTGAAGTTGCATGTTCAGCCATGAACTCATTGAATGGCGGTGCAGGCTAGAAGGGCTGAATGGCCTACTCCTGCACCTATTTTCTATGTTTCTATGTTTCAATCCCATCAATTTCCCTAACACAATTTCCTGCCTAATAAGGATATCCTTCAGTTCCTCCTTCTCACGAGACCCTCGGTCCCCTCGTACTTCCGGAAGGTTATTTGTGTTTTCCTTCGTGAAGGCAGAACCAAAGTATGTGTTCAATTGGTCTGCCATTTCTTTGTTCACCATCATAAATTCACCTGAATCCGACTGCAAGGGACCTACGTTTGTCTTCACTAATCTTTTTCTCCTCACATATCTATAGAAGCTTTTGCAGTCAGTTTTTATGTTCCTGGCAAGCTTCTTCTCGTACTCTATTTTCCCCCTCTTAATTAAACCTCTGCTGAATTCTAAATTTCTCCCAGTCCTCAGGTTTGCTGCTTTTTCTGGCCAATTTATATGCCTCTTCCTTGGATTTGACACTATCCTTAATTTCCCTTGTTAGCCACAGTTGAGCCACCTTCCCCGTTTTATTTTTACTCCAGACAGGGATGTACAATTGCTGAAGTTCATCCATGTGATCTTTAAATGTTTGCCATTGCCTATCCACCGTCAACCCTTTAATGTATCATTTGCCAGTCTATTCTAGCCAATTCACGCCTCAAACCATCAAAGTTACCTTTCCTTAAGTTCAGGACCCTAGTTTCTGAATTAACTGTGTCACTCTCCATCTTAATGAAGAATTCTACCATGTTATGGTCACTCTTCCCCAAGGGGCCTCGCACAACAAGATTGCTAATTAGTCTTTTCTCATTACACATCACCCAGTCTAGGATGGCCAGCTCCCTAGTTGGTTCCTAGAAAACCATCCCTAATACACTCCAGGAAATCCTCCTCCACCGCATTGCTACCAGTTTGGTTAGCCCAATCAATACGTAGATTAAAGTCGCCCATGATAACTGCTGTACCTTTATTGCACGCGTCCCTAATTTCTTCTTTGATGCTGTCCCCAATCTTTCTACTACTGTTTGGTGGTCTATACACAACTCCCACTAGCATTCTTTGCCCCTTGGTATTCCGTAGCTCCAACCATACCGATTGTAAATAGTTGAGGTCCCATCACTGATCCCTATGGCACCACTAGTTACAGTTTGCCAACCCGAAAATGACCCATTTATCCCGACTCTCTGTTTTCTGTTAGTTAGCCAATCCTCTATCCATGCTAATATATTATCCACAACCCTGTGAACTCTTATCTTGTGCAGTAACCTTTTATGGTAATATACAGTAACATACAGGGGTATCTGACAATTTGGAAAGATAGACAAGAAGGGAAAGGAGGTGGGGTAGCTCTGTTAATAAAGGATGATATCAGGGCAGTTGTGAGAGACGATATTGGCTCCAATGAACAAAATGTTGAATCATTGTGGGTGGAGATTAGCAATAGTAAGGGGAAAAAGTCACTGGTGGGCGTAGTTTATAGGCCCCCAAATAATAACTTCACGGTAGGGCGGGCAATAATCAAGAGAATAATGGAGGCATGTGAAAAAGGAACGGTAGTAATCATGGGAGATTTTAACCTACATATCGATTGGTCAAATCAAATCGCACGGGGTAGCCTTGAGGAGGAATTCATGGAATGCATACGGGATTGTTTCTTAGAACAGTATGTTACAGAACCTACAAGGGAGCAAGCTATCTTAGATCTGGTGCTGTGTAATGAGACAGGAATAATAAACGATCTCCTAGTAAAAGATCCTCTCGGAATGAGTGATCACAATATGGTTGAATTTGTAATACAGATTGAGGGTGAGGAAGTAGTGTCTCAAACGAGCGTACTATGCTTAAACAAAGGGGACTACAGTGGGATGAGGGCAGAGTTGGCTAAAGTAGACTGGAAACACTGACTAAACGGTGGCACAATTGAGGAACAGTGGAGGACTTTTAAGGAGCTCTTTCATAGTGCTCAACAAAAATGTATTCCAGTGAAAAAGAAGGGTGGTAAGAGAAGGGATAACCAGCCGTGGATAACCAAGGAAATGAAGGAGAGTATCAAATTAAAAACCAATGCGTATAAGGTGGCCAAGGTGATTGGGAAAATTTTAAACGACAGCAAAGAATGACTAAGAAAGCAATAAAGAAAGGAAAGATAGATTCCGAAAGTAAACTTGCGCAAAACATAAAAACAGATAGTAAAAGCTTTTACCGATTATACAAAACGGAAAATAGTGACTAAAGTAAATGTTGGTCCCTTAGAAGATGAGAAGGGGAATTTAATAATAGGAAATGTGGAAATGGCCAAGACCTTAAACAATTATTTTGCTTCGGTCTTCACAGTGGAAGACACAAAAATCATGCCAAAAATTACTGGTCACGGGAATATGGGAAGGGAAGACCTGGAGATAATCACTATCGCTAGGGGGGTAGTGCTAATGGGACTCAAGGTAGACAAGTCCCCTGGTCCTGATGAAATGCATCCTAGGGTATTAAAAGAGATGGCGGAAGTTATAGTAGATGCATTCGTTATAATCTACCCAAATTCTCTGGACTCTGGGGAGGTACCAGCGGATTGGAAAGCAGCTAATGTAACGCCTCTGTTTAAAAAAGGGGGCAGACAAAAGGCAGGTAACTATAGGCCGGTTAATTTAACATCTGTAGTGGGGAAAATGCTTGAAGCTATCATTAAGGAAGAAATAGCGGGACATCTAGATAGGAATAGTGCAATCAAGCAGATGCAACATGGATTCATGAAGGGGAAATCATGTTTAACTAATTTACTGGAATTCTTTGAGGATATAATGAGCATGATGGATAGAAGTGTACCGATGGATGTGGTGTATTTAGGTTTCCAAAAGGCATTCGATAAGGTGCCACACAAAAGGTTACTGCAGAAGATAAAGGTATGCGGAGTCAGAGGAAATGTATTAGCATGGATAGAGAATTGGCTGGCGAACAGAAAGCAGAGAGTCGGGATAAATGGGTCCTTTTTCGGGTTGGAAATCGGTGGTTAGTGGTGTGCCACAGGGATCGGTGCTGGGACCACAACTTTTTACAATATACATAGATGACCTGGAAGAGGGGATAGAGTGTAGTGTAACAAAATTTGCAGATGGCACAAAGATTAGTGGGAAAGCAGGTTGTGTAGAGGACACAGAGGCTGCAAAGAGATTTAGATAGGTTAAGCGAATGGGCTAAGGTTTGGCAGATGGAATACAATGTCGGAAAATGTGAGGTCATCCACCTTGGGGGAAAAAAAAACAGTAAAAGGGAATATTATTTGAATGGGGAGAAATTACAACATGCTGAGGTGCAGAGGGACCTGGGGGTCCTTGTACATGAAACTCTTTTGAGTTCCTTGTACATGAATCCCCAAAAAAAAGTTAGTTTGCAGGTGCAGCAGGTAATCAGGAAGACGAATGGAATGTTGGCCTTCATTGCGAGAGGGATGGAGTACAAAAGCAGGGAGGTCCTTCTGCAACTGTACAGGGAATTGGTGAGGCCGCATCTGGAGTACTGCGTGCAGTTTTGGTCACATTTCTTAAGGAAGGATATACTAGCTTTGGAGGGGGTACAGAGACGATTCACTAGGCTGATTCCGGAGATGAGGGGGTTACCTTATGATGATAGATTGAGTAGACTGGGTCTTTACTCGTTGGAGTTCAGAAGGATGAGGGGTGATCTTATAGAAACATTTAAAATAATGAAAGGGATAGACAAGATAGAGGCAGAGAGGCTGTTTCCACTGGTCGGGGAGACTAGAACTAGGGGGCACAGCCTCAAAATACGGGGGAGCCAATTTAAAACCGAGTTGAGAAGGAATTTCTTCTCCCAGAGGGTTGTGAATCTGTGGAATTCTCTGTCCAAGGAAGCAGTTGAGGCTAGCTCATTGAATGTATTCAAATCACAGATGGATAGATTTTTAACCAGTAAGGGAATTAAGGGTTACGGGGAGCAGGCGGGTAAGTGGAGCTGATCAGACATGATCTTATTGAATGGCGGAGCAGGCTCAAGGGGCGAGATGGCCTACTCCTGTTCCTAATTCTTATGTTCTTATGTGGTACCTTATCAAATGCCTTCTGGAAATCCAAATACACAACATCTACTGGTTCCCCTTTACCCACCCTACTCGTTCCATCCTCAAAGAACTTAAGTAAATTTGTCAAAACTGATTTCCCTTTCATAAAACCATGGTGACTCTGCTTGATTGTATTATGATTTTCTAAATATCCTGCCACTACTTCCTCAATAATGAAGTCCAGCATTTTCCCAATGACAGATGTTAGACTAACTGGTCTATAGTTTCCTGCTTTCTGTCTCCCTCCTTTCTCAAATAAGGGCGTTTCTGGGACCTCTCCAGAATCCAGGGAATGTTGGTAGATTACAACCAATGCATCCACTATCTCTGCAGCCACTTTTTTTAAGACCCTAGGATGCAGGCCATTAGGTCCAGGGGACGTCTCCACCTTTAGTCCCATTAGTTTGCCTCGTACATTATCTCTAGTGATGGTGATTGTTTTAAGCTCCCCCTTCCAATAGCCCCTCGATTATCAATTATTGGGATGTTTTTAATGTCTCCTACCGGGAGGATTAAACAGCTAGAGGCCGTGATCCATATCGGGACCAACGACGTAGGTAAAATGAGGGATGAGGTCCTACAGGAAGAATTCAGGGAGCTAGGAAGAAAATTAAAGGGTAGGACCTGAAAGGTAGCCATCTCCGGGTTACTACCGGTGCCACGTGCTAATGAGTATAAGAATAGAAGGATAGAGAGGATGTACACGTGGCTGGAAAGTTGGTGTAGGAAGGAGGGCTTTAAATTCTTGAGGCATTGGGACCGCTTCTGGAGGAGATGTGACTTGTACAAATCGGACCGGTTGCACCTTAACAGCGCCGGGACCAATATCCTCGCGGGGAGTTTTGCTAGTGCTGTTGGGGAGAGTTTAAACTAGCTTGGCAGGGGGATGGGAACCTGAGTACAAATTCAAAAGGGAAGGAAGTAAAGCAGAAATTGCATAGCAAGAATCTAGAAAGCGAATCTGTATGACAGAGGAAACAGTGCTTAGTATGTCGTAAACAAGGAGGTCTTCCTGTGCTGAATGGTATATACTTTAATGCAAGGAGTATAGCAAATAAGGCGGATGAGCTAAGAGCACAGGTAGGCACTTTGGGAGTATGACGTTATAGCCATTACCAGAAACATGGCTGAAAGAGGGGCAGGTTTGGCAGATCAATATTTCTGGTTACAGGATTTTTAGACAAGATAGAGAGGGGTTAAAAGGGGGGAGGGTCGCGGTATTGATTAAAGAAACTATTATTGAGGAGGGATATGTGAGAGGGATCATCAAATGAGGCCATATGGGTCGAATTGAAAAATAAAAAAGAGGCGATCACACTGCTGGGCGTGTATTATAGACCCCCAAACAGTGGGGGGGGGAGATAGAGGAGCAAATATGTAGGCAAATTGTTGTGAAGTCCAAAAACCATAGGGTAGTAATAGTTGGGGATTTTAATTATCCAAATATTGATTGGGACAAATTTAGTGTGAAGGTTATAGAGGGTGCAGAATTCTTGAAATGCATTCAAGAGAACTTTTTTAGTCAGTATGTAGCAAGCCCAACACAAGAGGGGGAAGTCTTGGATTTAGTTTTGGGGAATGAAGCTGGGCAGGTTGAATGGGTATTAGTGGGAGAGCACTTGTGTGCCAGTGACCATAATTCAGTCAGATTCAAGTTGGTTATGGATAAGGACAAGAATAGGTCTGGAATAAAAGTTCCGAATTGGGGAAAAGCTAATTTTGCTAAGTTAAGGAGTGATTTGGCCATAGTGGACTGGAAACAGCTACTTGTGGGTAAATCAGTGTCAGAACAGTGGGAGGCATTCAAGGAGATCCGGAAGGCTCAGGCCAAACATGTGCCCTTAAAGAAAAAGGCTGGGAAAAATAATTCTAGAGCCCCCTGGATGTCTAGGGACTTACAGGGGAGAATTAAGAAAAAAAGGGACGCTTATGTTGTGTAGCAACGGCTAAATACTACAGAATCTTTAGAATCTACAGAAAGTTAAGAGGCAAAATTAAAAAGGATATTGGGAATGCTAAGAGAGAGCACGAGAAATTCTTGGCTAGTAAAATTAAGGAAAACCCTAAGATGTTCTATAAATATATTAAGAGTAAGAGGGTAACTAAAGAAAGGGTAGGGCCTATTAGAGACCATGAGGGTAATCTTTGTGTGGAGGGGCAATGCAGATACTGCTATCGAGGAGGAGTGTGATATTCTGGATGAAATAAATATAGTGAGAGAGGAAATATTAAGGGGTTTAACAGCTTTGAAAGTAGATAAGTCCCCAGGCCCGGATGAAATGCTGTTGAGCGAAGTAAAAGAGGAAATAGCAGAGGCCTTGACCATCATTTTCCAGTCCTCTTTGGATCTGGGCATGGCGCCGGAGGATTGGAGGACTGCTAATGTAGTACCCTTGTTTAAGAAGGGAGAGAGGGATAGGCCGAGTAATTACAGGCCTGTCAGCCTAACCTCTGGTGGGACAATTATTGGAAAAAAATCCTAAAAGACAGGATAAATCTACATTTGGAAAGGCAAGGATTAATTGGGGTCAGTTAGCACGGATTTGTTAAGGGAAGATAGTGTTTGACTAACCTGATTGAATTTTTTGAGGAGGTAACCAAGGGGGTCGATGAGGGTAGTGCGTACGATGTAGTATATGTGAACTTTAGCAAGGCTTTTGGTAAGGTCCCACATGGTAGACTGGTCGTGAAGGTTAAAGCCCATGGGATCCAGGGCAAAGTGGCAAGTTGGATCCAAAATTGGCTTGGAGGTAGGAAGCAAAGGGTAATGATTGATGTTTTTGTGACTGGAAGGATGTTTCCAGTGGGGTTCCGTAGGGCTCAGTACTGGGTCCCTTGCTTTTTGAGGTATATATCAACGATTTAGATTTGAATATTGGGAGTATGATTAAGAAGCTTGCAGACGACACTAAAATTGGCTGTGTGGATTATAATGAAGAAGAAAGTCATGGATATCAATCTACTGGTCAGGTGGGCAGAGTAGTGACAAATGGAATTTAATTCAGAGAAGTGTGAGGTGATGCACTTTGGGAGGGCTAATAAGGAAAGGATATACACATTAAGCGGTAGGCCACTTAATAGTGTTGATGAACAAAGGGACCTTGGAGTGCTTGTCCACAGATCCCTAAAAGTAGCAGGCCAGGTGGATAAGGTGGTTAAGAAGGCATACGGAATGCTTGCCTTTATTGGCCGAGGCATAGAATATAAGAGCAGGGAGGTTATGCTTAAATTGTATAATACTTTGGTTAGGTCACAGCTGGAGTACTGCGTGTAGTTCTGGTAGCCGTATTATAGGAAGGACGTGATTGCACGAGAGAGGGTGCAAAGGAGATTTACTAGGATGCTGCCTGGAATGGAGAATCTTGGTTATGAGGACAGATTGGATAGGCTGGGTTTGTTCTCATTGGAATAGAGGAGGTTGAGAGGAGACCTCATTGAGGTGTACAAAATATTGAGGGGTCTGGACATAGTGGATAGTAAGGGTCTATTTCCCTTGATGGTGGGGTCTATTACGAGGAGGCATAGTTTTAAGGTGGTTGGTGGAAGGATTTGAAGGGTGGCTTCTTTACGCAGAGAGTTGTGGGGATCTGGAACTCGTTGCCTGGAAGAATGGTGGATGCAGAGCAGAAACCCTCATCACTTTTAAGAGATGGTTGGATGGGCACTTAAAGTGCCTGTATTCACTGGAGTTTAGAGGGATGAGAGGGGATCTCATAGAAACATAAAATTCTGACGGGACTGGACAGGTTAGATGCAGGAAGACTGTTCCCGATGTTGGGGAAGTCCAGAACCAGGGGACAAAATCTAAGGATAAGGGGTAGGCCATTTAGGACTGAGAGGAGGAGAAACTTCTTCACTCAGAGCGTTGTTAACCTGTGGAATTCCCTACCGCAGAGAGTTGTTGATGCTAGTTCATTGGATATATTCAAGAGGGAGTTAGATATGGCCCTTACAGTTAAAGAGATCAAGGGGTATGGAGAGAAAGCAGGAAAGTGGTACTGAGGTGAATGATCAGCCATGATCTTATTGAATGGTGGTGCAGGCTCGAAGGGCCGAATGGCCTACTCCTGCACCTATTTTCTATTTTTCTATGATGGGTGAGCTGTCACCCTGAATTGTGTTGGTAATTGATATCAGCCTTTGGAGGAAGGGGTTTTGGGTGGGAACAGCACAAGTTGCTCGTGGCCTGTACCTCTGAAAGGGGAGGTGATGACTCCCACGGCCCAGTTTTCAAAAGATGAGTATTCGCTGAGTACCAGCAATTCGTAGGTGCAGTGAACTGCCTGTCATGGGGGCTGCACAACATGGTAGGGAGTGTGGAAGAGTCTATTTCCAAACTGTGTATGGCACTTGGGAATGGCAACGAGTTACTTCAGTCTATTGTGTTCAGTTTTGGTCTCCTAATCTGAGGAAGGACATTCTTGCTATTGAGGGAGTGCAGCGAAGGTTCACCAGACTGATTCCCGGGATGGCAGGACTGACGTATGAAGAAAGACTGGATCGACTGGGCTTATATTCACTGGAATTTAGAAGAATGAGAGGGGATCTCCTAGAAACATATACAATTTTGACGGGATTGGACAGGTTAGATGCAGGAAGAATGTTCCCGATGTTGGGGAAGTCCCGAACCAGTGGTCAGTCTAAGGATAAGGGGTAAGCCATTTCGGACTGAGATGAGGAGAAACTTCTTCACTCAAAGAATTGTGAACCTGTGGAATTCTCTACCACAGAAAGTTGTTGAGGCCAGTTCGTTAGATATATTCAAAGGGGAGTTAGATGTGGCTCTTACGGCTAAAGGGATGAAGGGATATGGAGAGAAAGCAGGAATGGGGTACTGAAGTTGCATGATCAGCCATGATCATATTGAATGGTGGTGCAGGCTCGAAGGGCCGAATGGCCTGCTCCTGCACGTACTTTCTATGTTTCTATGTAACCTGCAGGGTTACGGACCTAGAGCTGGTCATTGGGATTAGACTAGACGGCATAGATATAATGGTAAGTACTGCAGGGAATAGGCCAGGATGATCTGGACTAGTTTTGATTGCCTGGATGGGTCGGAGAGGAATTTTTTCTCCCTAAATTGGCCTGGGTTTTTATCTGGTTTTTGCCTCCCAGGAGATCACACAGTTGGGGTGGAGTGTCGAATGTTTCAGTATAAGGACTGTCGCAGTTGTGTGAGGAGGACTGGTTGGGCTGGGTGCTGTTTGCCTTTCTGTCGTTGTTCATAGGTTTATATGTAACCTTTAGGGCTGCTGACCAAGGGCCAGCGTGGACACGATGGGCTGAAATGGCCTCCTTCTGCTCTGAAAATTCTATGTTTCTATAATACAAAAATTGACCTTGTGCTTGATGAAGAAGAAAGCTGTCGACTGCAGAAAGCTAGCAATGAACTGGTCAGGTGGGCAGAACAGTGGCAAATGGAATGCATATGGGGAGAGCTAACCAGGCAAGGGAGTACACAATAAATGGTACGACACTGAAGTGTAAAAGAACAGAGGGAGTGCATGTCCACAGATCCCTGAAGGTAGCAAGCCAGGTAGATAAGGTGGTTAAGAAGGCATATGGGATACTTGCCTTATTAGCCGAGGCATAGAATACAAGAGCCAGAGGGGTTATGCTTGAACTGTATAAAACACTAGTCAGGCCTCAGTAGAGTACTGTGTGCAGTTCTGGTCACCACATTACAGGAAGGATGTGATTGCACTAGAGAGGTACAGAGAAGATTTACGAGGATGTTTCCTGGACTGACCAATTTTAGCTATGAGGAAAGATTGGATAGGCTGGGGTTGTTTCTTTTGGAACAGAGGAGACTGAGGGGAGACCTAATTTGAGATGTATAAAATTAAATAGAATGGATAGGAAGGATCTATTCCCTTAGCGTAGGTGCTGTCAATTTCTATGATTCTATGAGTTGTGTATGTGGGTTCACTGCCAACACTTGCTTATCTATGCCTGTACATCAAGAATGGCCATGAAAACAATACAAAAGACTGCAGGGGGACACCGTTAGAGCTACACCACAATGAATCTGTACATCAAAGAGAGGGCAGGAAACTGGGAAAAGAGCAGTTCCCGCTCATTATGCCTCTTGTTGCATCCCTCTTACTGTCCTATTCCTCCCCTTCCCGCCCCCCCCCCCCCCCTACCATTTTCCCCCACCATCACCCCCGTGTCCCCAGGGTTCTGAACCCTTCACCACAATCTGGTTCAGCTTTGTCATTTACCTGGAATCGTTGAGCTTTATCACCTCCATCTGTTTTCAAAAGGAAACGAGCCCAACCTCTTTAACCTTTGCTCAATGATTCGATCCGATGTGTCGAAGTATCGTCACTTTTCCCCTGTACTTTTATTGTGCAGCACACCTGATGTGATCCCACTTTTCAGTCCATGTATGTTACTTAGTTTGATCTGTTTTCTTGTTTTAGATATGGTGGCTGTTCTGGGAGAAACTACAGGGCAGTTAGCAATCCAAAGAATGAGGGCCAGGATGAGAAACGATCCCGAGGGATACCAGGTTCTGCAGTAAGTGCGGCAGTGATCCCCACCCTGGGGTGAAAGGGATGGGAGTTGGTCAGTGGGATGATGTGTTTATTTACTGTCTGCAAAATGGAAAAGCTGAAATAAAAACATAAAATGCTGCGAATGCAGAACCTGAATAAATGATATGGACCAGAGGGCAGGACACTGGGTGAGGGGCACGGGCCAGAGGGCAGGACACTGGGTGAGGGGCACGGGCCAGAGGGCAGGACACTGGGTGAGGGGCACGGGCCAGAGGGCAGGACACTGGGTGAGGGGCACGGGCCAGAGGGCAGAACACTGGGTGAGGGGCACGGGCCAGAGGGCAGGACACTGGGTGAGGGGCAGGGGCCAGAGGGCAGGACACTGGGTGAGGGGCAGGGGCCAGAGGGCAGGACACTGGGTACGGGGCAGAGGGTAGGACACTGGGCACGGACCAGAGGGCAGGACACTGGGTGAGGGGCACGGACCAGAGGGCAGGACACTGGGTGAGGGGCACGGACCAGAGGACAGGACACAGGGTGAGGGGAGTAGGAGAAAGGATGAGATACATCAGAAAGCAGTAGATGGATGACACCAAGCTAGGGTTTCAAAGTCTGTACATTGGAGAGGGAGGGAGGTGCCAGATAAGGAGGTCCGACCTGTATTTGGAACTTGTAGGGAACTTACAGCCGTATCGATAAAATAGTGAGTGAGGAGGGAGGGTGGGGTTTGTTAAAGTAATTGCAGTGCATTGCCAGCTTTCCCCGCCGCTTGCTCCATTTCACTCCTCGCCCTCCCCCTCTCCCCCCCGCCCCTCCCCCCCTCGCGCTCCGCCCTTCCCTCCCTCGCTCACTCCATTCCCTGCATCAGGATTTCACCGTATCCCCGGTGTTCTTGTTTATAGGGAGAGGCCTCAAATCAGCACATCCACGCTGGATCTGGCCAGCCTGAGAGAGTTACCTGAAGGAACGTTCGGCAGGGAGTATGTCCGCTTCCTCGATGTTAACGTGAGTTTGATGTTTGCTGATCTGTCCCGATCATAACTGGGGCCTTGAATGTGTACGGCAGTATACTCCACTGTAGTCAGTCACCATCATCGCCTCCAATTGAGTCATTATCTTTGTAAAACAAACACGGACTCTTGCCTCGTGAGCACTTGCTGGAAGTATCCAGGTAGCATGGTTACTGTTGGATAGGGAGATGGACTTTCACTGCAGTGTACATGTACTTCTATAACACACAGGGATAGTTTCACTGAAGGTTATTGTCTAACCAATAGTTCCAGTCCTGTATGTTATAGACAGAATGGGGCAGGGTTTAAACTAATTTGTCGGGAGTGGGCACCAGGATGAAACATTACAGTGGAGGTGCCAGGTGCACAGCGGACTGGGAGAGCCAAATAGCACTGGAGTTGAAATAAGAGGGATCAGACGGGGGACAAATGTGAGGCAGTCGAAGATAGGTTTTGAGTGCATTTGCATAAATGCACGGAGCGTGGTAAATGAGATTGGTGAGCTGCACGCACAAGTTGCCAAATGGGACTATAATATAGTGGCTATAACGGAGACCTAGCTTAAAGAAGGAGGATTAGGAACTTAGTATTCTTGGCTATGGGATAGTCAAGAAAGATAAGGAAAAAAGGAGGGGGATGGTAATATTGATCAAAGAAACTATTAAAAGCACTGGAGCGGGATGATGTAGCTGGGGGATTAAAATCAGAATCTATTTTGTTAGAATTAAGGAACAATAGAGGAGTTATTATGCTAGTGGGTGTATGCTATAGGCCACCAAATACTGGGAAGGAGATAGGGGAGCAAATTTACAGCCAAATGACAGAAAGATGCAAGAACCATAGAGTAATGATAATGGGGGACTTCAATTATCCTAATATAGACTGGGACAGGGGGAGGGGCAGTAATTCCTGAAATGTGTACAAGAGAACTTCCTTAATTAGTGTTTCCAGCCCAACGAGGAAGGGAGCAGTGCTAGATCTAGTTCTGGGGAATGAAATGGGGCCAATGGAGCATGTTTCAGTGGGAGAGCAGTTGGGGAACAGTGATCACAATATCAGGTGTAGAATAATTATTGAAAAGGACACTGAGCAATCAAGTGTAAAAACACTTGACTTCAGTGAGTTGAAAGGGAACTGGCCCAGGTGGATTGGAATCAAAGACTGGCAGGTAAAACAGTAAATGAACAAAGGGAGGCCTTCAAAGAGGAGATAGTTTGTGTGCATAATAGACATATTCCCACGAGGGGGAAAGGAAGGGCATCGGAAGTTAGAGCTCCCTGCGTGACTAAAGATATTGAGATTATAATAAAACAGAAAAAGGAGGCTTATGGCAATGTAAGGTTCATAATACACTGGAGAACCAAGCTGAATATAGAAAGTACAGAGGAGATCTGTAAAAGGGATGAGGGAGGTAAAGACAGTATTGAGAATAAACATAAAACATAGAAACATAGAAAATAGGTGCAGGAGCAGGCCATTCAGCCCTTCTAGCCTGCACCGCCATTCAATGAGTTCATGGCTGAACATGCAACTTCAGTACCCCCTTCCTGCTTTCACGCCATACCCCTTGATCCCCCGAGTAGTAAGGACTTCATCTAACTCCCTTTTGAATATATTTAGTGAATTGGCCTCAACTACTTTCTGTGGTAGAGAATTCCACAGGTTCACAACTCTCTGGGTGAAGAAGTTTCTCCTTATCTCGGTCCTAAATGGCTTACCCCTTATCCTTAGACTGTGACCTCTGGTTCTGGACTTCCCCAACATTGGGAACATTCTTCCTGCATCCAACCTGTCCAAACTCGTCAGAATTTTAAACGTTTCTATGAGGTCCCCTCTCACTCTTCTGAACTCCAGTGAATACAAGCCCAGTTGATCCAGTCTTTCTTGATAGGTCAGTCCCACCATCCCAGGAATCAGTCTGGTGAATCTTCGCTGCACTCCCTCAATAGCAAGAATGTCCTTCCTCAAGTTAGGAGACCAAAACTGTACACAATAGATTGGTGGCTAACGTAAAAGGGAAACCAAAAGTCTTTTATAACCATAAAATAGTACTGGAGAAATTAATGGGACTGAAAGCCGATAAATCCCCTTGACCTGTTGGCCTACATCCTAGGGGTTTTGAAAGAGATGGCTATAGTGGATGCATTGGTTGTCATCTTCCAAAATTCCATAGATTCTGGAACGGTTCCCGCAGATTGGAAATGTTGGTGTTCAGAGGGACCTGGGTGTCCTTGTACACGAATCACTGAAAGTTAACATGCAGGTACAGCAAGCAATTAAGAAAGCAAATGGTATGTTGGCCTTTATTACAAGAGGATTTGAGTATAAGAGCAAAGATGTATTACTGCAATTATATAGGGCCCTGGTGGGACCGTACCTGGAGTATTGTGTACTGTTTTGGTCTCCTTACCGAAGGAAGGATATACTTGCCACAGGAGTGCAATGAAGGTTCACCAGACTGATTCCTGAGATGGGGTATTGTCCTATGAGGAGAGATTGAGTGGACTAGGCCTATATTCTCAAGTTTAGAAAAATGAGAGGTGATCTCATTGAAACATACAAAATTCTTACAGGGTAGATGCAGGGAGGCTGTTTCCTCTGGCTGGAAGTCTGGATAAGGGGTTAGCCATTTAGGACTGAGATGAGGAGAAACTTCTTCACTCAGAGGGTGGTGAATCTTTGGAATACTGTACCCCAGAGGGCTGTGGAGGCTCAATCTTGGAGTGTATTCAAGATGGAGATCGATAGATTTTGGGTATTAAGGGGATCAAGGGTTATGGGGAAATGCAGGAAAGTGGAGTTGAGGTAGAAGATCAGCCATGATGTTGAATGGCGGAGAAGGCTCGAGGGGCCAAATGGCTTGCTACTGCTCCTAATTCTTATGATATGTTCTTATAAATGGTAAAAGGGTAGTCAGAGTGGGGCCGATTAGGGACCAAAAAGGAGAACATCTTGTGGAGGCAGAGGGTATGGCTAAGGTACTAAATGAGTACTTTGTATCTGTCTTCACTAGACAAGTGGATGCTCTCAATGCGGCAGTAAAGGAGGAGGGGGTAGATAAATTGGATAGGATAAAAATACATAAAGATGTACTTAAATGTTTGGCAGTCCTCAAAGTAGAAAAGTCATCCGGTCCAGATGGGATGCATCCTCGGTTACTAAGGGTGGAAATTACAGTGGCTCTGGCCACAACATTTCAATTCTCCTTGGATATGGGGGTGGTGCTAGAGGATTGCAAAGAGGGAGTCAAAGGTTATGGGGAGCGGGTGGGGAAGTGGAGTTGAGGCCAAGATCAGATCAGCCATGATCTTATTAAATGGCGGAGCAGGCTCGAGGGGCCAAATGACCTACTCCTGCTCCCATTTCTTATGTTTGTATGTTGCATCTGTTTTTTTTAAAAAGGGGCGAGAGATAAACACGTCAATTACAGGCCAATCAGCCTAACGGGAATTTTTAGAGATAATACTCTGGGACAGAATTATTTGGCATTAGGAATAGTATGGGTGAATAAATGACTGTTTATCCTTTCCTGATGGGCCTGGTATCATCCTTGTAAATCATTTTTGCACTCTTGTGCCTCTATATCCTTTTTATAATAAGGCGACCATAGCAAACATAGAAAATAGGTGCAGGAGTAGGCCATTCAAGCCTGCACCACCATTCAATATGATCATGGCTGATCATGCAACTTTAGTATCCCATTTCTGCTTTCTCTTCATACCCCTTGATCCCTTTAGCCGTAAGGGCCACTTCTAACTCCCTTTTGAATATATCTAACGAATTGGCCTCAACAACTTTCTGTGGTAGAGAATTCCACAGGTTCACAATTCTGAGTGAAGAAGTTTCTCCTCATCTCGGTCCTAAATGGCTTACCCCTTATCCTTAGACAGTGACCGCTGGTTCTGGACTTCCCCAACATCAGTAACATTCTTCCTGCATCTAACCTGTCCAATCCTGTCAGAATTTTATGTTTCTAGGAGATCCCCTCTCATTCTTCTAAATTCCAGTGAATATAAGCCTAGTCGATCCAGTCTTTCTTCACATGTCAGTCCTGCCATCCCGGGAATCAGTCTGGTGAACCTTTGCTGTACTCCCTCAATAGCAAGAATGTCCTTCCTCAGACCAGAACTGTATACAATACTTCCAAGTACAATCTAACCAAGGTTCGATAAAGGTTTAGCATAATTTCTCTACTGTTCAATTCTATCCCTCTAGAAATAAACCCTAGTGCTTGGTTTGCTTTTGTTATGGCCTTGTTAACCTGTGTCGCAACTTTTAGTGATTTGTGTATTTGTACTCCCAGATCCCTTTGTTCCTCTAATTTATTTTCCAACTAACGTGATCTCCTTATTTTTCTTAGCAACATTTTCTTACCTCACACTTGTGTTGAAATTCATTTGCCAATTATATGCCCATCTGCAAGTTTATTAATGACTTGAAATTTTTTGCAGTCCTCATTATTGACGATCCCTCCCCAATTTGGTGTCATTCACAAATTTAGAAATAGCTTTTGATTCCAAAGTCAAAATTGTTAATATAAATTGTGAACAACAGTTGTCCTAGCACTGATCCTTCTGCCACTCTGAATAGCTACCCTACTCTCTGTCTGTCATGAAACCAGCTACTTGTCCCCTGACTTTGCATTCTCTGGCCTTACTCATTAGTATGTGGCACCTTTGGAAATCTAGATAAATTACATCTACTGCATTACCTTTGTCCACTCTCTTTGTTACTACGTCAAAGAATTCTGTGAGGTTGGTCAAGCAAGACTTTCACTTTTGGAATCCATGCTGACTGTTCATTATTATATTCTTTGTTTCAAAATGTTTTCCTGAGTGACTTCAGTGATGTGGAGAGGCTGGAGAAACCGGGGGTGTTCTCCGTAGAGCAGAGAAGGTTAAGAGGAGATTTAATCGAGGTGTTCAAAATTGTGAATGAGTTTGATAGAGCAACTAAGGAGAATGTTCAGTATTGGGACCACAAATACTGAAATAAATCAGGATGTTGCTCTTCCCACACACAGTGGTCAACACAGAATGGGTTCCCAGATGGAATTACGGAGGTGAAATCGCTGGAAGCATTTGAGAAACAATTAGAGGCTGCAATAAGGGATTGCGGGGTCCTTCTGGACAAATTTATTCAGATGGGCTGAATGGCCTGCCTCATTCATAATTATCTTGTGATAAATATGACTCGGGAATCCAGTGCTTAGAGCTGGCTGTACCTGACCGGCAAATTGTGGGTATGCTCGTCCCATGGCGCACACTGTGGGCACACATCAGTACATTTTGTTTTGCAGCAAGTTACCCCTGACAGTAGGATGCCTGTGAAGTTTGTTGATGACGAGGAGCTTGCCTACGTGATCCAGCGTTACCGTGAAGTGCACGACTTCATGCACACATTGCTGGGCATGCCCATTAATATACTTGGTAAGTCTGATCACTCGGCATGGTTTGCTTGTTGGGGTCTGGGTTCGAGCAGGGTGACCTTTGATAAGATCATTTCCAGGGTTAATTACCTATATGTAGCTGCATTAGCAGTTAACTGCAAAAGTACTTCCTTCCTGTTTAACATGGACTTGCTAGCCCCAGACCCCCTCACTCTCCACCTCTACTATAGTTAGCTATTAAAAACTTTATTTTTCAGTTTTTACGCCATAAAAGTGCACCAGTTTTCCACCTGTGGGTTCAACTGCAGCTCAGAGCCATGGATTAAAAGTCCCCTCTCTCTGTTGGCTGTAATCATCATTATCGGCAGTCCCTCGGAATCGAGGAAGACTTGCTTCCATTCTAAAAATGAGTCCTCAGGTGGCTGAACAGTCCAATATGAGAACCACAGTCTCTGTCGCAGGTGGGCCAGATAGTCGTTGAGGGAAGGGGTGGGTGGGACAGGTTTGCCGCACACTCTTTCCGCTGCCTGCGCTTGACCTCTGCATGCTCTCCGCGATGAGACTCGAGGTGCTCAGCGACCTCCCCGATGCACTTCCTCCACCTAGGGCGGTGTTTGGCCAGGGACTCCCAGGTGTCAGTGAGGATGTTGCACTTTATCAGGGAGGCTCTGAGGGTGTCCTTGTAACGGTTCCTCTGCCCACCTTTGGCTCGTTTGATGTGAAGGAGTTCCGAGTAGAGCGCTTGACTTGGGAGTCTCATGTCTGGCATGCGAACAGTGTGTCCCGCCCAACGGAATTGATCAAGTGTGGTCAGTGCTTCAATGCTAGGGATGTTGGCTGTAATGGTTCTACCTGAACAACTAAAGCCAATAGATAGGGGGATGTCATTGAACAAAGCTTCAGTAGAGGACAAGTGGAACACGTTTAAAGGTATAATGTTGATTATGCAGGTCAAATACATAATGAAAATTAGCCGCTCAGACTATATACAAATTTGGCTCAGAATGGATTAACAAACAAATTTAAAAGTAGAGAGGGGAAACAGGATCTTCCATCCTGCAGGGAGAAAGGGAAAGGAGTTGGCTGGCACAAAAACAAGAAGATGTGGAAACACATTACAAAGGGCAAAAGGGGACCTAGGAGAAACAAGATAAACATAGCTGTAATACATTCTTTCAGCTCCACAACAGGAAGAGAGCAGTCAAAGTCAAGGCAGATGGAAACTGAATCAAAACTCAATATAGCACGAGATAGTGAACGCTCTGAATGATCACTTGTTCCAGTGTTCACAAGGGAGAATATGAGCAACATCCCCATTGCATTGAACGCAGACTCAATGGGCCGAATGGCCTCCTTCTGTGCTCTGATAACTAAAATAAAATCACCAGCCTCCATATCAATGAGATAATGGATTGTAAACAGTTAGATCCCCAGGGACAGATGGGATTTATCCCAGTGCTGAGAAATTGTGAAGCACTGACAGTCTTTCTGAGCATGTTACTGGGGTGGGTACAGTATATTGGAAACAGGATAATGTGGTGCTCAAAAAGGAGACAAAACAGATGGGCAGCTACAGACCCATTAGGATCAAAATACTGCATTTATGAGAAATCTGAAACAAACAGCTACAGTCAGCGGCTCAGACACGGCGTCTGTGGAGAGAAACAAAGTTCATGTTTCAGGCACTGCCCTTCCTCAGAACCAGAAAACATTATAGGCCAACGCTTTATAAGGGAAAGGAGAGGAGGAAATGAAGATACACAAGAAAAGGATAGTTTGAAGTGATTGGTGGAAAACAGGAGACGATTAAATGACAGATTTTATAGCGGGACACATGAGGCAGGATGAGAAAGACTGGAGAAACAGGACATGTACGAGACCCAGAGATTGTCATGGGGACCATTGCTGCACCTAATTTACATCAATGCGCTGGACTCACAAACTCAATGCAAAGTGGTCACATTTGCAGATAATACCAAACTGGGTAGGGAGCTCAGAAATTACAGAATGAATTGCATAAAATGTGAGTTGGCAGAATGGTGGAAATTAAATACAAATGCTGATGGGAGAAAGGAAAAATAGACCACACACACACTCCATGGATAGGGCTGAAATAATTCGGGATGAAGTTTTAGAGAGTCCTGGGAGTCTTCGATGACTCAACATTCAACAAATCCAACTAGTGCAGAGCAACAATCAATAAAACCAATTGGATATTGCACTTGAGTCAAAACAGACCTGAGAGAATCGTGCTCAAACTACAGGCCGCTGGTCAGACCCACCTCGAGCACTGTGTCCAGTTCTGGTCAGAGATGAGACATTTGGGGGGAGGGCAGGGAAGAGGAGGAATACCGAGTTTGGGGGTCCTCAGGGTTGGTGCTTAGACCACTAGGGTTAAATTACTGACTCAAAAACCGAATGCAAAGTTGTTGAATTTGCTAATGCTACTGATAAGACGAGGGGGGGGGCAGTGTGGGGGCTCCAATTTTGAGGGAAGACTGGAAAAATGACTGTTCAGCCTGGAATCGAGGGGGTGATTTTATAAGATCCTGAAGGGAATTGAATACTGAGGGAGGGGGCTATCAGATCATACCCATTTATTTCTATTTGTGCCGTCAACTCATCTATTTTGTTACAAATGGTACGTGCATTCTGGAGTTTAGTTGGATTTACCTTTTAGGGGAGTGTGTGTAAAATGGTCCCTTAGGTGCCTGTTGTTGCGGGGAGGTGGGGGGGGGGGTGTAGGCTGGCTGATGTTGTGGACTCTACACCGCCTATGGGGCTCTGCCCGGATTCTCTTTCTATCATGTGCCCTAACACTGCTGTTTCAATGTGTTGAACAGGCGAGGTTGCAGTCAAGTGGTTTGAGGCAGTACAGACAGGCATGCCCATGTGCATTCTGGGAGCAGCATTTGGCCCCCTCCACCTGTCAGCCAGGTAAGGGTTTTGCTCTTTTTTTCGCAAGAAACTGTTTTGAGTTTCATTCTCCCTACAGGCAGGGCTGGGTGTTTCCAGATGTGGAATCACTTCCATGGAGTGTACTGCATAACTTTCTGTTAGTCAGCCTCCTTCCTTCCTTCTCGGCTTCACAACGACACTGGATAGCAGAGTATACGGAACAGACTTTATTGATGTAGCATTGCGTGGCTGGTCAATCTATACCGTAGAGAGTAGCTTTCAGTTTCTTTATATTTCGAGCTCTCCAACTCACTGGAAAACTCAACGTTTTTGAACTCTCTATCCCTGGACGGTTAGTTCAATAACAAAAGCACTTGTTGCCGTACCCAGAGGGGTGTGGGGCGTTTGAGCAGCACGGAATCTAGCTATAAAACAAAGGTCACGCTGCCTGCTGTGACCGTATTAAACATCTCCCATCAGGCTTTGGTCCTGTTCAGACCAACATCTGCTTTAAACAGTTTGAGGACCTTCAACAGGCCAACGGGTCACAGCCCAGCGTTACTGGGAGAGCGAGGAGATGGAGGTGGGACTCTCGCCTGCTGGTAACTTACTCATTCTTCTCTCTCTAATACAGGCATGTCCAGGTTTTAGCAACAGACTTGATCCCGTGGGCTGTACAAAGTGGCAGGGCTGCTCATTGTGTGATGAACTTCTATTACGAGAAACGATGGGAACAGAGCCTGGAGTCACTGAGGGAAGAGATTGGAATTCTACCCTGTCCCCATGTTCAAATGTAACTGCTCCGTGCATGTAACACAGATTCAAGGTCAAGGTGGAGGTGAATTCAGTTGTGTGTACAGAGCCTTACAGTACCATTAAATAGGGGCCAGAGCTATGCTGTGGGGGCGGGAGGGAGAAAAGGGCCAGAACTGTGCTGGGGAGGGGCCAGTCAGCCAAGCTGAGGTATGAGAAGGGGACAGATACCTGCGGCCCAGCCCCCAGCTACACCTTCAAGAAACGAAGGCAACATAAGACTGCGAGTAGGCTGGCTTTGGTTTGTGGGTGGGGCGGGGAGGGAGGGAGGGGAGTTCCCCAGCACACCGACTCTGGGCAGTGTTGTGCACTGAACCCATTATTCAAACAGCATCAGGGCTGTGCTAGAATCATTGTAAGGGGAATAAATGCATTTACACCGCCACTGTCACCTCCTTTACAGACTGCTGGAGCATAGATTATATGGACTGATCTCAGTGCTGGTCACCACTGAATAAAATCACTGGCTTTGATTATCTGTTGATTCCTAGTATTGGTTCCTGACTGCCTCCTGCTGGCTTTGCTGATGTATAGCACTCTGTCCAACCTGCTCACCAATGCCTTTCATTCTTTTTATTGCTTCAACACACAAGTTAACAGATTTACACCTCTGCTCCTGTAAAAGAGGAATGAAGCAGTGTTCTATACATATGAAGGTAGATTGGGCCTGTACTCATTGGAGTTCAGAAGGTTTTGAGGTGATCTTATCAAAACATATGATAATGAGGGGGCTCAACAAGGTGGATGCAGAGAGGATATTTCCACTTGTCGGGGCAACTAGAACTCTGGTGCATAATCTCAGAATAAGAGGCCACCCATTTAAAACTGATGAGGAATTTTTTCTCTCAGGGTTGTAAATCTGTGGCAGTTTCCTGCCCCCGAGAGCTGTGGAGGCTGGGTCATTGAATATATTTAAGGCGGAAATAAGACAGATTTTTGAGTGATAAGGGAGTAAAGGGCTATGGGGGAGTGGGCAGGGAAGTGGAGCTGAGTCCATGATCTTATTAAATGGTGGAGCAGGCTCAAGGGGCCAGGTGGCCTACTCCTGCTCCTATTTCTTTTGTTCTTATTGTCCTGGAATACGTATTTCCTTGTTGTACACACCCTGCAGTTCCTGTGTGAAAGCAGCCCAGCTGATCATTCCATCAGGCAGCAATACATAGAGGGAGAGTTAGACCCGTGTATAAACACTGTACATCATGCAGCCTGGGAGAGGGCACCAGGTCTGAGCTCTGAGTGCTTGGGCTCTGCCTCAGGGCGTGTGCCCTAACTCCACACCAGGCTCCGTGTCATTCTCTTTCTTCCCCCCCCCCCCCCCCCCCCTCCCGGTGTGGGTAATGGTCACTCGGTCCCCCTCTCCAGGACTGTGCCTTTGATGCCTGCGGCCATGTCTTCCTCTGAGATGTCCATGTGCCTCCAGCTGTCCTCCCGGAGCTTGGCTTCCACTTTAGGCCGGTTGCCTTGGACTGCAGCCTGTATACGCCGCAGGTCCCAGTGTGTCCTGATCAACGCATCGTCCAGCGTGAAAATCCCATCACGGGTGCGTCGCACGTGGGTGCACACTGCAGACGACTTCAACTCCAAACCCATCTCGTGGACCACCTTTCGCAGATACTGCTGGGTCTCGTGTACACACTGGATCTCTGGGGAGAAAGGATAACATTCATAGGAGGAGGATTCCTAAGAGGCAAAGGGCCAGAAGGAGCAAGGCCAAACACTTAGTTTGTGTCGAGTTAGCTGGCAGGACAGTCGTGACAGTGGGTCTCACACACTGACCTTTCACACTCTGGGACACTGGGTCAGACACTTCAGGGGAGATGGGGAAAAGGCTTCTGAGCTTCAAACAACATACAAATAACAGAAATGCAGGAGGGATGGCACAAGCTACCTGGGACCCCCTCACTCACTGCAGTGTATCCAATTGCTGCAACTTACCTAGAGTGAAGTTGGGAGGGGAAAAGTGCACACATCGAATGCCAGTAATGATCGGAGGGGATTTGTGCAGCGGGTGTAACAGCCCCCGAGACGCAAGCTCGTAGGCCGCTTGGCTTTTCAAATCAATGCCAGAATACCTAGAGCAGGAGACAGTTACTGCAGTTAGAGAGCAATCATCAACTCAAATACTCTATATATTACACGGTCAGCACGCAGTCACTGCCCCTCAGTCACCGCCCTCGCCCCCTTCACTTGCACTTCAGACCGCCACCCACGCCTCGCCTGGGATAACAGGAGCTCCCTGCTCCCCCCACTCACTGCTTCACATACATACGTTAACAGTGCTTTCTGGTGGCTGCCTTGGATCACAGCGATGATGCGCTCCAGCCTGTCCCGTGTGATGTGATCTGTAACGTAACGTTACACAGTCTTAGTACAGATCGAAGCCATGGCTCTCTCAGGGCCAACACCCATGATCGCAGGAGTCGAGCAATCTAGAAATTAGCCCCCCCCCCTGGTGTGGTGAGCTACTACACGTGCCAGAAGAGCCCTGGCTGCAGACTGTGCTGGTCACCTGCAGCCGAGACACGAGCTGGAGGGCTGGAAGTAGTTGCAGAGCCCCTGGGCTAGAGGAGGATTTCAAGTGTTCACCACTGTCCAGTGACCCTTGCTGGTAAGTGTAGGTCTGGGCATTGGGTGAGGGCAGGATCAGTTCGGGAAATGCTAGCCACAGTTGAATAGCTGGGAGACACTCGGTGAGGTGCAGGTTCCACAAGTGGCGGCAGTACCCCACAGCATGTGTCGGGGAGGGGAGCTCATTCAGAGAATAGAATTCCACACCTAACTTCACAGTAACGTTACAGCAGGGCCACAGGGCCCCTCACTGTGGTTAGAGAACTGCCTCTTAACACGAAAATTTACCGCACACGGACAAGGGGGCAGCATGCCGACTTAAATAACTCAAACACAAAACCAGGCAGACACCGGCAACATTTATAATGGGAAGGCAAGGCAAATTTTTTTCAGTCAGAGGGGAATCGAGTTGTGGAACGGAGGCGGACCAGTATAAATGGGACAACGAGGAGTGTTTTTTGAAAAGGGAAAAGATGGAGGGATATGGGGAGTGGGTGGGTGGGGTTGAGGGATATGGGGAGAGGGCGGGTAGGTGGGATTGAGGGATATGGGGAGAGGGTGGGATTGAGGGATATGGCGGCTGGGTGGGGTTAGGGATGAGCCTGACTGCATGGTGCTGAAAATACACAGCTGATTCTAAACACGGAGAGCCATGAATCTCTCAGTCCTGCCATCCTTACCGTAGGTGGTTTTCTCGATCAGTCTGCCTGTGTCTGAAAAGTCCTCGGTTGCTGTGCCAAAGCTGCCTTTTACAGTATATTCCTGAGAAATCAGAGCAAAGGACACCTGAATGCCGATTGTCACTGTCCAATGGATTCAGACATTGATGGAGGCTCATTCAGTAAAAGATGTAACAGAGCCACACAGAAAGACAAATGGCCTCAGCCTCCCTGAGCTGGATAGAAATCAGGCAAGGTTCCTGCTCTCGATCACCATCCAGTGAGGTTGGCAGGGCCAGGGCAGAATATGGTGAGCTCCATGGTGGAATACCGGCACTGTGGCCTTCGCTGTGCTCTGGCCAAGATCAGCAGAGTCGGGAGGAGCGCGACACGCTTGGGCCTTCCTCTAAAGCGACAAGGACCTGTACTTTTACACCATCTTTTCTCAGGACACCCCAGAACCACTCACAAATAATCATTTTTTGGTCTTACAGTTCTTGTTGTGCAATATGGCGGCCATTTTATGCACAGCGAGCTGCCTCGAACCGGTGAATGACTGATTCAGCTTGACGGTGAGGAATATTGGCCAGGACACCGGGGAGATCGCCCCTGCTCTTCAAATAGTGCTGTGGGATCTTTACTGCCCACCTGAGAGGGCAGATAGAGCCTCAGATTAAAGTCTCATCCAACAAAGCCCCTTCCGACAGTGCAGTGCTCCCTCAGTACTGCCCCTCAGACAGTGTCGCACCCCCTCAGTACTGCCCCTCCAACAGTGCCGCACTCCTCAGTACTGCCCTTCCGACAGTGCCGCACTCCCTCAGTACTTCCCCTCCGACAGTGCCGCACTCCCTCAGTACTGCCCCTCCGACAGTGCCGCACTCCCTCAGTACTGCCCCTCCGACAGTGCCGCACTCCCTCAGTACTGCCCCTCCGACAGTGCCGCACTCCCTCAGTACTGCCCCTCTGACAGTGCAGCACTCCTCAGTACTGCCCCTCCGACAGTGCAGCACTCCTCAGTACTGCCCCTCCAACAGTGCCGCACTCCTCAGTACTGCCCTTCCGACAGTGCCGCACTCCCTCAGTACTTCCCCTCCGACAGTGCCGCACTCCTCAGTACTGCCCCTCCAACAGTGCCGCACTCCTCAGTACTGCCCTTCCGACAGTGCCGCACTCCCTCAGTACTGCCCCTCCGACAGTGCCGCACTCCTCAGTACTGCCCCTCCGACAGTGTCACACCTCCTCAGTACTTCCCCTCCGACAGTGCCGCACTCCTCAGTACTGCCCCTCCGACAGTGTCGCACCCCCTCAGTACTTCCCCTCCGACAGTGCCGCACTCCTCAGTACTGCCCCTCCGACAGTGCAGTGCTCCCTCAGTACTGCCCCTCCGACAGTGTCGCACTCCTCAGTACTTCCCCTCCGACAGTGCCGCACTCCTCAGTACTGCCCCTCCGACAGTGTCGCACTCCTCAGTACTGCCCCTCCGACAGTGCAGTGCTCCCTCAGTACGGCCCCTCCGACAGTGCACCAATCCCTCATTACTGCCCCTCCAACAGTGCGGCATTCCCTCAGTACTGCACCTCCGACAGTGCCGCACTGGAGTGTCCAACTAGATTCTGGAGTGGAGCTTGAATCCACGACCTAATGACTGGAACTTTCCAGTACTGAGCCAAGCTAAAAAGGAGGCTGTAGATATTGAGAGTGATGCAGAAGCCTGTGCAGTGACTATTGGGGCGAGGCAGGCTGCTGGGAGTGTTTGGAAGCAGGGTACAGTCCGTTCTCTCATAGCCCCGAGCAGCATTACCTTGGTTAGATGACAGTTGTAGAGATGAGTTAGCTGCTGGTTTCCGTTCCCGACCCCAAGCACTGTGGAGATAAAACAGCGCCGTCAGTTAGAAACTCGGCCCGTTATACACGGCCATTCCCCATCGGAGGCAACACCCCCGTGTGTCACCGCTGTACTGTTACAATCATTTCAACAGCACAGCATGGTGGGAGCTGTGTCGCCCTAGTGGTGTACTGGGGGGGGGGGGGGCGACAGGGCGGTCCCTGGGGGAGACGGACATGCACCACAAAGTGTTAAATGCTACTTTAACAATGTACAGACAGAGGAGGCCAATCGGGCTCACCCTCCCAACAAACTCTCAATCCCCCAACATAGAAAACGACCCGTGAGTTTTCGCTCCCACTCTCCTCCCCGCTGCCCATTCCAGGTACCAATCACTGTGTGTGAAGGGCTCGCTCCCACTGCCTTTGATCAGGTTGCACCAACGCCCCATATGCTGCAAAAAGCAAAATCCCACAAGATGCTGCAACTCAAATGAAACCAGGAAACGCTCGGCAGGTCAGGCAGCGTCTGGAGCGAGGGAGATAGGCTTAACGTTTCAGCCAATGACAGAACCAGAGCCGAAACATTTACCCTTCGATTCTGTCTGCGCAGACACTGACTGCTCGATTCCATTTAGTGTGTTATATGAAGTGTTTAAAATGATTAAAGGAGTTGATAGGGTGGATACAGTGTAACTATCTCCTCTGGTGGGGGAAGTCCAGAACAAGGGGGCATAAACTTAAAATAGAGCCAGGCCGTTCAGGGGTGATGTCAGGAAGCACAAAGGGTGGTGGAAATCTGGAAATCTCTCCTAAAAAGCTGTGGATGCTGGGAGTCAATTGAACATTTCAAGACTGAGATTGATAGAATTGTGTTAGAGAAGGGTATTAAGGGTTATGAAACCAAGCTGGGTAGATGGGAGTTAGATACAGATCAGCCATGATATAACTGAATGGCCTCCTCCTGCTCCTATTTAACAGGTTGGGCGGGGGGAGGAGGAGGGGGGCCCGGGGGTGAGCATATCCCCATTAAAGCACCTCATGCAGAGTCAGTTAATAGGTCTCCTCTGCAAACATTTGAACTGACAAACTCCAGTACATAAAACACAGCCATTAATAACACGATAAGAATATAATCGGCTTTCATTTTTAGCCTCTCTGATCCAACCTTGCTGTTCCTGTATAATCGGGTCATTAACTAGGACAGGATCCCTCTTGGTATTATACTGAGATCATCATGTCCATACACTGCTGACTGACCGAGGAAAGTGCACATCATCAGTTCGACAGGTGGGTTGTGCCCAGTGGGTACAAGCAATGCCCTGTGTAGTACGGAGCCATTTAATGCCCAGGGAACTGTACCCGTTGAATCAGTGCTGGCCATGGAACATAACCTCATGTAGGGCAAGGAACTGATCAACTTCAGAATGAGCAACGATCTAAACACTGTCAGAATGTTTCACAGACTAGCCTGCTCTGGATTCCAATTATCTGAAAAGCCACATCTTTCAGGTTTAAATTACCACTTTGCAGCGATATTTACATTTCTTAATTGATATAATTGTATAATTGATTTTTTTTTAAAGCTCAAACTGACTGAATTATCAGTACATGATATATTCTTATTCTTTCACTCGACTTGGCTTCAAATTCCTCAAAAAATCTCAGAGCAAAGCCGAGACCCCACATACTTACCGAAGACCCCAGACGATCGCGAGTCTAGGCGATGACCAGCCCCCACCTTCAGAGCAATAAACTTAGGGCCTTTAACTAGAACAGAGAAAACCATTAGTAATCACCAGCACTAAATATTTCAAACCCCAGCAGTAAATTCTGCAATACTACAAACCCCAGCATTAATACTATGAACCCCAGCATTAATACTGCAATACTGGAAACCCCAGCATTAATAATGGAATACTGCAAAGCCGAGCATTAAATACTGCAAACCGCAGCATTACTGCAATACTGTAAACCCCAGCATTAAATACTGCAAAGCCCAGCATTAAATACTATAAACCCCAGCATTAAATACAGCAATACTGCAAACCTCAACATTAATACTACGAACCCCAGCATTAATAATGCAATACTGCAAAGCCCAGCATTCAATACTGCAAACATAGAAAATAGGTGCAGGAGCAGGCCATTCAGCCCTTCGAGCCTGCACCACTATTCAATAAGATCATGGCTGATCATTCACCTCAGTACCCCTTTCCTGCTTTCTCTCCAGACCCCTTGATCCCTTTAGCCTTAAGGGCCATATCTAACTCCCTTTTGAATATATCCAATGAACTGGCATCAACAACTCTCTGCGGTAGAGAATTCCACAGGTTAACAACTCTCTGAGTGAAGAAGTTTCTGCTCATCTCGGTCCTAAATGGCTTACCCCTTATCCTTAGACTGTGACCCCTGGTTCTGGACTTCCCCAACATCGGGAACATTCTTCCTGCATCTAACCTGTCCAGTCCCGTCAGAATTTTATATGTTTCTACGAGATCCCCTCTCATCCTTCTAACCTCCAGTGAATACAGGCCCAGTCGATCCAGTCTCTCCTCATATGTCAGTCCTGCCATCCCGGGAATCAGTCTGGTGAACCTTCGCTGCACTCCCTCAATAGCAAGAATGTCCTTCCTCAGATTAGGAGACCAAAACTGTACACAATATTCCAGGTAAGGCCTCACCAAGGCCCTGTACAACTGCAGTAAGACCTGCCTGCTCCTATACTCAAATCCCCTATGTGAAGACCAACATACCATTTGCCTTCCAAACCACCTGCTGTACCTGCATGCTAACTTTTAATGACTGATGTACCATGACACCCAGGTCTCGCTGCACCTCCCCTTTTCCTAATATTCTGCCTTCGTGTTTTTGCCACCAAAGTGGATAACCTCACATTTAACCAGATTATACTGCATCTGCCATGCATTTGCCCACTCACCTAACCTGTCCAAGTCACCCTGCAGCCTCTTAGCATCCTCCTCACAGCTCTCACCGCCACCCAGCTGAGTGTCATCTGCAAACTTGGAGATATTACACTCAATTCCTTCATCTAAATCATTGATGTATATTGTAAATAGCTGGGGTCCCAGCACTGAGCCCTGCGGCACCCCACTAGTCACTGCCTGCCATTCTGAAAAGGACCCGTTAATCCCGACTCTCTTGCTTCCTGTCTGCCAACCAGTTCCCTATCCACGTCAGTACATTACCCCCAATACCATGTGCTTTTATTTTGCACACCAATCTCTTGTGTGGGACTTTGTCAAAAGCCTTTTGAAAGTCCAAATACACCACATCCACTGGTTCTCCCTTGTCCACTCTACTAGTTACATCCTCAAAAAATTCTAGAAGATTTGTCAAGCATGATTTCCCTTTCATAAATCCATGCTGACTTGGACCGATCCTGTCACTGCTTTCCAAATGTGCTGCTATTTCATCTTTAATAATTGATTCCAACATTTTCCCCGCTACTGATGTCGGGCTAACCGGTCTATAATTACCCGTTTTCTCTCTCCTTTTTTTTTTAAAAAGTGGTGTTACATTAGCTACCCTCCAGCCCATAGGAACTGATCCAAAGTCGATAGACTGTTGGAAAATGATCACCAATGCATCCACTATTTCTCGGGCCACTTCCTTAAGTACTCTGGGATGCAGACTATCAGGCCCCAGGGATATATAGGCCTTCAATCCCATCAATTTCCCGCCTAATAAGGATTAAATATTGCAAAGCCCAGCATTGAATACTGCAATACCGCTCAGTTGCCTTCGCACCCCGCACCCCCCACCCCCCCTCCCCTCTCCATGTCCCGTACCTCGTGGGTGATCAGCCAGCACTGGGAGCTGGGCCACGGTCAGGCTGGTTTCCGTCCCATTCTCGCCCTCAGTGGAGCTCGGCAGAAACCGGATTTGCTGCTGAAGTGGCTGCTCCGAGGAATTGAGGTCTGTCACAAGGACGGAAAGACACAGTTAATGAGAGTTCATGTCACAGTCCACACCAGTCACACTAATACCTCACAATCGGCCACGGGCGAGAGAGGTAGTGTCGGGGGTCAGCGGCCCAGGGTGGGCTTCGGGGGAGGGAGGGGGTCAGACCAGCCGAGCGGTGGCGAGGCGAGGGAGAAACATAGAAACAAAGAAAATAGGTGCAGGAGTAGGCCATTCGGCCCTTGGAGCCTGCAGCACCATTCAATATGACCATGGCTGAACATGCAACTTCAGTACCCCATTCCTGATTTCTCTCCATATCCCTTGATCCCTTTAGCCATAAGGGCCACATCTAACTCCCTTTTGAATATATTTAGTGAATTGGCCTCAACAACTTTCTGTGGTAGAGAATTCCACAGGTTGACCACTCTCTGAGTGAAGAAGTTTCTCCTCATCTCGGTCCTAAATGGCTTACCCCTTATCCTTAGACTGTGACTCCTGGCTGGACTTCCCCAACATCGGGAACATTCTTCCTGCACCTAACCTATCCAATCCCGTCAGAAGTTTATATGTTTCTATGAGATCCCCTCTCATTCTTCAGTGTCAGAGGTCAGCGGCCCAGGGTGGGCTTCAGGGGAGTGAGAGGGTCAGTATAGGGTGTCAAACCGGCCGAGCAGCCGGGAGGGGGAGTGGGGTCAGTGTAGGGGGTCGCATCGGCCATGGGGGGGTGGGTTAGGGGTCACTGATGAGGTTGAGGATCAGGGTCACCGGCTGGAGGATGGGAGTCTCAGGGGTCAGTGTCTCTCTCTGTCCCCATGACCTGGTTCGAAAGCCGCACCTTTCAGCAGCTTAGTTTCCACGGTGTCTCGGACCCGTTTCCAGTGAACTCCCGGCGGTTTGTAGACGGCGAACAGTCCGTGCAGTGTCCGGCTCAGCGAGTGTGAGGGTTTCGCCATACCCTCCCCTGCACACAACACACGGTGTTAACGCTCAGTACCCGGACCCCCCCGGACTGTCAGTACCTGGACCCCCCCACACCCAGACTGTACCCGGACCCCCCCCCACACCCAGACTGTACCCGGACCCCCCCCACACCCAGACTGTACCCGGACCCCCCCCCACACCCAGACTGTACCCGGACCCCCCCCCACACCCAGACTGTACCCGGACCCCCCCACACCCAGACTGTACCCGGACCCCCCCCCACACCCAGACTGTACCCGGACCCCCCTCCACACCCAGACTGTACCCGGACCCCCCCCCACACCCAGACTGTACCCGGACCCCCCCCACACACAGACTGTACCTGGACCCCCCCCACACCCAGACTGTATCCGGACCCCCCCCACACACCCAGACTGTACCCGGACCCCCCCCACACACCCAGACTGTACCCGGATCCCCCCCGGACTGTCAGTACCTGGACCCCCACACACCCAGACTGTACCCGAACCCCCCCCCCCCACACCCAGACTGTACCCGGACCCCCCCCACACCCAGACTGTACCTGGACCCCCCCCCCCACACCCAGACTGTACCCGGACCCCCCCCACACACAGACTGTACCTGGACCCCCCCCACACCCAGACTGTACCCGGACCCCCCCCACACACCCAGACTGTATCCGGACCCCCCCCACACACCCAGACTGTACCCGGATCCCCCCACACCCAGACTGTACCCGGACCCCCCCCACACCCAGACTGTACCCGGACCCGCCCCACACCCAGACTGTACCTGGACCCCCCCCCACACCCAGACTGTACCTGGACCCCCCCCCACACCCAGACTGTACCCGGACCCCCCCCCACACCCAGACTGTATCCGGACCCCCCCACACCCAGACTGTACCTGGACCCCCCCCACACCCAGACTGTACCCGGACCCCCCCCCACACCCAGACTGTATCCGGACCCCCCCACACCCAGACTGTACCCGGACCTCTCCACACCCAGACTGTACCTGGACCCCCCCCACACCCAGACTGTACCCGGACCTCTCCACACCCAGACTGTACCCGGACCTCTCCACACCCAGACTGTACCTGGACCCCCCCCACACCCAGACTGTACCCGGACCCCCCCACATCCAGACTGTACCCGGACCCCCCCACACACCCAGACTGTACCCGGACCCCCCCCCACACCCAGACTGTACCCGGACCCCCCCACACACCCAGACTGTACCCGGACCCCCCCTCCACACCCAGACTGTACCCTGACCCCCCCCACACCCAGACTGTACCCGGACCCCCCCACACACCCAGACTGTACCCGGACCCCCCCCCACACCCAGACTGTACCCGGACCCCTCCCCACACCCAGACTGTACCCGAACCCCCCCCCCCACACCCAGACTGTATCCGGACCCCGCCCACACCCAGACTGTACCCGAACCCCCCCCATACCCAGACTGTACCCGAACCCCACCCCCACACCCAGACTGTACCCTGCCCCCCCCCACACCCAGACTGTACCCGAACCCCCCCCCACACCCAGACTGTACCCGAACCCCCCCCACACCCAGACTGTATCCGGACCCCTCCACACCCAGACTGTACCTGGACCCCCCCCACACCCAGACTGTACCCGGACCCCCCCCCACACCCAGACTGTACCCGGACCCCCCTCACACCCAGACTGTACCCGGACCCCCCTCACACCCAGACTGTACCCGGACCCCTCCACACCCAGACTGTACCCGGACCCCCCCCCACTCCCAGACTGTACCCGGACCCCCCCCCACACCCAGACTGTACCCGGACCCGCCCCCACACCCAGACTGTACCCGGACCCCTCCCACACCCAGACTGTACCTGGACCCCCCCCACACCCAGACTGTACCCGGAGCCCCCCCCCCACACCCAGACTGTACCCGGACCCCTCCCACACCCAGACTGTACCCGGACCCCTCCCACACCCAGACTGTACCCGGACCCCCCCCCACACCCAGACTGTACCCGGACCCCCCCCCCCCCACACCCAGAATGTATCCGGACCCCCCCCCCACACCCAGACTGTACCCGGACCCCCCCCCACACCCAGACTGTACCCGAACCCCCCCCACACCGAGACTGTACCCGAACCACCCCCCACACCCAGACTGTACCCGAACCCCCCCCACACCCAGACTGTACCCGGACCCCCCCCCCACACCCAGACTGTACCCGGACCCCCCCCACACCCAGACTGTACCCGGACCCCCCCCACACCCAGACTGTACCCGGATCCCCCCCCCACACCCAGACTGTACCCGGATGCCCCCCCCACACCCAGACTGTACCCGGACCCCCCCTACACCCAGACTGTACCCGGACCCCCCCCACATCCGGACTGTACCCGGACCCCCCCCACACCCAGACTGTACCCGGACCCCCCCCCCCACACCCAGACTGTACCCGGACCCCCCCCCACACCCAGACTGTACCCGGACCCCCCCCCACACCCAGACTGTACCCGGACCCCTCCACATCCAGACTGTACCCGGACCCCCCCCCACACCCAGACTGTACCCGGACCCTCCACACCCAGACTGTACCCGGACCCCCCCCCACACCCAGACTGTACCCGGACCCCCCCCACACCCAGACTGTACCCGGACCCCCCCCACACCCAGACTGTACCCTGACCCCCCCCCACATCCGGACTGTACCCGGACCCCCCACACCCAGACTGTACCCGGACCCCCCCACATCCGGACTGTACCCGGACCCCCCCCCCCCCACACCCAGACTGTACCCAGACCCCCCCATACCCAGACTGTACCTAGACCACCCCCCCCCACATCCGGACTGTACCCGGACCCCACCCCCCCCACACCCAGACTGTACCCGGACTGTACCCTGACCCCCCCCCACATCCGGACTGTACCCGTACCCCCCCCCCACACCCAGACTGTACCCGGACTGTACCCTGATCCCCCCCACACCCAGACTGTACCCTGACCCCCCCCACACCCAGACTGTACCCGGACCCCTCCACATCCACTGTACCTGGACCACCCCCCCACACCCAGACTGTACCCAGACTGTACCCAGACCCCCCCCCACATCCAGACTGTACCCGGACCCCCCCACATCCAGACTGTACCCAGACCCCTCCACACCCAGACTGTACCCGGACCCCCCCCACACCCAGACTGTACCCGGACCCCCCCCCACACCCAGACTGTACCCGGACCCCCCCCCACACCCAGACTGTACCCGGACCCCTCCACATCCAGACTGTACACGGACCACCCCCCCCCCCCCACACCCAGACTGTACCCGGACTGTACCCTGACCCCCCCCACATCTGGACTGTACCCGGACCCCCCACATCCAGACTGTACCCAGACCCCCCCCACACCCAGACTGTACCCTGACCCCCCCCCACACCCAGACTGTACCCAGACCCCCCCCACATCCAGACTGTACCCAGACCCCCCCCACATCCAGACTGTACCCAGACCCCCCCCACATCCAGACTGTACCCTGACCCCCCCACACCCAGACTGTACCCAGACGCCCCCCACATCCAGACTGTACCCAGACCCCCCCCCCCACATCCAGACTGTACCCGGACCCTCCCCCACATCCAGACTGTACCCAGACCCCCCCACATCCAGACTGTACCCGGACCCCCCCACACCCGGACTGTACCCGGATCCCCCTCACACCCAGACTGAACCCGGACCCCACACACCCGAACTGTCAGTACCCCCTACCCGGACTGTACCCGGGACCCCCCCCCTACCCGGACTGTACCCGGGACCCCCCCCCACACCCGGACTGTACCCGGGACCCCCCCCCCACACCCGGACTGTACCCGGGACCCCCCCCCACACCCGGACTGTACCCGGGACCCCCCCCCACACCCGGACTGTACCCGGGACCCCCCCCCACACCCGGACTGTACCCGGGACCCCCCCCACACCCGGACTGTACCCGGGACCCCCCCACACCCGGACTGTACCCGGGACCCCCCCCACACCCGGACTGTACCCGGGACCCACACCCCCACACCCCCACACCCGAACTGTCAGTACCCCCTACCCGGACTATACCCTGTTCGGCTCCTCACCTGTTTTCCCGGCGGCCTTTACGAATCCGAGCGCGAGGCCGGCTCCGCCAAGCTGCACGCTGATTGGTCGATGTAAACCCGCCTCCCCCGGTGATTGAATGCCTGTTGCTGTCAATCTGCAGCTGCCCGGTCCCTAACTCCGCCCACAGCGCCCCCTGCCGCCCTGGCGCTGGAACAGCACTGAGTGCAATGGGCCCAGTGTTGCCGCACCGTTGGTGTCAGTGCGTTTCCTCAGGTATTCAGCGCCACGCATCATGGTGAGAAATACACAAACTATCGCTCTTCAAAGAGTTTGTAAATCTTCGGTTCAAAGGGCTGAATGTTCACTTTTCCTGCCGTGCGGGCTGTAATAACTTCTTGAGTTGTGCCCGGTGGTAAAAGTGAGAATTCATCCCAGAGTGTTTAATGTTCCCTTGCCGGCCATTATAGTGCCACTTTAGGTCCAGGAACATGAGCAGGTCCAGCAGGAGCGGTGAGAGATTGCAGAGCGATGTGATGGGGGCCCAGGGGAGGCGAGGGTCCAGGGGCAGCACGGCCCAGCCCACACTGCGATATATGTGTGTGCGCACTAGGCCCGTGCAGCAGAGCTGGTCTCCAGTTAGTTTTGGTTAATCCTTGCCACTGGTCCAAGACCTAACTCGGTCAAGCCCGTGTGGTGGCTGGTGTGCAACGGCCACCTCACGTTAAACAAATCCACGCACAGGCATCTTCCATCCTTCAGGATGCAGTTCGGGACCTGGAATACTAGGCCCTTCATTGAAACACCTGTGAACTCATCCTTTTTTGCCTATGATGATGATGATAGTGAGTGCAAAGGTTGCAGCTTTGGCTCAGGGGGCAGCCTGTCACCCACGGGCCTGCACTCATAATCCGGACAAGTCAGTTCAAATCCCACCGCGGCAGCTGGGGAATTTAAATTCAATTAATTTAAGAATAAAATCTGCAATAAAAAACTAGTATCAGTAATGGTGACCATGAAACCACCGATTGTCATAAAAATCCATCTTATTCACTAATGTCCTCTAGGTAAGGAAACCGTCCTTACCCGGTCTGGCCTATATGTGACTCCAGACCCACAGCAATGTGGTTGACTCTTAAGTGCCCTCTGAAATGGCCCAGCGAGCCACTCAATTGTACACAACTGCTACAAGAAACAATAATAAGAATAAAACCATACAGACCCAGCCCTGACCTTGGCACCGGCTTCGGACACAACATCGGCACGCCCAGTCGACCCTGCAAAGTCCTTCTCACTAACACCAGGGAACTTGTGCCAAAATTGGGAGCGCTAGACAGGCCCACCTGAGGTGGCGACCATCGCACAGTCATTGTGGACATGAAGTCCCGTCTTCACACTGAGAATACCCTCCATTGTGTTGCATGGTACTACCACCGTGCTAAATGGGATGGATTCAGAACAGATCTAGCAGCTCAAAACTGAGCATCCATGAGGTGCTGTGGACCATCAGCAGCAGCAGAATTGTATTCCACCACAATCTGTAACCTCATGGCCCGGTATATACCTCACTCTACCATTACCATCAAGCCAGGGGACCAACCCTAGTCCAATGAGGAGTGCACAGGAGCAGCACCAGGCGTACCTAAAAATGTGATATTGCCGGGAGGAACTCGTGCAGTGTGTTCCTGGGCTTCTCTCAAGCAGAAGTTAAAGATTCCATGACACTATTTCGAAGAAGAGCAGGGGAGTTATCCCCGGTGTCCTGGGGCCAATTTGTAAGCATCAATCAATATAGCAAAAACATTATCTGGTCATTGTCACATTGCTGTTTGTGGGATCTTGCTGTGCGTAATTGGCTGCCATGATTCCAGCTCCTTAAATAGCGCTGAAAATAATTTGCGGGACTTCTTGGATTTTGAATAACTGTCGACCACATTTGCAGATAACTGTCTGTCATTGATATCAGTGAGTTTTATCTCAGATTCTGGTTCGACGTTTGCCAAGATGACATAACGCAGCTTGAGCCAAGCTGCACAGGCTCTTGCTGTTGGTTTCCCACATTACAACAGTGACTACACTCCAAAAGTACATCATTGGCTGTAAAGCGTTTTGAGACATTCGGTGGTCGTGAAACATAGAAACATAGAAAATAGGTGCAGGAGTAGGCCATTTGGCCCTTCGAGCCTGCACCGCCATTCAATAAGATCATGGCTGATCATTCCTTCAGTACCCCTTTCCTGCTTTCTCTCCATACCCCTTGATCCCCTTAACCGTAAGGGCCATATCTAACTCCCTCTTGAATATATCCAATGAAATGGCATCAACAACTCTCTGTGGCAGGGAATTCCACAGGTTAACAACTCTCTGAGTGAAGAAGTTTCTCCTCACCTCAGTCCTAAAAGGCCTACCCCTTATCCTAAGATTATGTCCCCTGGTTCTGGACTTCCCCAACATCGAGAACATTCTTCCCGCATCTAACCTGTCCAGTCCCGTCAGAATCTTATATGATTCTATGAGATCCCCTCTCATCCTTCTAAACGCCAGTGAATAAAGGCCCAGTTGATCCAGTCTCTCCTCATATGACAGCCCAGCCATCCCTGGAATCAGTCTGGTGAACCTTTGCTGCACTCCCTCAATAGCAAGAACGTCCTTCCTCAGACTAGGAGACCAAAACTGAACATAATATTCCAGGTGAGGCCTCACAAAGGGCCTGAACAACTGCAGTAACACCTCCCTGCTCCTATACTTAAATCCCCTAGCTATGAAGGCCAACATACCATTTGCCTTCTTCACCGCCTGCTGTACCTGCGTGCCCACTTTCAGCGACTGATGAACCATGACACCCAGGTCTCATTGCACCTCCCCTTTTTCTAGTCTGCTGCCATTCAGATAATATTCTGCCTTCTTTTTTCCCCCAAAATGGATAACCTCACATTTATCCACATTATACTGCATCTGCCATGCATTTGCCCACTCACCTAATCTGTCCAAGTCACCCTGCAGCCTCTTAGCGTCCTCCTCACAGCTCACACCACCACCTAGTTTAGTGTCATCCGCAAACTTGGAGATATTACACTCTATTCCTTCATCCAAATCGTTAATGTATATTGTAAAGAGCTGGGGTCCCAGCACTGAGCCCTGCGGCACCCCACTAGTCACTGCCTGCCATTCTGAAAAGGACCCGTTTATCCCGACTCTCTGCTTCCTGTCTGCAAAGAACAAAAAGGGCCACTGTACAGCAAAATTCTAAAAGGACAAAGGGTGTTAAAAAAGCAAGCCTGAAGGCTTTGTGTCTTAATGCAAGGAGTATCCGCAATAAAGTGGATGAATTAAGTGTGCAAATAGATGTTAACAAATATGATGTGATTGGGATTACGGAGACGTGGCTCCAGGATGATCAGGGCTGGGAACTCAACATCCAGGGGTATTCAACATTCAGGAAGGATAGAATAAAAGGAAAAGGAGGTGGGGTAGCATTGCTGGTTAAAGAGGAGATTAATGCAATAGTTAGGAAAGACATTAGCTTGGATGATGTGGAATCTATATGGGTAGAGCTGCAGAACACCAAAGGGCAAAAAACGTTAGTGGGAGTTGTGTACAGACCTCCAAACAGTAGTAGTGATGTTGGGGAGGGCATCAAACAGGAAATTAGGAGTGCATGCAATAAAGGTGCAGCAGTTATAATGGGTGACTTTAATATGCACATAGATTGGGCTAGCCAAACTGGAAGCAATACGGTGGAGGAGGATTTCCTGGAGTGCATAAGGGATGATTTTCTAGACCAATATGTCGAGGAACCAACTAGGAGGGAGGCCATCTTAGACTGGGTGTTGTGTAATGAGAGAGGATTAATTAATAATCTCATTGTGCGAGGCCCCTTGGGGAAGAGTGACCATAATATGGTGGAATTCTGCATTAGGATGGAGAATGAAACAGTTAATTCTGAGACCATGGTCCAGAACTTTAAGAAGGGTAACTTTGAAGGTATGAGGCGTGAATTGGCTAAGATAGATTGGCGAATGATACTTAAGGGGTTGACTGTGGATGGGCAATGGCAGACATTTAGAGACCGCATGGATGAATTACAACAATTGTACATTCCTGTCTGGCGTAAAAATAAAAAAGGGAAGGTGGCTCAACCGTGGCTATCTAGGGAAATCAGGGATAGTATTAAAGCCAAGGAAGTGGCATACAAATTGGCCAGAAATAGCAGCGAACCTGGGGACTGGGAGAAATTTAGAACTCAGCAGAGGAGGACAAAGGGTTTGATTAGGGCAGGGAAAATGGAGTACGAGAAGAAGCTTGCAGGGAACATTAAGGCGGATTGCAAAAGTTTCTATAGGTATGTAAAGAGAAAAAGGTTAGTAAAGACAAACGTAGGTCCCCTGCAGTCAGAATCAGGGGAAGTCATAACGGGGAACAAAGAAATGGCAGACCAATTGAACAAGTACTTTGGTTCAGTATTCACTAAGGAGGACACAAACAACCTTCCGGATATAAAAGGGGTCAGAGGGTCTAGTAAGGAGGAGGAACTGAGGGAAATCTTTATTAGTCGGGAAATTGTGTTGGGGAAATTGATGGGATTGAAGGCCGATAAATCCCCAGGGCCTGATGGACTGCATCCCAGAGTACTTAAGGAGGTGGCCTTGGAAATAGCGGATGCATTGACAGTCATTTTCCAACATTCCATTGACTCTGGATCAGTTCCTATCGAGTGGAGGGTAGCCAATGTAACCCCACTTTTTAAAAAAGAAGGGAGAGAGAAAGCAGGGAATTATAGACCGGTCAGCCTGACCTCAGTAGTGGGCAAAATGATGGAATCAATTATTAAGGATGTCATAGCAGCGCATTTGGAAAATGGTGACATGATAGGTCCAAGTCAGCATGGATTTGTGAAAGGGAGATCATGCTTGACAAACTTCTGGAATTTTTTGAGGATGTTTCCAGTAAAGTGGACAAAGGAGAACCAGTTGATGTGGTATATTTGGACTTTCAGAAGGCTTTCGACAAGATCCCACACAGGAGATTAATGTGCAAAGTTAAAGCACATGGGATTGGGGGTAGTGTGCTGATGTGGATTGAGAACTGGTTGTCAGACAGGAAGCAAAGAGTAGGAGTAAATGGGAACTTTTCAGAATGGCAGGCAGTGACTAGTGGGGTACCGCAAGGTTCTGGGCTGGGGCCCCAGCTGTTTACATTGTACATTAATGATTTAGACGAGAGGATTAAATGTAGTATCTCCAAATTTGCGGATGACACTAAGTTGGGTGGCAGTGTGAGCTGCGAGGAGGATGCTATGAGGCTGCAGAGTGACTTGGATAGGTTAGGTGAGTGGGCAAATGCGTGGCAGATGAAGTATAATGTGGATAAATGTGAGGTTATCCACTTTGGTGGTAAAAACAGAGAGACAGATTATTATCTGAATGGTGACAGATTAGGAAGGGGGAAGGTGCAACGAGACCTGGGTGTCATGGTACATCAGTCATTGAAGGTTGGCATGCAGGTACAGCAGGCGGTTAAGAAAGCAAATGGCATGTTGGCCTTCATAGCGAGGGGATTTGAGTACAGGGGCAGGGAGGTGTTGCTACAGTTGTATAGGGCCTTGGTGAGGCCACACCTGGAGTATTGTGTACAGTTTTGGTCTCCTAACTTGAGGAAGGACATTCTTGCTATTGAGGGAGTGCAGCGAAGATTCACCAGACTGATTCCCGAGATGGTGGGACTGACCTATCAAGAAAGACTGGATCAACTGGGCTTGTATTCACTGGAGTTCAGAAGAGTGAGAGGGGACCTCATAGAAACGTTTAAAATTCTGACGGGTTTGGACAGGTTGGATGCAGGAAGAATGTTCCCAATGTTGGAGAAGTCCAGAACCAGGGGTCACAGTCTAAGGATAAGGGGTAAGCCATTTAGGACCGAGATGAGGAGAAACTTCTTTACCCAGAGAGTGGTGAACCTGTGGAATTCTCTACCACAGAAAATAGTTGAGGTCAATTCACTAAATATATTCAAAAGGGAGTTAGATGGAGTCCTTACTACTCGGGGGATCAAGGGGTATGGCGAGAAAGCAGGAAGGGGGTACTGAAGTTTCATGTTCAGCCATGAACTCATTGAATGGCGGTGCAGGCTAGAAGGGCCGAATGGCCTACTCCTGCACCTATTTTCTATGTTTCTATGTTTCTACGTCAGTACATTACCCCCAATACCATGTGCTTTGATTTTGCACACCAATCTCTTTTGTGGGACCTTGTCAAAAGCCTTTTGAAAGTCCAAATACACCACATCCACTGGTTCTCCCTTGTCCACTCTACTAGTTGCATCCTCAAAAAATTCCAGAAGATTTGTCAAGCACGATTTGCCTTCTTAAATCCATGCTGACTTGGACCGATCCTGTCACTGCTTTCCAAATGGGCTGCTATTTCCTCCTTAATGATTGATTCCAACATTTTCCCCTCTACTGATATCAATTTAACCGGTCTATAATTACCCGCTTTCTCTCTCCCTCCTTTTTTAAAAAGTGGTGTTACATTAGCTACCCTCCAGTCCATAGGAACTGATCCAGAGTCGATAGATTGTTGGAAAATGATCACCAATGCATCCGCTATTTCTAGAGCCACTTCCTTAAGTACTCTGGAATGCAGACTATCAGGCCCCGGGAATTTATCGGCCTTTAATCCCATCAATTTCCCTTATACAATTTCCCACCAAATAAGGATATCTTTCAGTTCCTCAATCTCACTAGACCCACTATCCCCTAGTACATTCGGAAGGTAATTTGTATCTTCCTTTGTGAAGACAGAACCGAAGTATTGGTTCAATTGGTCTGCCATTTCTTTGTTCCCCATTATAACTTCACCTGAATCTGACTGCAAGGGACCTACGTTTGTCTTTACTAATCTTTTTCTCTTCACATATCTGTAGAAGCTTTTGCAGTCAGTTTTTATGTTCCCTGAAAGCTTCCTCTTGTACTCTATTTTCCCCTTCTTAATTAAACCCTTAGTCCTCCTCTGTTGAATTCTAAATTTCTCCCAGTCCTCAGGTTTGTTGCTTTTTCGAGCCAATTTATATGCTTCTTCCTTGGTTTTAACACTATCCTTAATTTCCCTTGTTAGCCACGGTTGAGCCACCTTTCCAGTTTTATATTTACTCCAGACAGGGATGTACAATTGCTGAAGTTCATCCATGTGATCTTTAAATGTTTGCCATTGCTTATCCACCGTCAACCCTTTTAGTATCCTTTGCCAGTCTATTCTAGCCAATTCACGCCTCATACCGTTGAAGTTTCCTTTCCTTAAGTTCAGGACCCTAGTTTCCGAATTAACTTTGTCACTCTCCATCTTAATAAGGAATTCTACCATATTATGGTCACTCTTCCCCAAAGGGCCTCTCACAACGAGATTGCTAATTAGTCCCTTCTCATTACACATCACCCAGTTTAGAATGGCCAGCTCCCTGGTTGGTTCCTCGACATATTGGTCTAGAAAACCATCCCGAATACACTCCAGGAAATCCCCCTTCACCGTATTGCTACCAGTTTGGTTAGCCCAATCTATATGTAGATTAAAGTCGCCCATGATAACTGCTGTACCTTTATTGCACACATCCCTTATTTCTTGTTTGATGCCATCCCTAACCTCACTACTACTGTTTGGTGGTCTGTACACAACTCCCACTAGCGTTTTCTGCCCTTTGGAATTCCCTAGCTCCACCCATACCGATTCCACATCATCCAGGCTAATGTTCTTCCTTACAATTGCATTAATTTCCTCTTTAACCAGCAACGCCACCCCGTGATGTCAAGTCCCTAACGCAGCCGTGAAACCTGGCAGGATGGGGCTGTTGAAAGGCCCTGCTGTGGTTCGGGTACTGGTTTCTTGGGCACTCCTGTAATTTCTGATTTATTATTTCCTGCTGTCACTTTGCATTTTAGCAGCCTTTGTGCCAGCTGTTGTTGGTGAATATCTCCAGGCCTCCCTCCCCCAGCTTGCTTTCCTGCCAACCTGTGGGCTTGCCATTGGGAATCCTCCGAGCTGACATGTCCAGAAGAAGAGAAAGGCCTCTGGATGATGCCAGGCCCAAATGGGGCTCAGTGCCGACCTGTTGGGCATCTGACGATCCACCGGGGAGAGGGAGGTGAGATTGCCTCACTTTGGCAGGTGCAGTGCTGGTGAAGATTCCGCTTCAAGGCGACCAAGAGTGGCGAGCCACAATGACAGGAAAGAGACCCTTTGATGGAGGCCCCTCATCTCAAAGCAGAGCCCTGCTGGGATCAGTGCAATATTTGAATGGCTGACGGTTCTTCGAAAATAACCTAATCGCAGCACGACATGATAAATGTGGGGCTGCATGGCAGAAGGCTTGGCAGAGCAACCGAGAACCAGCAGAGTGCTTGACCGCAACTGACAAGGTGCCAACTACCATTTCGGCAGTCTCTGGCCCGCCGACCTGCCTATCTGCCTTCCCGTGCTGCACCTGCCCTGGGAGTGTTTGTTGGGACAGTGTAGAGGGAGCTTTACTCTGTATCTAACCCGCGCTGTACCTGCCCTGGGAGTGTTTGATGGGACAGTGTAGAGGGAGCTTTACTCTGTATCTAACCCGTGCTGTACCTGCCCTGGGAGTGTTTGTTGGGACAGTGTAGAGGGTTCTTTACTCTGTATCTAATCCGTACTGTACCTGCACTGGGAGTGTTTGATGGACAATGTAGAGGGAGCTTTACCCTTTATCTAACCCATGCTGTACCTGCCCTGGGAGTGTTTGATGGAACAGTGTAGAGGGAGCTTTACCCTGTATCTAACCCGTGCTGTACCTGCCCTGGGAGTGTTTGATGGGGCAGTGTAGAGGGAGTTTTACTCTGTATGTAACCCATACTGTACCTGCCCTGAGAGTGTTTGATGGGACAGTGTAGAGGGAGTTTTACTCTGTATCTAACCCGTGCTGTACCTGCCCTGGGAGTGTTTGATGGGGCAGTGTAGAGGGAGCTTTACCCTGTATCTAACCCGTGCTGTACCTGCCCTGGGAGTGTTTGATGGGGCAGTGTAGAGGGAGTTTTACTCTGTATGTAACCCATACTGTACCTGCCCTGAGAGTGTTTGATGGGACAGTGTAGAGGGAGTTTTACTCTGTATCTAACCCGTGCTGTACCTGCCCTGGGAGTGTTTGATGGGGCAGTGTAGAGGGAGTTTTACTCTGTATCTAACCCATATTCTACCTGCCCTGGGAGTGTTTGATGGGACACTGTAGAAGGAGCCTTACTCTGTATCTAACCCCGTGCTGTACCTGCCCTGGGAGTGTTTGATGGGACAGTGTAGAGGGAGCTTTACTCTGTATCTAACCCGTGCGGTACCTGCACTGGTAGTGTTTGATGGCCAGTGTAGAAGGAGCCTCACTCTGTGCCTGCCTTGTGAGTGTTTGATGGCCAGTGTAGAGGAAGATTCACTCTGTGCCTGCCCTGGGAGTACCGATACTAATTCTGTAATGGAGAGAGTTCTCTCCTCCTGCACTAACACCCTCACCTTGAGTATGTCAAACATCACAAAGAAGTGTGTGCTAGTGGAGGCTCAGTGATACAATATGTGTGTGTATAACGACACAGTGCCGACATCACAACAGCTGGTATCGTACGTCACCAAGTGCTGTGTTTCTGAACGATGAGCTATGATCAGTTTACTGAGTCAGCTCAGGTCCCGGGACGGATTGCAAACCGCCCTCATTCTGGAGGAAAGATTCTGGGCACAGCTGCTTTTTTAGATTTTATTGAAGAGAGACATGTTGATTGTACATGGAGTGTTGAGCTGGTCAATCCTTCAATCCCGTTCTCCTGAAGCACACTGCGGCTGCGCTCCGACTGAAGGTAACGGCTCCACAGTCACCGTCTCCTGAAGTGTGAAAGAGAATGGCAGCTTTAGTGTCAGTAAACGGACCACGGTTATATCTGTTGGTGCAAAGACAGAGCCTGTGGGGATCCACTGGACCCCAGCCATCACCTATACAGTGGATACAGCCCGTCTACGGTGTCATTACCGTCCCTGCCCTCCGCTGTGTGCGCTATAATGGGATAGCCCATTTATAGATTCATAGAATGTAGCAGCACAGAAGGAGGCCATTCAACCAGTCATGCCTGTGCCGGCTCATTGATAGAGCGACCAATTAATCCGACTGCCCTGCTGGAGTGCAGGCTAGAGACACTCCGACACATAAGGGAGGGGCAGGAATTTCTGGCTAGTTTTCCCCAGAGTGCAGTCACACCTCAGAAGGGAGCACAGATATAAGAACATAAGAAATAGGAGCAGGAGTAGGTCATTTGGCCCCTCGAGCCTGCTCCGCCATTTAATAAGATTATGGCTGATCTGATCTTGGGCTCAGCTCCACTTCCCTGCCCTCTCCCCATAACCCTTTATTCCCTTATCGCTCAAAAATCTGTCTTATCTCCACCTTAAATATATTCAATGACCCAGCCTCCACAGCTCTCTGGGGCAGAGAATTCCACAGATTTACAACCCTCGTGAGAGAAGAAAATTCCTCCTCATCTCAGTTTTAAATCGGTGCCCCTTATTCTGAAACTATGCCCCCTAGTTCTAGATTCCCCCACGAGGGGAAACATCCTCTCTGCATCCACCTTGTCAAGCCCCCTCAGAATCTTATATGTTTCAATAAGATTTGTGTGCCTGTCAATCACCATGAACTGAGGGGAGATGGGAAGGTGGTCACGCAGATACTGGTCATGTCCGACAGGTACATTGTACGCTGCCTGTGAAGATAGGTAGAAAGTGTGTGGGGTGGACAGTCACAATGCTGACAGAGACACTGTGAAGCAGGAGGCTTCCCAAAGCGCAGGGGGGCGGGGGGAGAGGAGCAGAATAGAAATGTAGCAGTTATGGGAGATTCAATAATTAGGGGGATGGATAGCGTCCTCTGCAGCCACGTTTGAGAGTCCAGAAGGGTGTGTTGCCAGGGTAAGGGATATCGCAAAACATCTGGAGTGGAACTGGGAACGGGAGGAAGAAGATCCAGTTGTCGTGGTCCATGTCCAGACCAATGACATAGGGAAGGACAGGGAAGAGGTCCTGCTGAAGGAGTATCAGGAGATAGGCGCTAAATTAAAAAGCAGGACCTCAAGGGCAATAATCTCGAGATTATGACCCGAGCCACTTGCAAATTGGCACAGAAGCAAACAGATCAGAAACGCAAATGTGTGGCTGAAGGCCTGGTGTGGGAAGGAGGGGTTCCAGTTCATGGGACACTGACACCAGTACTGGGACAGGGGGGAGCTGTACCATTGGGACTGGCTCCACCTGAACCGGGCTGAGACCCATGTCCAGCGGAAAGGGTAAATAGGGCTGTAGAAAGGACTTTAAACGAATAACATGGGAGAGCTGGGCTCATCAGAAACAATAGTAAAAATGATAGTATAAGATTAAAAAAGGTTGAGAGCAGAATTCAGTCACAAACAGGGATATAGATGAGGGGAATTCTTAAATAACTAAAGTTGTTGCAGCAGGAATGACAAATAAGAAATGTGTGAAGTTAAACGGCATGAGATATGCAGTATCAGGGCAGAAGGACAGGTTACGCTCTTTTGCCCAAATAAGAGTTTTATGTAATAATACATGGAGTATAAGAAATAAACGGAGTGAATTTGAGGCTCAAATACAGCTGAGAGGCTATGACATGGTGGCCTTTACAGAGACATGGCTGCCAGTGGGTCAATATTGGGAGTAAATATTCCAGGTTATAAGGTCTTTAGAAAGGTGGGGAAACTGGAGGAGGAGGAGGGATTGCCTTACTGATTAAAGACACTATTACAACATTAGTGAGAGAGTATCGCAAGGGAAAGCAATCAGCTGATACTCTATGGTTAGAACTGAGGAATAAGAGGGGCCTTAAAACTGCAATGAGAGTTGTCTGATAGCGGCAATTAAGTGACAATGTATTAATTCAGAGATTAGGGAAGCTTGTAGAAAAAGCAGAGATGTTTTAACGGGAGACTTTAATTTTCATGTAGCTTGGGAAGAACCGAGTAGCTCATTCAGAAAGATAGTGAATTTCTTCAGTGCATTCAAGATTAACACAAAATGTTTTCACAATTATATTAGAAGAAAACAGGTAGTCAAGGCCAATGTGGGCCCGTTAAAATCAGATGCGGGTAATATTGTAAATGAAAATAAGGAATTACAGCCTTGTTGAAGAATGAGTTTGTGTGGGTCTTCACAGTCGAGCAAGAGGATCATGTACCTGACAATCCAGAGAAACTAATAATGAATCAAGGATTGGAACTCACTAAAGATAATGTAAGCAAGAAAAGAGTATTAGAAAAAATAATGGCACTAAAGACTGACAAATCCCCAGGACAAGATGGTTTCCACCCCAGGGTTTTAAAGGAAGTAGGAGAGGAAATTGCAGATGCTTTAACCACAATCTTCCAAACCTCCCTCGTTGCAGGAATTGTCTCTTTAGATTGGAACATTGCAAATGTAACTCCATTACTTGAGATAGACAAGAGAGAGAGAGATCAGGAACTTATAGACCTGTTAGTCTAACATCGGTTATGGGGACGTTATTGGAATCTATAATTAAGGACCGAATGAGTGAGGACTGATCAGAGAGAGCCAACATGGATTGTACAGGGTAGGTCATGTCGAACAAACCTCATTGCATTTTTTGAGGAAGTAACTACATTAGTAGACAGGGGAATGAATGTAGTTTATAAGGACTCCCAGAAGGCATTCAATAAGGTTTGTTACTGCTGGTGTCCCCAAGGATCTAGCCTTGGTCCTTCCTATTTCTCATCTACATGCTGCCCCTTGGCGACATCATCCGAAAACACAGCGTCAGGTGCCACATGTACGCTGACGACACTCAGCTCTACCTCAGTATCACTTCTCTCAACCTCTCCACTGTCACTAATTTGTCAGACTGCTTGTCCGACGGATGAGCAGAAATGTCCTCTAACAACTAAATATTGGGAAGACTGAAGCCATTGTTTTTGTTCTCTGGCTCAAACTCCATTCCCCATCTGCCGCCTCCATCCCTCTCCCTGGTAATTGTCTGAGGCTGAACCTGACTGTTTGCAACCTTGGTGTCATAGATGAGCTTCTGACCATATATCCGTGCCATCTCTAAGACCGCCTATTTCCACCTCTGTAACAGTGCCTGATTCAGCCCCTGCCTCAGCTCATCTGCTGTTGAAACCCTCATCCATAACTTTGTTACCTCGAGACTTGACTTCTCCAATGTACTCCTGGCTGGCCTCCCATTTTCTACCTTCCGTAAACTTGAGGTCATCCAAAACTCGGCAGCCTGTGTCCTAACTCGCACCAAGTCCCGCTCACCCATCACTCCTACATTGGCTCCCGATCCGGCAATGCCTCAATTTAAAAATTCTCATTCTTGTTTTCAAAACCCCCCATGGTCTCGCCCCTCCCCATCTCTGTTATCTCTTCCAGCCCTACAACCCTCCGAGATCTCTGCGCTCCTCCAATTCTGGCCTTTTGTGTATCCCTTATTTTAATCGCTCCACCATTGCCGGTCATGCATTCAGCTGCCTGGGCCCTAAGCTCTGGAGCTCCCTCACTAAACCTCTCCACCTCTCCCTCCTCCTTTAAGATGCTCCTTAAAACTTATCCCTTTGACCAAACTTTGGGTCTTCTGTCCTAATATCTCCCTACGTGACTCGGTGTCAAATATTCTTGAAATACGCCTTGGGATGTTTTACTACATTAAAGGTGCTGTTGTTGTTGTTCATTGTTGTTGGATCCACATAAGAGACTGTTAGCTAAAGTTAAAGCTCACGGAATTGAAGGTAAATTATTGACGTGGTCCGGAGATTGGTTGGGTGAGAGAAGACAGAGTGTAGGGATAATGGGTATGTACTCGAATTGGAAGGAGCTGACTAGTGGTGTCCCACGAGGATAGAAAATAGGTGCAGGATTTAGGGCATTCGGCCCTTCGATCTGTGCTGAGGCCTCAACGATTCACCATTTTTATTAATGACCTGGATAACACAATAGGGAGTCATATATCCAAGTCTGCCAATGACACAAAGATTGATGACATAGTATGTAATGTGGACTGGGGCATAAAATTACAAAGAGACATTGATAGATTAAGTAAGCGAGCAAAACTGTGGCATTTGGATTTTAACACAGGTAAATGTGAGGTCATCCATTTTGGACCAGAAAAGGATAGATCTGAGTATTTTTTAAATGTTGAAAAGCTAGCAACAGCGGAGGTCCATGTACACAGATCACCAAAAAGAAAGAAAGACTTGGATTTATATAGCACCTTTCATGACCACCGGACGTCTCAAAGCACTTTACAACCAATGAAGAACTTTTTTGGAGTGTAGTCACAGTTATAATATAACACAAGAACATAAGAAATAGGAGCAGGAATAGGCCATTTGGCCCCTCGAGCCTGCTCTGCCATTTAATAAGATCATGGCTGATCTGATCTTGGGCTCAGCTCCACTTCCCTGCCCACTCCCCATAACCCTTCCCTTATTGCTCAAAAATCTGTCTATCTCTGCCTTAAATATATTCAATGACCCAGCCTCCACAGCTCTCTGAGGCAGAGAATTCCATAGTTTTACAATCCTCTGAGAGAACAAATTCCTCCTCATCTCAGTTTTAAATGGGCGGCCCCTTATTCTGAGACTATGCCCCGTAGTTTTAGTTTCCCCTCTACATCCACCTTGTCGAGCTGCCTCATTATCTTATATGTTTCGATAAGATCACCTCTCATTCTTCTGAACTCCAATGGGTATAGGCCCAAATTATTCAACCTATCTTCATAAGTCAACCCCCTCATCTCCAGAATCAACCTAGTGAACCTTCTCTGAACAGCCTCCAATGCAAGTATAGCCTTCCTTAAATACAGAGACCAAAACTGTACGCAGTACTCCAGGTGTGGCCTCACCAATACCCTGTACAGTTGTAGCAGGACTTCTCTGCTTTTATACTCCATCCCCCTTGCAATAAAGGCCAACATTCCATTTGCCTTCCTGATTACTTGCTGTACCTGCATACTAACTTTTTGTGTTTCATGCACAAGGACCTCCATGTGTCTCTGTACTGCAGCACTTTGCAATTTTTCTCCATTTAAATTATAATTTGCATTTCTATTTTTTCTGCTAAAGTGGTTAAACTCACATTTTCTCACATTATACTCCATCTGCCAACTTTTTGCCCACTCACTGAGCCTGCCTATATCCCTTTGCAGATTTTTTGTGTCCTCCTCACAATTTGCTTTCCCACCCATCTTTGTATCATCAGCAAACTTGGCTACATTACACTCGGTCCCTTCATCCAAGTCTTAATATAGATTGTAAATAGTTGAGGACCCAGCTCCGATCCCTGCGGCACCCCACTAGTCACTGTTTGCCAATCGGAAAATTACCCATTTATCCCGACTCTCTGTTCCCTGTTAATTAGCCAATCCTCTATTCGTGCTAATATATTACTCCCAACCCCATGAACTTTTATCTTGTGCAGAAACCTTTTATGTGGTACCTTATCGAATTCTTTCTGGAAATCAAAATACACCACATCACTGGTTCCCCCTTATCCACCCTGCTCGTTACATCCTCAAAGAATGCCAACAAATTTGTCAAACATGATTTCCCTTTCATAAAACCATGCTGACTCTGCTTGATTGAATTATACTTTTCCAAATGTCCTGCTACTGCTTCCTTAATAATGGACTACAACATTTTCCCAATGACAGATGTTAGGCTAACTGGTCTATAGTTTCCTGCTTTCTGTCTGCCTCCTTTTTTAAATAGGGACATTACATTTGAAGTTTTCCAATCTGCTGGAACCTCCCCAGAATCCAGGGAATTTTGGTAGATTGCAACCAATGCATCCATTATCTCTGTGGCCATTTCTTTTAAGACCCTAGGATGTAAGTCATCAGATCCAGGGGATTGTCCGCCTTTAGTCCCATTATTTTACCGAGTACTACTTCTTTAGTGATAGTGATTGTATTAAGTTCCTCCCTCCGTATAGCCCCTTGATTATCCACTATTGAGATGTTTTTAATGTCTTCTAACGTGAAAATCGATACAAAATATTTGTTCAACGTCTCTGCCATTTCCCTGTTCTCCATTATTAATTCCCCAGTCTCATCCTCTAAGGGACCAACATTTACTTTAGCCACTCTTTTCCTTTTTATGTACCTGTAGAAACTCTTACTATCTGTTTTTATATTTCGTGCTAGTTTACTTTCATAGTCTATCTTCCCGACCTTTATTATTTTTTTAGTCGTTCTTTGCTGGCTTTTAAAAGTTTCCCAATCCTCTGGCCTTCCACTAGTCTTGGCCACTTTGTATGCCCTTGTTTTCAATTTGATACCCTCCCTTATTTCCTTAGTTAGCCACAGATGATTATTCCTTTTCTTACAGTCTTCTCATTGGGGGGATATATTTTTGTTGCGAGTTATGAAATATCTCCTTAAATGTCTGCCACTGCTCATCAACCGTCCCACACTTTAATCTATTTTCCCAGTCCACTTTAGCCAATGCTACCTTCATACCTACGTAGTCTCCTTTATTTAAGCTTAGGACACTGGTTTGAGATCCAACTTTCTCACCCTGCAACTGAATTTGAAATTCGACCATATTATTCCTAGAGGACCCTTTACTCGAAGATCGTTTATTAATCCTGTCACATTACACAGTACCAGGTCTAAGATAGCCTTATGTGGGAAATGTGGCAGCCAATTTGCGCACAAGCAAGCTCCCATAAACAGCAATGTGATAATGACCAGATAATCTGTTTCAGTGATGATGATTGAGGGATAAATATTGGCCATGGTACCGGGGATAACTCCCCTACTCTTCTTCAAAATAGTGCGATTTGTTTACGTCCACCTGAGAGAGTAGACATCTTGGTTGAACATCTCATCCAAAAGACAGCACCTCTGATAGTGCTATACTCCTTCAGCACTGCACTGGAATGTCAGCCTAGAATTTTTTGTGCTCAAGTCCCTGAAGTGGGACTTGAACCCACAACCTTCTGACTCAGACAAGAGTGCTACCCACTGAGCCACAGCTGACACTGAAAGGTAGTAGTTAGATACAACAAATAATCAAAAAGGCTAATGCAATGTTAGCCTTTATATCTAGAGGGCTAGAATATAAAGGGGAGGAGATTTTGATACAAAGTCCTGGTTAGACCACACCTGGAGTACTGTGCACAGTTCTGGACCATGCATCTTGGGCTTGTATTCTATGGAGTATAGAAGGATAAGGGGTGATTTGCTGGAGGCTTTTAGGATTTTGAAAGGAAGTGATAGAAACATTTTCCGCTGGTTGGGGAATCTCGGACAAGGGGACATAACCTTAAAATCAAAAGCAGATCATGCAGGAGAGAAGTTAGGAAACACTTCTTCACACAAAGGGTGATAGAAGTGTGGTACTCCCCCTCATAAAAAGCAGTAGATGCTAGCTCAATTAACCATTTTAAATCTGCGATCGACAGATTGTTGCTAGACAAGGGCATTAAGGGATATGGAGCCAAGGTGGGGAGATAGAGTTAGGTCGCACATCAGCCATGATCTCATTGAATGGGGTCTCGAGGGGTGAATGGCCTCCTCCCGTTCCAATGTTCTCAAGCTCTTTCCCCACAGTCCTGCACATTTTTCACTTTCAACTATTTATCCAACTCCCTTCTAAAAGTTACTATTGAATCTGCTTTCAGGCAGCGGGTTCCAGATCACAACAACAGGCTGGGTAGAAACTGTTTTCCAATTATCTTAAACCTGTATCAAAACCATTCATAATTTTGAACACCTGTATTAAATCTATAATGGCACATTATATATAATTACTTTATATAAATATCTAATTATTAATCTAGAATTTTGTGGCCCAGTTATTGCGGTTGGAGGCTTCCTGGAGGCGGATGCCAACGACTGAAATTTTTTAACGAAAGTAACTGGTGGTCCCGGAGGAACGTAGCCTCGCGCTCCGAGATCTGCATTCCAAGCCACACATCCCAGGAGCCTGTGTGCAGCCTGGGATCATGTGGGCCGGACCAACCAATGAAAACGGCGTATCCCCATTCACAGTAATGGTGAGTTCCATTTGTAAAGGGATCACTATTTCTATGAATGGCGATTCCCCCCAAAACACATAAACATTTTAAATAAATAAGAAAAACACTTCACATAGTTAAAATTAATTGATTTTTTTCTTGACATTTTTTTTATATGTTTTAATAGGTGTAAAAATAAACTTACCTTAATGGACGGGGTTTTTAATATAAAAATGACTGATAAACATTTTATTTTTCTATCTTTTAAAACTATTACGCTGGTAAAAGTAGGTCATACACCTGCTTTTACCAGCATAAGAGTTTGAAAGACATTTGCTGGGCAGGAGTTGGGGAAATAGCCCAAATCTCCGCCTGCAAAGGCCCTTCTCCCGTTGGAATGGTAAAAAGCCATTTTGACAGATCGCAAGTGCTGGTTCTCGGTGCATGAGCATCGCGCGGCGAGAAGCGGCACTCGGGGGGCCTCTTCGGGCACGTGTGCACATCGTATGCACCCAGAGAGGCCGCAATTTCAAGGCCTATAGTACAATTGCTGCCTCCCCTCCAAGTGTACTGTAATGGTGTGTCCCATGTATAATATAATTGTTGCCCCACTGTGTGTATTACAATGGAACATCCCATGTCCTCACCTTGTTCTGATTTCGGTAGAATAGGTTGTCGAAGCCGAATGGTGCACTGGATTCACTCGTGGTTCCAGGGGAGCTGTGCCTCCTGTTCTTATACCAGCAAACTGCAGCCACAGTTAAAGACACCAGCACAGCCAACACAGCAGCAACAATCCTAATGGTGTGACTGGCATCTGCAATCAAACACAACATCACACTCAGTCCCAACAACAATTCCATCCCAGGGGGAGCTTTACTCTGTATCTACCCCGTGCTGTACCTGCCCTGGGAGTGTTTGATGGGACAGTGTAGAGGGAGCTTTACTCTGTATCTAACCCGTGCTGTACCTGCCCTGGGAGTGTTTGATGGGACAGTGTAGAGGGAGCTTTACTCTGTATCTACCCCCTGTACCTGCCCTGGGAGTGTTTAATGGGACAGTGTAGAGGGAGCTTTACTCTGTATCTAACCCCGTGCTGTACCTGCCCTGGGAGTGTTTGATGGGACAGTGTAGAGGGAGCTTTACTCTGTATCTACCCCTGTACCTGCCCTGGGAGTGTTTAATGGGACAGTGTAGAGGGAGCTTTACTCTGTATCTACCCCGTGCTGTACCTGCCCTGGGAGTGTTTGATGGGACAGTGTAGAGGGAGCTTTACTCTGTATCTAACCCCGTGCTGTACCTGCCCTGGGAGTGTTTGATGGGACAGTGTAGAGGGAGTTTTACTCTGTATCTAATCCGTGCTGTACCTTCCCTGGGAGTGTTTGATGGGACAGTGTAGAGGGAGCTTTACTCTGTATCTAATCCGTGCTGTACCTTCCCTGGGAGTGTTTGATGGGACAGTGTAGAGGGAGCTTTACTCTGTATCTAATCCGTGCTGTACCTTCCCTGGGAGTGTTTGATGGGACAGTGTAGAGGGAGCTTTACTCTGTATCTAATCCGTGCTGTACCTGCCCTGGGAGTGTTTGATGGGACAGTGTAGAGGGAGCTTTACTCTGTATCTAAACTGCTGTATCTGCCCTGGGAGTGTTTGATGGGACAGTGTAGAGGGAGCTTTACTCTGTATCTAACCCCGTGCTGTATCTGCCCTGGGAGTGTTTGATGGGACAGTGTAGAGGAAGCTTTACTCTGTATCTAACCCGTGCTGTACCTGCCCTGGGAGTGTTTGATGGGACAGTGTAGAGGGAGCTTTACTCTGTATCTAACCCGGGCTGTACCTGCCCCGGGAGTGTTTGATGAGACAGTGTAGAGGGAGCTTTACTTTGTATCTAACCCGTGCTGTACCTGCCCTGGGAGTGTTTGATGAGACAGTGTAGATGGAGCTTAACTCTGTACCTAACCCGTGCTGTACCTGCCCTGGGAGTGTTTGATGGGACAGTGTAGATGGAGCTTAACTCTGTACCTAACCCGTGCTGTACCTGCCCTGGGAGTGTTTGACGGGACAGTGACTTGGGTCCACAACCTTCTGACCCAGCGGTGTGACTTCGCACTGAGCCAGGTCTGATGTTACTGTTAGTTATCAAGCATGCTGACAGTCAGCCAGAAGCCCTGAGTTGTACCCACACTGGATAACGCAATGTGTTGGTAGTAACTGTTCCTGTTGGAGAGAGAATGTCTGCTTTAATTAAACAATGTCTTACCCCCAGTAGCTTTATCCGTTTTCACTCCGTAACAGTTCACTCCAAGATAATAATCAACGTCGTCAATGGCAACGTAACCGGTCTCTGTGCCATCTGATTTCACAGCTTTGAACCCAATCTAATGTAAAGACACAGTGTGTCAGTAACAACACCCATCGCCAGCCTTAGTGACACAAGGCCTCGAGCCTCCACCTCAGCACCAGGTCAAGCAAAGCCGTTGTCCTGTCACTGGGGTCCATTGTGGTCGGTGGCTGTGGCTCGGTGGGGAGCACTCTCTCATAGAGACATAGAAAAATAGAAAATAGGTGCAGGAGTAGGCCATTCGGCCCTTCGAGCCTGCACCACCATTCAATAAGATCATGGCTGATCATTTACCTCAGTACCCCGTTCCTGCTTTCTCTCCATACCCCTTGATCCCTTTAGCTGTAAGGGCCATATCTAACTCCCTCTTGAATATATCCAATGAACTGGCATCAACAACTCTCTACGGCAGGTAATTCCACGGTTAACAACTCTGAGTGAAGAAGTTTCTCCTCATCTCAGTCCTAAATGGCTTACCCCTTATCCTTAGACTGTGTCCCCTGGTTCTGGACTTCCCCAACATCGGGAACATTCTTCCTGCATCTAACCTGTCCAGTCCCATCAGAATTTTATATGTTTCTATGAGCTCCCCTCTCATCCTTCTAAACTCCAGTGAATAAAGGCCCAGTCGATCCAGTCTCTCCTCATACGTCAGTCCCGCCATTCCGGGAATCAGTCTGGTGAACCTTCGCTGCACTCCCTCAATAGCAAGAATGTCCTTCCTCAGATTGGGAGACCAAAACTGAACACAATATTCCAGGTGAGGACTCACCAAGGCCCTGTACGACTGCAGTAAGACCTCCCTGCTCCTATACTCAAATCCTCTAGCTATGAAAGCCAACATACCATTTGCCTTCTTCACCACCTGCTGTACCTGCATGCCAACTTTCAATGACTGATGTACCATGACACCCAGGTCTCGTTGCACCTCCTCTTTTCCTACTCTGCCGCTATTCAGACAATATTCTGCCTTCGTGTTTTTGCCACCAAAGTGGATAACCTCACATTTATCCACATTATACTGCATCTGCCATGCATTTACCCACTCACCTAACCTGTCCAAGTCACTCTGCAGCCTCGTAGCATCCTCCTCACAGCTCACACCACCACCCAGCTTAGTGTCATCTGCAAACTTGGAGATATTACACTCAATTCCTTCATCCAAATCATTGATGTATATTGTAAATCGCTGGGATCCCAGCACTGAGCCCTGCGGCACTCCACTAGTCACTGCCTGCCATTCTACAAAGGTCCCGTGTATCCCGACTCTCTGCTTCCTGTCTGCCAACCAGTTCTCTATCCATGTCAGTACATTACCCCCAATACCATGTACTTTAATTTTGCACAACAATCTCTTGTGTGGGACCTTGTCAAAAGCCTTTTGAAAGTCCAAATACACCACATCCACTGGTTCTCCCTTGTCCACTCTACTTGTTACATCCTCAAAAAATTCTAGAAGATTTGTCAAGCATGATTTCCCTTTCATAAATCCATGCTGACTTGGACCGATCCTATCACTGCTTTCCAAATGCGCTGCTATTTCATCTTTGATAATTGATTCCAACATTTTCCCCACTACTGATGTCAGGCTAACCGGTCTATAATTACCCATTTTCTCTCTCCCTCCTTTTTTAAAAAGTGGTGTTACATTAGCTACCCTCCAGCCCATAGGAACTGATCCAGAGTCGATAGACTGTTGGAAAATGATCACCAATGCATCCACTATTTCTATGGCCACTTCCTTAAGTACTGTGGGATGCAGACTATCAGGCCCTGGGAATTTATCAGCCTTCAGTCCCATCAATTTCCCGAACACAATTTCCCACCTAATAAGGATTTCCTTCAGTTCCTTCTTCTCACGAGACCCTCGGTCCCCTCGTACATTCGGAAGGTGATTTGTGTATTCCTTCGTGAAGACAAAACCAAAGTATTTGTTCAACTGGTCTGCCATTTCTTTGTTCCCCATTATAAATTCACCTGAATCTGACTGCAAGGGACCTACGTTTGTCTTCACTAATCTTTTTCTCTTCACACATCTATAGAAGCTTTTGCAGTCAGTTTTTATGTTCCCAGCAAGCTTCCTCTCATACTCTACTTTCCCCCTCCTAATTAAACCCTTTGTCCTCCTCTGATGAATTCTAAATTTCTCTCAGGTTTGCTGCTTTTTCTGGCCAATTTATATGCCTCTTCCTTGGATTTAACACTATCCTTAATTTCCCTTGTTAGCCACAGTTGATCCACCTTCCCCGTTTTATTTTTACTCCAGACAGGGATGTACAATTGTTGAAGTTCATCCATGTGATTTTTAAATGTTTGCCATTGCCTATCCACCGTCAACCCTTTAAGTATCATTCGCCAGTCTATTCTAGCCAATTCTCGTCTTAAACCATCAAAGATACCTTTCCTTAAGTTCAGGATCCTAGTCTCTGAAATAACTGTGTCAACCTCCATCTTAATAAAGAATTAAACCATATTATGGTCACTCTTCCCCAAGGGGCCTCACACAACAAGATTGCTAATTAGTCCTTTCTCATTACACATCACCCAGTCTAGGATGGCCAGCCCTCTAGTTGCTTCCTCGACATATTGGTCTAGAAAACCATCCCTAATACACTCCAGGAAATCCTCCTCCACCATATTGCTACCAATTTGGTTATCCCAATCTATATGGAGATTAAAGTCGCCCATGATAACTGCTGTACCTTTATTGCACGCATCCCGAATTTCTTGTTTCATGCTGTCCCCAACTTCACTACTACTATTTGGTGGTTTGTACACAACTCCCACTAGCATTTTCTGCCCTTTGGTATTCCGTAGCTCCACCCATACCGATTCCATATCATCCAGGCTAATGTCCTTCCTTACTATTGCGTTAATTTCCTCTTTAACCAGCAATGCTACCCCAGCTCCTTTTCCTTTCTGTTTATCCTGACTGAATGTTGAATATTCCTGGATGTTGAATTCCCAGCCTTGGTCACCCTGGAGCCATGTCTCCTTGAGGCCAATTATATCACATTCGTTAATTGCTGCCTGCACAGTTAATTCATCCATCTTATTACGAATTGAGGTACACGGCCTTCAGGCTTGTCTTTTTAACACACTTTGCCCCTTTAGAATTTGGCTACAATGGGGCCCTTTTTGATTTTTGCCTTGGGTTTCTCTGCCCTCCACTTTTACGTTTCTTCTTTCGATCTATTGCTTCTGCCACCATTCTACTTCCCTCTGTCTCCCTGCATAGGTTCCCATCCCCCCGCCATTTTAGTTTAACACCTCACCAACAGCACGAGCAAACACTACACCGAGGACATTGGTTTCGGTCCTGCCTCGGTGGGTAGCACGCTCTAGGTGGGTAGCACGCTCTCGGTGGGTAACATTCTCTCGGTGGGTAGCACACTCTCGGTGGGTAGCACTCTCTCGGTGGGTAGCACTCTCTCGGTGGGTAACACTCACTCGGTGGGTAGCACTCTCTCGGTGGGTAACACTCTCTCGGTGGGTAACACTCTCTCGGCGGGTAACACTCTCTCGGTGGGTAACACTCACTCGGTGGGTAGCACTCTCTCGGTGGGTAACACTCTCTCGGTGGGTAACACTCACTCGGTGTGTAGCACTCTCTCGGTGGATAACACTCTCTCGGTGGGTAGCAATCTCTCGGTGGGTAACACTCTCAGTGGGTAACACTCTCTCGGCGGGTAACACTGTCTCGGCGGGTAACACTCACTCGGTGGGCAGCACGCTCTCGGTGGATAACACTCTCTCGGTGGGTAACACTCACACGGTGGGTAGCACTCTCTCAGTGGGTAACACTCTCTCGGTGGGTAGCACTCTCTCGGTGGGTAACACTCTCTCGGTGGGTAACACTCACTCGGTGGGTGGCACTCTCTCGGTGGGTAACACTCTCTCGGTGGGTAACACTCACACGGTGGGTAGCACTCTCTCGGTGGGTAACACTCTCTCGGTGGGTAACACTCACTCGGTGGGTAGCACTCTCTCGGTGGATAACACTCTCTCGGTGGGTAGCACTCTCTCGGTGGGTAACACTCACTCGGTGGATAACACTTACTCAGTGGGTAGCACTCTCTCGGTGGATAACACTCTCTCGGTGGGTAACATTCTCTCGGTGGGTAACACTCTCTCAGTGGGTAACACTCTCTCGGTGGGTAACACTCTCTCGGTGGGTAACATTCTCTCGGTGGGTAACAGTCTCTCAGTGGGTAACACTCTCTCGGTGGGTAACACTCTCTCGGTGGGTAACACTCTCTCGGTGGGTAACACTCGGTGGGTAGCACTCTTTCGGTGGGTAACACTCTCTCGGTGGGAAGCACTCTCTCGGTGGGTAGCACTCTCTCGGTGGGTAGCACTCTCTCGGTGGGTAACACTCACTCGGTGGGTAGCACTCTCTCGGTGGATAACACTCTCTCGGTGGGTAACACTCTCTCGGTGGGTAACACTGTCTCGGTGGGTAACACTCTCTCGGTGGGTAACACTCACTCGGTGGGTAACACTTTCTCGGTGGGTAACGCTCTCTCGGTGGGTAACACTCTCTCGGTAGGTAGCACTCTCTCGGTAGGTAGCACTCTTTCGGTGCGTAACACTCACTTGGTGGGTAACACTCTCTCGGTAGGTAGCACTCTCTCGGTAGGTAGCACTCTCTTGGTAGGTAGCACTCTCTCGGTAGGTAGTACTCTCTCGGTGGGTAACACTCTCTCGGTAGGTAGCACTCTCTCGGTGCGTAACACTCTCTCGGCGGGTAACACTCTCTCGGCGGGTAACACTCTCTCGGCGGGTAACACTCTCTCGGTGGGTAACACTCACTCGGTGGGTAACACTCTCTCGGCGGGTAACACTCTCTCGGCGGGTAACACTCACTCGGTGGATAGCACTCTCTCGGTGGGTAGCACTCTCTCGGGTAGCACTCTCTCGGTGGGTAGCACTCTCTCGGTGGGTAACACTTTCTCGGTGGGTAACACTCCCTCGGTGGGTAACACTCACTCGGTGGGTAACACTCTCGGTGGGTAACACTCACACGGTGGGTAGCACTCTCTCGGTGGGTAACACTCTCTCGGTGGGTAACACTCACTCGGTGGGTAGCACTCTCTCGGTGGATAACACTCTCTCGGTGGGTAACACTCTCTCGGTGGGTAACGCTCTCTCGGTGGGTAACACTCTCTCGGTGGGTAACACTCTCTCGGTAGGTAACACTCTCTCGGTAGGTAGCACTCTCTCGGTGCGTAGCACTCTCTCGGTAGGTAGCACTCTCTCGGTGCGTAACACTCACTTGGTGGGTAACACTCTCTCGGTGGGTAACACTCTCTCGGTGGGTAACAATCTCTCGGTGGGTAGCAGTCTCTCGGTGGGTAACACTCACTCGGTGGGTAAAACTCCAACGGTGGGTAACACTCTCTCGGTGGGTAAAACTCCAACGGTGGGTAACACTCTCTCGGTGGATAACACTCTCTCGATGGGTAACACTCACTCGGTGGGTAACACTCACTCGGTGGGTAAAACTCCAACGGTGGGTAACACTCTCTCGGTGGGTAACACTCTCTCGGTGCGTAACACTCTCTCGGTGCGTAACACTCACTCGGTGGGTAACACTCACTCAGTGGGTAACACTCTCTCGGTGGGTAGCACTCTCGGTGGGTAACACTCTCTCGGTGGGTAACAATCACACGGTGGGTAGCACTCTCTCGGTGGGTAACACTCTCTCGGTGGGTAACATTCACTCGGTGGGTAGCACTCTCTCGGTGGATAACACTCTCTCGGTGGGTAGCACTCTCTCGGTGGGTAACACTCACTCGGTGGGTAACACTCACTCGGTGGGTAGCACTCTCTCGGTGGATAACACTCTCTCGGTGGGTAACACTCTCTCGGCGGGTAACACTCACTCGGCGGATAGCACTCTCTCGGTGGGTAGCACTCTCTCGGGTAGCACTCTCTCGGTGGGTAGCACTCTCTCGGTGGGTAACACTCTCTCGGTGGGTAACACTTTCTCGGTGGGTAACACTCCCTCGGTGGGTAACACTCTCGGTGGGTAACACTCACACGGTGGGTAGCACTCTCTCGGTGGGTAACACTCTCTCGGTGGGTAACACTCACTCGGTGGGTAGCACTCTCTCGGTGGATAACACTCTCTCGGTGGGTAACACTCTCTCGGTGGGTAACGCTCTCTCGGTGGGTAACACTCTCTCGGTGGGTAACACTCTCTCGGTAGGTAACACTCTCTCAGTAGGTAGCACTCTCTCGGTGCGTAGCACTCTCTCGGTAGGTAGCACTCTCTCGGTGCGTAACACTCACTTGGTGGGTAACACTCTCTCGGTGGGTAACACTCTCTCGGTGGGTAACACTCTCTCGGTGGGTAGCAGTCTCTCGGTGGGTAACACTCACTCGGTGGGTAAAACTCCAACGGTGGGTAACACTCTCTCGGTGGATAACACTCTCTCGGTGGGTAACACTCACTCGGTGGGTAACACTCACTCGGTGGGTAAAACTCCAACGGTGGGTAACACTCTCTCGGTGGGTAACACTCTCTCGGTGGGTAACACTCTCTCGATGCGTAACACTCACTCGGTGGGTAACACTCTCTCGGTGGGTAACACTCACTCGGTGGGTAACACTCACTCGGTGGGTAACACTCTCTCGGTGGGTAAAACTCCAACGGTGGGTAACACTCTCTCGGTGGGTAACACTCTCTCGGTGCGTAACACTCTCTCGGTGCGTAACACTCACTCGGTGGGTAACACTCACTCAGTGGGTAACACTCTCTCGGTGGGTAGCACTCTCGGTGGGTAACACTCTCTCGGTGGGTAACAATCACACGGTGGGTAGCACTCTCTCGGTGGGTAACACTCTCTCGGTGGGTAACATTCACTCGGTGGGTAGCACTCTCTCGGTGGATAACACTCTCTCGGTGGGTAGCACTCTCTCGGTGGGTAACACTCACTCGGTGGGTAACACTCACTCAGTGGGTAGCACTCTCTCGGTGGGTAACATTCTCTCGGTGGGTAACACTCTCTCGGTGGGTAACACTCTCTCGGTGGATAACACTCTCTCGGTGGGTAACACTCGGTGGGTAGCACTCTCTCGGTGGGTAACACTCTCTCGGTGGGAAGCACTCTCTCGGTGGGTAGGACTCTCTCGGTGGGTAGCACTCTCTCGGTGGGTAACACTCACTCGGTGGGTGGCACTCTCTCGGTGGGTAACACTCTCTCGGTGGGTAACACTCACACGGTGGGTAGCACTCTCTCGGTGGGTAACACTCTCTCGGTGGGTAACACTCACTCGGTGGGTAACACTCTCGGTGGGTAACACTCTCTCGGTGGGTAACACTGTCTCGGTGGGTAACACTCACTCGGTGGGTAACACTCACTCGGTGGGTAACACTCACTCGGTGGGTAACACTTTCTCGGTGGGTAACGCTCTCTCGGTGGGTAACACACTCTCGGTGGGTAACACTTTCTCGGTGGGTAACACTCACTCGGTGGGTAACACTTTCTCGGTGGGTAACACTCACTCGGTGGGTAACACTTTCTCGGTGGGTAACACTCACTCGGTGGGTAACACTTTCTCGGTGGGTAACACTCACTCGGTGGGTAACACTCACTCGGTGGGTAACACTTTCTCGGTGGGTAACGCTCTCTCGGTGGGTAACACTCTCTCGGTAGGTAGCACTCTCTCGGTAGGTAGCACTCTTTCGGTGCGTAACACTCACTTGGTGGGTAACACTTTCTCGGTGGGTAACACTCTCTCGGTGGGTAACACTCTCTCGGTAGGTAGCACTCTCTCGGTAGGTAGCACTCTCTCGGTGGGTAACACTCTCTCGGTAGGTAGCACTCTCTCGGTAGGTAGCACTCTCTCGGTGCGTAACACTCTCTCGGTGGGTAACACTCACTCGGTGGGTAACACTCTCTCAGTGGGTAACACTCTCTCGGCGGGTAACACTCTCTCGGCGGGTAACACTCACTCGGCGGGTAGCACACTCTCGGTGGATAACACTCTCTCGGTGGGTAGCACTCGGTGCTGTTGGGGAGGAGTTAAACTAATATTGCAAGGGGATGGGAACCTATACAGGGAGACAGAGGGAGACAAAAAGGAGGCAAAAGCAAAAGACAGAAAGGAGATGAGGAAAAGTGGAGGGCAGAGAAACCCAAGGCAAAGAACAAAAAGGGCCACTGTACAGCAAAATTCTAAAAGGACAAAGGGTGTTAAAAAAGCAAGCCTGAAGGCTTTGTGTCTTAATGCAAGGAGTATCCGCAATAAGGTGGATGAATTAATTGTGCAAATAGATGTTAACAAATATGATGTGATTGGGATTACGGAGACGTGTCTCCAGGATGATCAGGGCTGGGAACTCAACATCCAGGGGTATTCAACATTCAGGAAGGATAGAATAAAAGGAAAAGGAGGTGGGGTAGCATTGCTGGTTAAAGAGGAGATTAATGCAATAGTTAGGAAAGACATTAGCTTGGATGATGTGGAATCTATATGGGTAGAGCTGCAGAACACTAAAGGGCAAAAATCGTTAGTGGGAGTTGTGTACAGACCTCCAAACAGTAGTAGTGATGTTGGGGAGGGCATCAAACAGGAAATTAGGAGTGCATGCAATAAAGATGCAGCAGTTATAATGGGTGACTTTAATATGCACATAGATTGGGCTAGCCAAACTGGAAGCAATACGGTGGAGGAGGATTTCCTGGAATGCATAAGGGATGGTTTTCTAGACCAATATGTCGAGGAACCAACTAGGGGGGAGGCCATCTTAGACTGGGTGTTGTGTAATGAGAGAGGATTAATTAGCAATCTCATTGTGCGAGGCCCCTTGGGGAAGAGTGACCATAATATGGTGGAATTCTGCATTAGGATGGAGAATGAAACAGTTAATTCAGAGACCATGGTCCAGAACTTAAAGAAGGGTAACTTTGAAGGTATGAGGCATGAATTGGCTAAGATAGATTGGCTAATGATACTTAAGGGGTTGACTGTGGATGGGCAATGGCAGACATTTAGAGAACGCATGGATGAATTACAACAATTGTACATTCCTGTCTGGCGTAAAAATAAAAAAGGGAAGGTGGCTCAACCGTGGCTATCTAGGGAAATCAGGGATAGTATTAAAGCCAAGGAAGTGGCATACAAATTGGCCAGAAATAGCAGCGAACCTGGGGACTGGGAGAAATTTAGAACTCAGCAGAGGAGGACAAAGGGTTTGATTAGGGTAGGGAAAATGGAGTACGAGAAGAAGCTTGCAGGGAACATTAAGGCGGATTGCAAAAGTTTCTATAGGTATGTAAAGAGAAAGAGGTTAGTAAAGACAAACGTATGTCCCCTGCAGTCATAATCAGGGGAAGTCATAACGTGGAACAAAGAAATGGCAGACCAATTGAACAAGTACTTTGGTTCAGTATTCACTAAGGAGGACACAAACAACTTTCCGGATATAAAAGTGGTCAGAGGGTCTATTAAGGAGGAGGAACTGAGGGAAATCTTTATTAGTCGGGAAATTGTGTTGGGGAAATTGATGGGATTGAAGGCCGATAAATCCCCAGGGCCTGATGGACTGCATCCCAGAGTACTTAAGGAGGTGGCCTTGGAAATAGCGGATGCATTGACAGTCATTTTCCAACATTCCATTGACTCTGGATCAGTTCCTATCGAGTGGAGGGTAGCCAATGTAACCCTACTTTTTAAAAAAGGAGGGAGAGAGAAAGCAGGGAATTATAGACCGGTCAGCCTGACCTCAGTAGTGGGTAAAATGATGGAATCAATTATTAAGGATGTCATAGCAGCGCATTTGGAAAATGGTGACATGATAGGTCCAAGTCAGCATGGATTTGTAAAAGGGAGATCATGCTTGACAAATTTTCTGGAATTTTTTGAGGATGTTTCCAATAAAGTGGACAAAGGAGTACCAGTTGATGTGGTATATTTGGACTTTCAGAAGGCTTTCGACAAGGTCCCACACAGGAGATTAATGTGCAAAGTTAAAGCACATGGGATTGGGGGTAGTGTGCTGACGTGGATTGAGAACTGGTTGTCAGACAGGAATCAAAGAGTAGGAGTAAATGGGTACTTTTCGGAATGGCAGGCAGTGACTAGTGGGGTACCGCAGGGTTCTGTGCTGGGGCCCCAGCTGTTTACATTGTACATTAATGATTTAGACGAGGGGATTAAATTTAGTATCTCCAAATTTGCGGATGACACTAAGTTGGGTGGCAGTGTGAGCTGCGATGAGTATGCTATGAGGCTACAGAGTGACTTGGATAGGTTAGGTGAGTGGGCAAATGCGTGGCAGATGAAGTATAATGTGGATAAATGTGAGGTTATCCACTTTGGTGGTAAAAACAGAGAGACAGACTATTATCTGAATGGTGACAGATTAGGAAAAGGGAAGGTGCAACGAGACCTGGGTGTCATGGTACATCAGTCATTGAAGGTTGGCATGCAGGTACAGCAGGCGGTTAAGAAAGCAAATGGCATGTTGGCCTTCATAGCGAGGGGATTTGAGTACAGGGGCAGGGAGGTGTTGCTACAGTTGTACAGGGCCTTGGTGAGGCCACACCTGGAGTATTGTGTACAGTTTTGGTCTCCTAACTTGAGGAAGGACATACTTGCTGTTGAGGGAGTGCAGCGAAGATTCACCAGACTGATTCCCGGGATGGTGGGACTGACCTATCAAGAAAGACTGAATCAACTGGGCTTGTATTCACTGGAGTTCAGAAGAGTGAGAGGGGACCTCATAGAAACGTTTAAAATTCTGACGGGTTTGGACAGGTTGGATGCAGGAAGAATGTTCCCAATGTTGGGGAAGTCCAGAACCAGGGGTCACAGTCTAAGGATAAGGGGTAAGCCATTTAGGACCGAGATAAGGAGAAACTTCTTCACCCAGAGAGTGTTGAACCTGTGGAATTCTCTACCACAGGAAGTAGTTGAGGCCAATTCACTAAATATATTCAAAAGGGAGTTAGATGAAGTCCTTACTACTCGGGGGATCAAGGGGTATGGCGTGAAAGCAGGAAGTGGGTACTGAAGTTTCATGTTCAGCCATGAACTCGTTGAATGGCAGTGCAGGCTAGAAGGGCTGAATGGCCTGCTCCTGCACCTATTTTCTATGTTTCTATGTAACACTCTCTCGGTGGGTAGCACTCTCTCGGTGGGTAACACTCTCTCGGTGGGTAACACTCACACGGTGGGTAGCACTCTCTCGGTGGGTAACACTCTCTCGGTGGGTAACACTCACTCGGTGGGTAGCACTCTCTCGGTGGATAACACTCTCTCGGTGGGTAACACTCACTCGGTGGGTAGCACTCTCTCGGTGGATAACACTCTCTCGGTGGGTAACACTCGGTGGGTAGCACTCGGTGGCTAGCACTCTCTCGGTGCGTAACACTCTCTCGGTGGGTAACACTCACTCGGTGGGTAACACTCTCTCGGTGGGTAGCAGTCTCTCGGTGGGTAACACTCACTCGGTGGGTAAAACTCCAACGGTGGGTAACACTCTCTCGGTGGATAACACTCTCTCGGTGGGTAACACTCACTCGGTGGGTAACACTCACTCGGTGGGTAAAACTCCAATGGTGGGTAACACTCTCTCGGTGGGTAACACTCTCTCGGTGCGTAACACTCTCTCGGTGCGTAACACTCACTCGGTGGGTAACACTCACTCAGTGGGTAACACTCTCTCGGTGGATAGCACTCTCGGTGGGTAACACTCTCTCGGTGGGTAACAATCACACGGTGGGTAGCACTCTCTCGGTGGGTAACACTCTCTCGGTGGGTAACATTCACTCGGTGGGTAGCACTCTCTCGGTGGATAACACTCTCTCGGTGGGTAGCACTCTCTCGGTGGGTAACACTCACTCGGTGGGTAACACTCACTCGGTGGGTAGCACTCTCTCGGTGGGTAACATTCTCTCGGTGGGTAACACTCTCTCAGTGGGTAACACTCTCTCGGTGGGTAACACTCTCTCGGTGGAAAACACTCTCTCGGTGGGTAACACTCGGTGGGTAGCACTCTCTCGGTGGGTAACACTCTCTCGGTGGGAAGCACTCTCTCGGTGGGTAGGACTCTCTCGGTGGGTAGCACTCTCTCGGTGGATAACACTCTCTCGGTGGGTAACACTCTCTCGGTGGGTAACACTCTCTCGGTGGGTAACACTCACTCGGTGGGTAACACTCACTCGGTGGGTAACACTCACTCGGTGGGTAACGCTCTCTCGGTGGGTAACACTCTCTCGGTAGGTAGCACTCTCTCGGTGGGTAACACTTTCTCGGTGGGTAACACTCACTCGGTGGGTAACACTCTCTCGGTGGGTAAAACTCCAACGGTGGGTAACACTCTCTCGGTGGGTAACACTCTCTCGGTGCGTAACACTCTCTCGGTGCGTAACACTCACTCGGTGGGTAACACTCACTCAGTGGGTAACACTCTCTCGGTGGATAGCACTCTCGGTGGGTAACACTCTCTCGGTGGGTAACAATCACACGGTGGGTAGCACTCTCTCGGTGGGTAACACTCTCTCGGTGGGTAACATTCACTCGGTGGGTAGCACTCTCTCGGTGGATAACACTCTCTCGGAGGGTAGCACTCTCTCGGTGGGTAACACTCACTCGGTGGGTAACACTCACTCGGTGGGTAGCACTCTCTCGGTGGGTAACACTCTCTCGGTGGGTAACATTCTCTCGGTGGGTAACACTCTCTCAGTGGGTAACACTCTCTCGGTGGGTAACACTCTCTCGGTGGAAAACACTCTCTCGGTGGGTAACACTCGGTGGGTAGCACTCTCTCGGTGGGTAACACTCTCTCGGTGGGAAGCACTCTCTCGGTGGGTAGGACTCTCTCGGTGGGTAGCACTCTCTCGGTGGATAACACTCTCTCGGTGGGTAACACTCTCTCGGTGGGTAACACTCTCTCGGTGGGTAACACTGTCTCGGTGGGTAACACTCACTCGGTGGGTAACACTCACTCGGTGGGTAACACTCACTCGGTGGGTAACACTTTCTCGGTGGGTAACGCTCTCTCGGTGGGTAACACTCTCTCGGTAGGTAGCACTCTCTCGGTGGGTAACACTTTCTCGGTGGGTAACGCTCTCTCGGTGGGTAACACTCTCTCGGTAGGTAGCACTCTCTCGGTAGGTAGCACTCTTTCGGTGCGTAACACTCACTTGGTGGGTAACACTCTCTCGGTAGGTAGCACTCTCTCGGTAGGTAGCACTCTCTTGGTAGGTAGCACTCTCTCGGTAGGTAGCACTCTCTCGGTGGGTAACACTCTCTCGGTAGGTAGCACTCTCTCGGTAGGTAGCACTCTCTCGGTGCGTAACACTCTCTCGGCGGGTAACACTCTCTCGGCGGGTAACACTCTCTCGGCGGGTAACACTCTCTCGATGGGTAACACTCACTCGGTGGGTAACACTCTCTCAGTGGGTAACACTCTCTCGGCGGGTAACACTCTCTCGGCGGGTAACACTCACTCGGCGGACAGCACTCTCTCGGTGGGTAGCACTCTCTCGGGTAGCACTCTCTCGGTGGGTAGCACTCTCTCGGTGGGTAACACTTTCTCGGTGGGTAACACTCCCTCGGTGGGTAACACTCACTCGGTGGGTAACACTCTCAGTGGGTAACACTCACACGGTGGGTAGCACTCTCTCGGTGGGTAACACTCTCTCGGTGGGTAACACTCACTCGGTGGGTAGCACTCTCTCGGTGGATAACACTCTCTCGGTGGGTAACACTCTCTCGGTGGGTAACGCTCTCTCGGTGGGTAACACTCTCTCGGTGGGTAACACTCTCTCGGTAGGTAACACTCTCTCGGTAGGTAGCACTCTCTCGGTGCGTAGCACTCTCTCGGTAGGTAGCACTCTCTCGGTGCGCAACACTCACTTGGTGGGTAACACTCTCTCGGTGGGTAACACTCTCTCGGTGGGTAACATTCTCTCGGTGGGTAGCAGTCTCTCGGTGGGTAACACTCACTCGGTGGGTAAAACTCCAACGGTGGGTAACACTCTCTCGGTGGATAACACTCTCTCGGTGGGTAACACTCACTCGGTGGGTAACACTCACTCGGTGGGTAACACTCTCTCGGTGGGTAACACTCTCTCGGTGGGTAACACTCTCTCGATGCGTAACACTCACTCGGTGGGTAACACTCTCTCGGTGGGTAACACTCACTCGGTGGGTAACACTCACTCGGTGGGTAACACTCACTCGGTGGGTAAAACTCCAACGGTGGGTAACACTCTCTCGGTGGGTAACACACTCTCGGTGCGTAACACTCTCTCGGTGCGTAACACTCACTCGGTGGGTAACACTCACTCAGTGGGTAACACTCTCTCGGTGGGTAGCACTCTCGGTGGGTAACACTCTCTCGGTGGGTAACAATCACACGGTGGGTAGCACTCTCTCGGTGGGTAACACTCTCTCGGTGGGTAACATTCACTCGGTGGGTAGCACTCTCTCGGTGGATAACACTTTCTCGGTGGGTAGCACTCTCTCGGTGGGTAACACTCACTCGGTGGGTAACACTCACTCGGTGGGTAGCACTCTCTCGGTGGATAACACTCTCTCGGTGGGTAACATTCTCTCGGTGGGTAACACTCTCTCAGTGGGTAACACTCTCTCGGTGGGTAACACTCTCTCGGTGGATAACACTCTCTCGGTGGGTAACACTCGGTGGGTAGCACTCTCTCGGTGGGTAACACTCTCTCGGTGGGAAGCACTCTCTCGGTGGGTAGGACTCTCTCGGTGGGTAACACTCTCTCGGTGGGTAACACTCACTCGGTGGGTAACACTCACTCGGTGGGTAACACTCACTCGGTGGGTAACACTTTCTCGGTGGGTAACGCTCTCTCGGTGGGTAACACTCTCTCGGTAGGTAGCACTCTCTCGGTGGGTAACACTTTCTCGGTGGGCAACGCTCTCTCGGTGGGTAACACTCTCTCGGTAGGTAACACTCACTCGGTGGGTAACACTCACTCGGTGGGTAACACTTTCTCGGTGGGTAACACTTTCTCGGTGGGTAACACTCACTCGGTGGGTAACACTTTCTCGGTGGGTAACACTCACTCGGTGGGTAACACTCTCTCGGTGGGTAACACTCACTCGGTGGGTAACACTCACTCGGTGGGTAACACTTTCTCGGTGGGTAACGCTCTCTCGGTGGGTAACACTCTCTCGGTAGGTAGCACTTCTCTCGGTAGGTAGCACTCTTTCGGTGCGTAACACTCACTTGGTGGGTAACACTCACTCGGTGGGTAACACTCTCTCGGTGGGTAACACTCTCTCGGTAGGTAGCACTCTCTCGGTAGGTAGCACTCTCTCGGTGGGTAACACTCTCTCGGTAGGTAGCACTCTCTCGGTAGGTAGCACTCTCTCGGTGCGTAACACTCTCTCGGTGGGTAACACTCACTCGGTGGGTAACACTCTCTCAGTGGGTAACACTCTCTTGGCGGGTAACACTCTCTCGGCGGGTAACACTCACTCGGCGGGTAGCACACTCTCGGTGGATAACACTCTCTCGGTGGGTAGCACTCTCGGTGGGTAACACTCTCTCGGTGGGTAGCACTCTCTCGGTGGGTAACACTCTCTCGGTGGGTAACACTCACTCGGTGGGTAACACTCTCTCGGTGGGTAACACTCACACGGTGGGTAGCACTCTCTCGGTGGGTAACACTCTCTCGGTGGGTAACACTCACTCGGTGGGTAGCACTCTCTCGGTGGATAACACTCTCTCGGTGGGTAACACTCACTCGGTGGGTAGCACTCTCTCGGTGGATAACACTCTCTCGGTGGGTAACACTCGGTGGGTAGCACTCGGTGGCTAGCACTCTCTCGGTGGGTAACACTCTCTCGATGGGTAGCACTCTCTCGGTGGGTAACACTCTCTCGGTGGGTAACACTCACTCGGTGGGTAACACTCTCTCGGTGGGTAACACTCTCTCGGTGGGTAACACTCACACGGTGGGTACCACTCTCTCGGTGGGTAACACTCACTCGGTGGGTAGCACTCTCTCGGTGGATAACACTCTCTCGGTGGGTAGCACTCTCTCGGTGGGTAACACTCGGTGGGTAGCACTCGGTGGCTAGCACTCTCTCGGTGGGTAACACTCTCTCGGTGGGTAGCACTCTCTCGGTGGGTAACACTCTCTCGGTGGGTAACACTCACTCGGTGGGTAGCACTCTCTCGGTGGATAACACTCTCTCGGTAGGTAGCACTCTCTCGGTAGGTAGCACTATCTCGGTGCGTAGCACTCTCTCGGTAGGTAGCACTCTCTCGGTGCGTAACACTCACTTGGTGGGTAAAACTCCAACGGTGGGTAACACTCTCGGTGCGTAACACTCTCTCGGTGGGTAAAACTCCAACGGTTGGTAACACTCTCTCGGTGGGTAACACTCTCTCGGTGGGTAACACTCACTTGGTGGGTAACACTCACTCGGTGGGTAACACTCTCGGTGCGTAACACTCACTCGGTGGGTAACACTCTCTCGGTGGGTAACACTCTCTCGGTGGGTAGAAGTCTCTCGGTGGGTAACACTCTCTCAGTGGGTAACACTCACTCGTTGAGTAACACTCTCTCGGTGGGTAACACTCTCTCGGTGGGTAACACTCTCTCGGTGGGTAACACTCTCTCGGTGGGTAGAAGTCTCTCGGTGGGTAACACACTCTCGGTGCGTAACACTCACTCGGTGGGTAACACTCTCTCGGTGGGTAACACTCTCTCGGTGGGTAACACTCTCTCGGTGGGTAACACTCACTTGGTGGGTAACACTCACTCGGTGGGTAACACTCTCGGTGCGTAACACTCACTCGGTGGGTAACACTCTCTCGGTGGGTAACACTCTCTCGGTGGATAGAAGTCTCTCGGTGGGTAACACTCTCTCAGTGGGTAACACTCACTCGTTGAGTAACACTCTCTCGGTGGGTAACACTCTCTCGGTGGGTAACACTCTCTCGGTGGGTAGAAGTCTCTCGGTGGGTAACACACTCTCGGTGCGTAACACTCACTCGGTGGGTAACACTCTCTCGGTGGGTAACACTCTCTCGGTGGGTAACACTCTCTCGGTGGGTAGAAGTCTCTCGGTGGCTAACATACTCTCGGTGGCTAACACTCTCTCGGTGGGTAACACTCGGTGGGTAACATTCACTCGGTGGGTAACACTCTTTCGGTGGGCAACACTCACTCGGTGGGTAGCACTCTCTTGGTGGGCAACACTCACTCGGTGGGTAACACTCTCTCGGTGGGTAACACTCTCTCGGTGGGTAACACTCTCGGTGGGCACCACTCACTCGGTGGGTAGAAGTCTCTCGGTGGGTAACACTCTCTCGGTGGGTAACACTCTCTCGGTGGGTAACACTCACTCGTTGAGTAACACTCTCTCGGTGGGTAACACTCTCTCGGTGGGTAACACTCTCTCGGTGGGTAGAAGTCTCTCGGTGGGTAACACACTCTCGGTGCGTAACACTCACTCGGTGGGTAACACTCTCTCGGTGGGTAACACTCTCTCGGTGGGTAACACTCTCTCGGTGGGTAGAAGTCTCTCGGTGGCTAACATACTCTCGGTGGCTAACACTCTCTCGGTGGGTAATACTCGGTGGGTAACATTCACTCGGTGGGTAACACTCTTTCGGTGGGCAACACTCACTCGGTGGGTAGCACTCTCTTGGTGGGCAACACTCACTCGGTGGGTAACACTATCTCGGTGGGTAACACTCTCTCGGTGGGCAACACTCACTCGGTGGGCAACACTCACTCGGTGGGCAACACTCACTCGGTGGGTAGCATTCTCTCGGTGGGTAGCACTCTCTCGGTGGGGAACACTCACTCGGTGGGCAACACTCACTCGCTGAGTAACACTCTCTCGGTGGGTAGCACTCACCCGGTGGGTAACACTCATTCGGTCGGAAACACTCTCTCGGTGGGGAGCAGTCACTCGGTGGGTAACACTCTCTCGGTGGGTAGCACTCTATCGGTGGGTAACACTCTCTCGGTGGGTAACACTCTCTCGGTGGGTATCACTCTCTCGGTGGGCAGCACACACTCGGTGGGTAAGACTCTCTCGGTGGGCAACACTCACTCGGTGGGTATCACTCTCTCGGTGGGCAACACACACTCGGTGGGTAAGACTCTCGGTGGGTAGCACTCTCGGTGGGTAACACTCACTCGGTGGGCAACAGACACTCGGTGGGTGACACTCACTCGGTGGGCAACACACACTCGGTGGGTAACACTCTCTCGGTGGGCAACACTCACTCGGTGGGTAACACTCTCTCGATGGGTAACACTCTCTCGGTGGGTAACACTCACTCGGTGAGCACCACTCACTCGGTGGGTAACACTCTCTCGGTGGGTAACACTAACTTGGTGGATAACCCTCTCTCGGTGGGTAGCACTCTCTCGGTAGGTAGCACTCTCTCGGTAGGTAGCACTCTCTCGGTGAGTAGCACTCTCTCGGTAGGTAGCACTCTCTCGGTAGGTAGCACTCTCTCGGTGCGTAACACTCTCTCGGTGGGTAACACTCTCTCGGTGGGTAACACTCACTCGGTGGGTAGCACTCTCTCGGTGGGTAACACTCACTCGACGGGTAGCACACTCTCGGTGGAATACACTCTCTCGGTGGGTAGCACTCTCTCGGTGGGTAACACTCTCTCGGTGGGTAGCACTCTCTCGGTGGGTAACACTCTCTCGGTGGGTAACACTCACTCGGTGGGTAACACTCTCTCGGTGGGTAACACTCACACGGTGGGTAGCACTCTCTCGGTGGGTAACACTCTCTCGGTGGGTAACCCTCACTCGGTGGGTAGCACTCTCTCGGTGGATAACACTCTCTCGGTGGGTAGCACTCTCTCGGTGGGTAACACTCTCTCGGTGGGTAGCACTCTCTCGGTGGATAACACTCTCTCGGTGGGTAACACTCTCTCGGTGGGTAACACTCACTCGGTGGGTAACACTCGGTGGGTAACATTCACTCGGTGGGTAACACTCTTTCGGTGGGCAACACTCACTCGGTGGGTAGCACTCTTTTGGTGGGCAACACTCACTCGGTGGGTAACACTCTCTCGGTGGGTAACACTCACTCGGTGGGCAACACTCACTCGGTGGGCAACACTCACTCGGTGGGTAGCATTCTCTCGGTGGGTAGCACTCTCTCGGTGGGGAACACTCACTCGGTGGGCAACACTCACTCGCTGAGTAACACTCTCTCGGTGGGTAGCACTCTCTCGGTGGGTGACACTCTCAAGGTGGATAACACTCTCGGTGGGGAGCACTCTCTCGGTGGGCAACACTCACTCGGTGGGCAACACTCACTCGCTGAGTAACACTGTCTCGGTGGGTAGCACTCACCCGGTAGGTAACACTCTCTCGGTGGGTAGCACTCTCTCGGTGGGTAACACTCTCTCGGTGGGTAGCACTCTCTCGGTGGGTAACACTCTCTCGGTGGGTAACACTCTCTCGGTGGGTATCACTCTCTCGGTGGGCAGCACACACTCGGTGGGTAAGACTCTCTCGGTGGGCAACACTCACTCGGTGGGTATCACTCTCTCGGTGGGCAACACACACTCGGTGGGTAAGACTCTCGGTGGGTAGCACTCTCGGTGGGTAACACTCACTCGGTGGGCAACAGACACTCGGTGGGTAACACTCACTCGGTGGGCAACACACACTCGGTGGGTAACACTCTCTCGGTGGGCAACACTCACTCGGTGGGTAGCACTCTCTCGGTGGGTAACACTCACTCGGTGGGTAGCACTCTCTCGGTGGGTAACACTCTCTCGGTGGGTAGCACTCTCTCGGTGGGTAACACTCTCTCGGTGGGTAACACTCACTCGGTGGGTAACACTCTCTCGGTGGGTAACACTCACACGGTGGGTAGCACTCTCTCGGTGGGTAACACTCTCTCGGTGGGTAACACTCACTCGGTGGGTAGCACTCTCTCGGTGGGCAACACTCTCGGTGGGCAACACTCACTCGGTGGGCAACACTCACTCGGTGGGTAGCATTCTCTCGGTGGGTAGCACTCTCTCGGTGGGGAACACTCACTCGGTGGGCAACACTCACTCGCTGAGTAACACTCTCTCGGTGGGTAGCACTCTCTCGGTGGGTAACACTCTCAAGGTGGATAACACTCTCTCGGTGGGGAGCACTCTCTCGGTGGGCAACACTCACTCGCTGAGTAACACTCTCTCGGTGGGTAGCACTCACCCGGTGGGTAACACTCACTCGGTCGGTAACACTCTCTCGGTGGGGAGCAGTCACTCGGTGGGTAGCACTCTCTCGGTGGGTAACACTCTCTCGGTGGGTAACACTCAGTGGGTATCACTCTCTCGGTGGGCAGCACACACTCGGTGGGTAAGACTCTCTCGGTGGGCAACACAAACTCGGTGGGTATCACTCTCTCGGTGGGCAACACACACTCGGTGGGTAAGACTCTCTCGGTGGGTAGCACTCTCGGTGGGTAACACTCACTCGGTGGGCAACACACACTCGGTGGGTAACACTCACTCGGTGGGCAACACACACTCGGTGGGTAACACTCTCTCGATGGGTAACACTCTCTCGGTGGGTAACACTCACTCGGTGGGCACCACTCACTCGGTGGGTAACACTCTCTCGGTGGGTAACACTCCCTTGGTGGGTAAACCTCTCTCGGTGGGTAGCACTCTCTCGGTGAGTAGCACTCTCTCGGTAGGTAGCACTCTCTCGGTAGGTAGCACTCTCGGTGGGTAACACTCTCTCGGTGGGTAACACTCTCTCGGCGGGTAACACTCTCTCGGCGGGTAACACTCTCTCGGCGGGTAACACTCACTCGGCGGGTAGCACTCTCTCGGTGGGTAACACTCTCTCGGTGGGTAACACTCACACGGTGGGTAGCACTCTCTCGGTGGGTAACACTCTCTCGGTGGGTAGCACTCTCTCGGTGGGTAACACTCACTCGGTGGGCAACACTCACTCGGTGGGCAACACTCACTTGGTGGGCAACACTCACTCGGTGGGTAGCATTCTCTCGGTGGGTAGCATTCTCTCGGTGGGTAGCACTCTCTCGGTGGGGAACACTCACTCGGTGGGTAACACTCCTTTGGTGGGTAACCCTCTCTCGGTGGGTAGCACTCTCTCGGTAGGTAGCACTGTCTCGGTAGGTAGCACTCTCTCGGTAGGTAGCACTCTCTCGGTGAGTATCACTCTCTCGGTAGGTAGCACTCTCTCGGTAGGTAGCACTCTCTCGGTGCGTAACACTCACTCGGTGGGTAACACTCACTCGGTGGGTAACACTCTCTCGGCGGGTAACACTCACTCGGTGGATAACACTCTCTCGGTGGGTAACACTCTCTCGGTGGGTAACACTCTCTCGGTGGGTAACACTCTCTCGGTGGGTAACACTCTCTCGGTGGGTAGAAGTCTCTCGGTGGGTAACACACTCTCGGTGCGTAACACTCACTCGGTGGGTAACACTCTCTCGGTGGGTAACACTCTCTCGGTGGGTAACACTCTCTCGGTGGGTAGAAGTCTCTCGGTGGCTAACATACTCTCGGTGGCTAACACTCTCTCGGTGGGTAATACTCGGTGGGTAACATTCACTCGGTGGGTAACACTCTTTCGGTGGGCAACACTCACTCGGTGGGTAGCACTCTCTTGGTGGGCAACACTCACTCGGTGGGTAACACTATCTCGGTGGGTAACACTCTCTCGGTGGGCAACACTCACTCGGTGGGCAACACTCACTCGGTGGGCAACACTCACTCGGTGGGTAGCATTCTCTCGGTGGGTAGCACTCTCTCGGTGGGGAACACTCACTCGGTGGGCAACACTCACTCGCTGAGTAACACTCTCTCGGTGGGTAGCACTCACCCGGTGGGTAACACTCATTCGGTCGGAAACACTCTCTCGGTGGGGAGCAGTCACTCGGTGGGTAACACTCTCTCGGTGGGTAGCACTCTATCGGTGGGTAACACTCTCTCGGTGGGTAACACTCTCTCGGTGGGTATCACTCTCTCGGTGGGCAGCACACACTCGGTGGGTAAGACTCTCTCGGTGGGCAACACTCACTCGGTGGGTATCACTCTCTCGGTGGGCAACACACACTCGGTGGGTAAGACTCTCGGTGGGTAGCACTCTCGGTGGGTAACACTCACTCGGTGGGCAACAGACACTCGGTGGGTGACACTCACTCGGTGGGCAACACACACTCGGTGGGTAACACTCTCTCGGTGGGCAACACTCACTCGGTGGGTAACACTCTCTCGATGGGTAACACTCTCTCGGTGGGTAACACTCACTCGGTGAGCACCACTCACTCGGTGGGTAACACTCTCTCGGTGGGTAACACTAACTTGGTGGATAACCCTCTCTCGGTGGGTAGCACTCTCTCGGTAGGTAGCACTCTCTCGGTAGGTAGCACTCTCTCGGTGAGTAGCACTCTCTCGGTAGGTAGCACTCTCTCGGTAGGTAGCACTCTCTCGGTGCGTAACACTCTCTCGGTGGGTAACACTCTCTCGGTGGGTAACACTCACTCGGTGGGTAGCACTCTCTCGGTGGGTAACACTCACTCGACGGGTAGCACACTCTCGGTGGAATACACTCTCTCGGTGGGTAGCACTCTCTCGGTGGGTAACACTCTCTCGGTGGGTAGCACTCTCTCGGTGGGTAACACTCTCTCGGTGGGTAACACTCACTCGGTGGGTAACACTCTCTCGGTGGGTAACACTCACACGGTGGGTAGCACTCTCTCGGTGGGTAACACTCTCTCGGTGGGTAACCCTCACTCGGTGGGTAGCACTCTCTCGGTGGATAACACTCTCTCGGTGGGTAGCACTCTCTCGGTGGGTAACACTCTCTCGGTGGGTAGCACTCTCTCGGTGGATAACACTCTCTCGGTGGGTAACACTCTCTCGGTGGGTAACACTCACTCGGTGGGTAACACTCGGTGGGTAACATTCACTCGGTGGGTAACACTCTTTCGGTGGGCAACACTCACTCGGTGGGTAGCACTCTTTTGGTGGGCAACACTCACTCGGTGGGTAACACTCTCTCGGTGGGTAACACTCACTCGGTGGGCAACACTCACTCGGTGGGCAACACTCACTCGGTGGGTAGCATTCTCTCGGTGGGTAGCACTCTCTCGGTGGGGAACACTCACTCGGTGGGCAACACTCACTCGCTGAGTAACACTCTCTCGGTGGGTAGCACTCTCTCGGTGGGTGACACTCTCAAGGTGGATAACACTCTCGGTGGGGAGCACTCTCTCGGTGGGCAACACTCACTCGGTGGGCAACACTCACTCGCTGAGTAACACTGTCTCGGTGGGTAGCACTCACCCGGTAGGTAACACTCTCTCGGTGGGTAGCACTCTCTCGGTGGGTAACACTCTCTCGGTGGGTAGCACTCTCTCGGTGGGTAACACTCTCTCGGTGGGTAACACTCTCTCGGTGGGTATCACTCTCTCGGTGGGCAGCACACACTCGGTGGGTAAGACTCTCTCGGTGGGCAACACTCACTCGGTGGGTATCACTCTCTCGGTGGGCAACACACACTCGGTGGGTAAGACTCTCGGTGGGTAGCACTCTCGGTGGGTAACACTCACTCGGTGGGCAACAGACACTCGGTGGGTAACACTCACTCGGTGGGCAACACACACTCGGTGGGTAACACTCTCTCGGTGGGCAACACTCACTCGGTGGGTAGCACTCTCTCGGTGGGTAACACTCACTCGGTGGGTAGCACTCTCTCGGTGGGTAACACTCTCTCGGTGGGTAGCACTCTCTCGGTGGGTAACACTCTCTCGGTGGGTAACACTCACTCGGTGGGTAACACTCTCTCGGTGGGTAACACTCACACGGTGGGTAGCACTCTCTCGGTGGGTAACACTCTCTCGGTGGGTAACACTCACTCGGTGGGTAGCACTCTCTCGGTGGGCAACACTCTCGGTGGGCAACACTCACTCGGTGGGCAACACTCACTCGGTGGGTAGCATTCTCTCGGTGGGTAGCACTCTCTCGGTGGGGAACACTCACTCGGTGGGCAACACTCACTCGCTGAGTAACACTCTCTCGGTGGGTAGCACTCTCTCGGTGGGTAACACTCTCAAGGTGGATAACACTCTCTCGGTGGGGAGCACTCTCTCGGTGGGCAACACTCACTCGCTGAGTAACACTCTCTCGGTGGGTAGCACTCACCCGGTGGGTAACACTCACTCGGTCGGTAACACTCTCTCGGTGGGGAGCAGTCACTCGGTGGGTAGCACTCTCTCGGTGGGTAACACTCTCTCGGTGGGTAGCACTGTCTCGGTGGGTAACACTCTCTCGGTGGGTAACACTCTCTCGGTGGGTAACACTCAGTGGGTATCACTCTCTCGGTGGGCAGCACACACTCGGTGGGTAAGACTCTCTCGGTGGGCAACACAAACTCGGTGGGTATCACTCTCTCGGTGGGCAACACACACTCGGTGGGTAAGACTCTCTCGGTGGGTAGCACTCTCGGTGGGTAACACTCACTCGGTGGGCAACACACACTCGGTGGGTAACACTCACTCGGTGGGCAACACACACTCGGTGGGTAACACTCTCTCGATGGGTAACACTCTCTCGGTGGGTAACACTCACTCGGTGGGCACCACTCACTCGGTGGGTAACACTCTCTCGGTGGGTAACACTCCCTTGGTGGGTAAACCTCTCTCGGTGGGTAGCACTCTCTCGGTGAGTAGCACTCTCTCGGTAGGTAGCACTCTCTCGGTAGGTAGCACTCTCGGTGGGTAACACTCTCTCGGTGGGTAACACTCTCTCGGCGGGTAACACTCTCTCGGCGGGTAACACTCTCTCGGCGGGTAACACTCACTCGGCGGGTAGCACTCTCTCGGTGGGTAACACTCTCTCGGTGGGTAACACTCACACGGTGGGTAGCACTCTCTCGGTGGGTAACACTCTCTCGGTGGGTAGCACTCTCTCGGTGGGTAACACTCACTCGGTGGGCAACACTCACTCGGTGGGCAACACTCACTTGGTGGGCAACACTCACTCGGTGGGTAGCATTCTCTCGGTGGGTAGCATTCTCTCGGTGGGTAGCACTCTCTCGGTGGGGAACACTCACTCGGTGGGTAACACTCCTTTGGTGGGTAACCCTCTCTCGGTGGGTAGCACTCTCTCGGTAGGTAGCACTGTCTCGGTAGGTAGCACTCTCTCGGTAGGTAGCACTCTCTCGGTGAGTATCACTCTCTCGGTAGGTAGCACTCTCTCGGTAGGTAGCACTCTCTCGGTGCGTAACACTCACTCGGTGGGTAACACTCACTCGGTGGGTAACACTCTCTCGGCGGGTAACACTCACTCGGTGGATAACACTCTCTCGGTGGGTAACACTCTCTCGGTGGGTAACACTCTCTCGGTGGGTAACACTCTCTCGGTAGGTAGCACTCTCTCGGTAGGTAGCACTCTCTCGGTAGGTAGCACTCGGTGCGTAGCACTCTCTCGGTAGGTAGCACTCTCTCGGTGCGTAACACTCACTCGGTGGGTAACACTCTCGGTGGGTAGCAGTCTCTCGGTGGGTAACACTCACTCGGTGGGTAAAACTCCAACGGTGGGTAACACTCACTCGGTGGGTAACACTCTCGGTGGGTAACACTCACTCGGTGGGTAAAACTCCAACGGTGGGTAACACTCTCTCGGTGCGTAACACTCACTCGGTGGCTAACACTCTCTCGGTGCGTAACACTCACTCAGTGGGTAACACTCGGTGGGTAACATTCACTCGGTGGGTAACACTCACTCGGTGGGTAACACTCTCGGTGCGTAACACTCACTCGGTGGGTAACACTCTCTCGGTGGGTAACACTCTCTCGGTGGGTAGAAGTCTCTCGGTGGGTAACACTCTCTCGGTGGGTAACACTCACTCGTTGAGTAACACTCTCTCGGTGGCTAACATACTCTCGGTGGCTAACACTCTCTCGGTGGGTAACACTCGGTGGGTAACATTCACTCGGTGGGTAACACTCTTTCGGTGGGCAACACTCACTCGGTGGGTAGCACTCTTTTGGTGGGCAACACTCACTCGGTGGGTAACACTCTCTCGGTGGGTAACACTCACTCGGTGGGCAACACTCACTCGGTGGGCAACACTCACTCGGTGGGTAGCACTCTCTCAGTGGGTAACACTCACTCGGTGGGTAGCACTCTCTCGGTGGGTAGCACTCTCTCGGTGGGTAACACTCTCTCGGTGGGTAACACTCTCTCGGTGGGTAACACTCACACGGTGGGTAGCACTCTCTCGGTGGGTAACACTCTCTCGGTGGGTAACACTCACTCGGTGGGTAGCACTCTCTCGGTGGGCAACACTCTCTCGGTGGGCAACACTCACTCGGTGGGCAACACTCACTCGGTGGGCAACACTCACTCGGTGGGTAGCATTCTCTCGGTGGGTAGCACTCTCTCGGTGGGGAACACTCACTCGGTGGGCAACACTCACTCGCTGAGTAACACTCTCTCGGTGGGTAGCAATCTCTCGGTGGGTGACACTCTCAAGGTGGATAACACTCTCTCGGTGGGGAGCACTCTCTCGGTGGGCAACACTCACTCGTTGAGTAACACTCTCTCGGTGGGTAGCACTCACCCGGTGGGTAACACTCACTCGGTCGGTAACACTCTCTCGGTGGGGAGCAGTCACTCGGTGGGTAGCACTCTCTCGGTGGGTAACACTCTCTCGGTGGGTAGCACTGTCTCGGTGGGTAACACTCTCTCGGTGGGTAACACTCTCTCGGTGGGTAACACTCAGTGGGTATCACTCTCTCGGTGGGCAGCACACACTCGGTGGGTAAGACTCTCTCGGTGGGCAACACTCACTCGGTGGGTAGCACTCTCTCGGTGGGTAACACTCACTCGGTGGGTAGCACTCTCTCGGTGGGTAACACTCTCTCGGTGGGTAACACTCTCTCGGTGGGTAACACTCACACGGTGGGTAGCACTCTCTCGGTGGGTAACACTCTCTCGGTGGGTAACACTCACTCGGTGGGTAGCACTCTCTCGGTGGGCAACACTCTCGGTGGGCAACACTCACTCGGTGGGCAACACTCACTCGGTGGGTAGCATTCTCTCGGTGGGTAACACTCTCTCGGTGGGGAACACTCACTCGGTGGGCAACACTCACTCGCTGAGTAACACTCTCTCGGTGGGTAGCACTCTCTCGGTGGGTAACACTCTCAAGGTGGATAACACTCTCTCGGTGGGGAGCACTCTCTCGGTGTGCAACACTCACTCGCTGAGTAACACTCTCTCGGTGGGTAGCACTCACCCGGTGGGTAACACTCACTCGGTCGGTAACACTCTCTCGGTGGGGAGCAGTCACTCGGTGGGTAGCACTCTCTCGGTGGGTAACACTCTCTCGGTGGGTAGCACTGTCTCGGTGGGTAACACTCTCTCGGTGGGTAACACTCTCTCGGTGGGTAACACTCAGTGGGTATCACTCTCTCGGTGGGCAGCACACACTCGGTGGGTAAGACTCTCTCGGTGGGCAACACAAACTCGGTGGGTATCACTCTCTCGGTGGGCAACACACACTCGGTGGGTAAGACTCTCTCGGTGGGTAGCACTCTCGGTGGGTAACACTCACTCGGTGGGCAACACACACTCGGTGGGTAACACTCACTCGGTGGGCAACACACACTCGGTGGGTAACACTCTCTCGATGGGTAACACTCTCTCGGTGGGTAACACTCACTCGGTGGGCACCACTCACTCGGTGGGTAACACTCTCTCGGTGGGTAACACTCCCTTGGTGGGTAAACCTCTCTCGGTGGGTAGCACTCTCTCGGTGAGTAGCACTCTCTCGGTAGGTAGCACTCTCTCGGTAGGTAGCACTCTCGGTGGGTAACACTCTCTCGGTGGGTAACACTCTCTCGGCGGGTAACACTCTCTCGGCGGGTAACACTCTCTCGGCGGGTAACACTCACTCGGCGGGTAGCACTCTCTCGGTGGGTAACACTCTCTCGGTGGGTAACACTCACACGGTGGGTAGCACTCTCTCGGTGGGTAACACTCTCTCGGTGGGTAGCACTCTCTCGGTGGGTAACACTCACTCGGTGGGCAACACTCACTCGGTGGGCAACACTCACTTGGTGGGCAACACTCACTCGGTGGGTAGCATTCTCTCGGTGGGTAGCATTCTCTCGGTGGGTAGCACTCTCTCGGTGGGGAACACTCACTCGGTGGGTAACACTCCTTTGGTGGGTAACCCTCTCTCGGTGGGTAGCACTCTCTCGGTAGGTAGCACTGTCTCGGTAGGTAGCACTCTCTCGGTAGGTAGCACTCTCTCGGTGAGTATCACTCTCTCGGTAGGTAGCACTCTCTCGGTAGGTAGCACTCTCTCGGTGCGTAACACTCACTCGGTGGGTAACACTCACTCGGTGGGTAACACTCTCTCGGCGGGTAACACTCACTCGGTGGATAACACTCTCTCGGTGGGTAACACTCTCTCGGTGGGTAACACTCTCTCGGTGGGTAACACTCTCTCGGTAGGTAGCACTCTCTCGGTAGGTAGCACTCGGTGCGTAGCACTCTCTCGGTAGGTAGCACTCTCTCGGTGCGTAACACTCACTCGGTGGGTAACACTCTCGGTGGGTAGCAGTCTCTCGGTGGGTAACACTCACTCGGTGGGTAAAACTCCAACGGTGGGTAACACTCACTCGGTGGGTAACACTCTCGGTGGGTAACACTCACTCGGTGGGTAAAACTCCAACGGTGGGTAACACTCTCTCGGTGCGTAACACTCACTCGGTGGCTAACACTCTCTCGGTGCGTAACACTCACTCAGTGGGTAACACTCGGTGGGTAACATTCACTCGGTGGGTAACACTCACTCGGTGGGTAACACTCTCGGTGCGTAACACTCACTCGGTGGGTAACACTCTCTCGGTGGGTAACACTCTCTCGGTGGGTAACACTCTCTCGGTGGGTAGAAGTCTCTCGGTGGGTAACACTCTCTCGGTGGGTAACACTCACTCGTTGAGTAACACTCTCTCGGTGGCTAACATACTCTCGGTGGCTAACACTCTCTCGGTGGGTAACACTCGGTGGGTAACATTCACTCGGTGGGTAACACTCTTTCGGTGGGCAACACTCACTCGGTGGGTAGCACTCTTTTGGTGGGCAACACTCACTCGGTGGGTAACACTCTCTCGGTGGGTAACACTCACTCGGTGGGCAACACTCACTCGGTGGGTAGCATTCTCTCGGTGGGTAACACTCTCTCGGTGGGGAACACTCACTCGGTGGGCAACACTCACTCGCTGAGTAACACTCTCTCGGTGGGTAGCACTCTCTCGGTGGGTGACACTCTCAAGGTGGATAACACTCTCGGTGGGGAGCACTCTCTCGGTGGGCAACACTCACTCGGTGGGCAACACTCACTCGCTGAGTAACACTGTCTCGGTGGGTAGCACTCACCCGGTGGGTAACACTCTCTCGGTGGGTAGCACTCTCTCGGTGGGTAACACTCTCTCGGTGGGTAGCACTCTCTCGGTGGGTAACAGTCTCTCGGTGGGTAACACTCTCTCGGTGGGTATCACTCTCTCGGTGGGCAGCACACACTCGGTGGGTAAGACTCTCTTGGTGGGCAACACTCACTCGGTGGGTATCACTCTCTCGGTGGGCAACACACACTCGGTGGGTAAGACTCTCGGTGGGTAGCACTCTCTCGGTGGGTAACACTCTCTCGGTGGGTAACACTCTCTCGGTGGGTATCACTCTCTCGGTGGGCAGCACACACTCGGTGGGTAAGACTCTCTCGGTGGGCAACACTCACTCGGTGGGTATCACTCTCTCGGTGGGCAACACACACTCGGTGGGTAAGACTCTCGGTGGGTAGCACTCTCGGTGGGTAACACTCACTCGGTGGGCAACAGACACTCGGTGGGTAACACTCACTCGGTGGGCAACACACACTCGGTGGGTAACACTCTCTCGGTGGGCAACACTCACTCGGTGGATAGCACTCTCTCGGTGGGTAGCACTCTCCCGGTGGGTAACACTCTCTCGGTGGGTAACACTCTCTCGGTGGGTAACACTCTCTCGGTGGGTATCACTCTCTTGGTGGGCAGCACACACTCGGTGGGTAAGACTCTCTCGGTGGGCAACACTCACTCGGTGGGTATCACTCTCTCGGTGGGCAACACACACTCGGTGGGTAAGACTCTCGGTGGGTAGCACTCTCGGTGGGTAACACTCACTCGGTGGGCAACAGACACTCGGTGGGTAACATTCACTCGGTGGGTAACACTCTTTCGGTGGGCAACACTCACTCGGTGGGTAGCACTCTTTTGGTGGGCAACACTCACTCGGTGGGTAACACTCTCTCGGTGGGTAACACTCACTCGGTGGGCAACACTCACCCGGTGGGCAACACTCACTCGGTGGGTAGCATTCTCTCGGTGGGTAGCACTCTCTCGGTGGGGAACACTCACTCGGTGGGCAACACTCACTCGCTGAGTAACACTCTCTCGGTGGGTAGCACTCTCTCGGTGGGTGACACTCTCAAGGTGGATAACACTCTCGGTGGGGAGCACTCTCTCGGTGGGCAACACTCACTCGGTGGGCAACACTCACTCGCTGAGTAACACTGTCTCGGTGGGTAGCACTCACCCGGTGGGTAACACTCTCTCGGTGGGTAGCACTCTCTCGGTGGGTAACACTCTGTCAGTGGGTAGCACTCTCTCGGTGGGTAACAGTCTCTCGGTGGGTAACACTCTCTCGGTGGGTATCACTCTCTCGGTGGGCAGCACACACTCGGTGGGTAAGACTCTCTCGGTGGGCAACACTCACTCGGTGGGTATCACTCTCTCGGTGGGCAACACACACTCGGTGGGTAAGACTCTCGGTGGGTAGCACTCTCGGTGGGTAACACTCACTCGGTGGGCAACAGACACTCGGTGGGTAACACTCACTCGGTGGGCAACACACACTCGGTGGGTAACACTCTCTCGGTGGGCAACACTCACTCGGTGGATAGCACTCTCTCGGTGGGTAGCACTCTCCCGGTGGGTAACACTCTCTCGGTGGGTAACACTCTCTCGGTGGGTAACACTCTCTCGGTGGGTATCACTCTCTTGGTGGGCAGCACACACTCGGTGGGTAAGACTCTCTCGGTGGGCAACACTCACTCGGTGGGTATCACTCTCTCGGTGGGCAACACACACTCGGTGGGTAAGACTCTCGGTGGGTAGCACTCTCGGTGGGTAACACTCACTCGGTGGGCAACAGACACTCGGTGGGTAACATTCACTCGGTGGGTAACACTCTTTCGGTGGGCAACACTCACTCGGTGGGTAGCACTCTTTTGGTGGGCAACACTCACTCGGTGGGTAACACTCTCTCGGTGGGTAACACTCACTCGGTGGGCAACACTCACCCGGTGGGCAACACTCACTCGGTGGGTAGCATTCTCTCGGTGGGTAGCACTCTCTCGGTGGGGAACACTCACTCGGTGGGCAACACTCACTCGCTGAGTAACACTCTCTCGGTGGGTAGCACTCTCTCGGTGGGTGACACTCTCAAGGTGGATAACACTCTCGGTGGGGAGCACTCTCTCGGTGGGCAACACTCACTCGGTGGGCAACACTCACTCGCTGAGTAACACTGTCTCGGTGGGTAGCACTCACCCGGTGGGTAACACTCTCTCGGTGGGCAGCACTCTCTCGGTGGGTAACACTCTGTCAGTGGGTAGCACTCTCTCGGTGGGTAACAGTCTCTCGGTGGGTAACACTCTCTCGGTGGGTATCACTCTCTCGGTGGGCAGCACACACTCGGTGGGTAAGACTCTCTCGGTGGGCAACACTCACTCGGTGGGTATCACTCTCTCGGTGGGCAACACACACTCGGTGGGTAAGACTCTCGGTGGGTAGCACTCTCGGTGGGTAACACTCACTCGGTGGGCAACAGACACTCGGTGGGTAACACTCACTCGGTGGGCAACACACACTCGGTGGGTAACACTCTCTCGGTGGGCAACACTCACTCGGTGGGTAGCACTCTCTCAGTGGGTAACACTCACTCGGTGGGTAGCACTCTCTCGGTGGGTAACACTCTCTCGGTGGGTAGCACTCTCTCGGTGGGTAACACTCTCTCGGTGGGTAACACTCTCTCGGTGGGTAACACTCACACGGTGGGTAGCACTCTCTCGGTGGGTAACACTCTCTCGGTGGGTAACACTCACTCGGTGGGTAGCACTCTCTCGGTGGGCAACACTCTCTCGGTGGGCAACACTCACTCGGTGGGCAACACTCACTCGGTGGGCAACACTCACTCGGTGGGTAGCATTCTCTCGGTGGGTAGCACTCTCTCGGTGGGGAACACTCACTCGGTGGGCAACACTCACTCGCTGAGCAACACTCTCTCGGTGGGTAGCAATCTCTCGGTGGGTGACACTCTCAAGGTGGATAACACTCTCTCGGTGGGGAGCACTCTCTCGGTGGGCAACACTCACTCGTTGAGTAACACTCTCTCGGTGGGTAGCACTCACCCGGTGGGTAACACTCACTCGGTCGGTAACACTCTCTCGGTGGGGAGCAGTCACTCGGTGGGTAGCACTCTCTCGGTGGGTAACACTCTCTCGGTGGGTAGCACTGTCTCGGTGGGTAACACTCTCTCGGTGGGTAACACTCTCTCGGTGGGTAACACTCAGTGGGTATCACTCTCTCGGTGGGCAGCACACACTCGGTGGGTAAGACTCTCTCGGTGGGCAACACAAACTCGGTGGGTATCACTCTCTCGGTGGGCAACACACACTCGGTGGGTAAGACTCTCTCGGTGGGTAGCACTCTCGGTGGGTAACACTCACTCGGTGGGCAACACACACTCGGTGGGTAACACTCACTCGGTGGGCAACACACACTCGGTGGGTAACACTCTCTCGATGGGTAACACTCTCTCGGTGGGTAACACTCACTCGGTGGGCACCACTCACTCGGTGGGTAACACTCTCTCGGTGGGTAACACTCCCTTGGTGGGTAACCCTCTCTCGGTGGGTAGCACTCTCTCGGTGAGTAGCACTCTCTCGGTAGGTAGCACTCTCGGTGGGTAACACTCTCTCGGTGGGTAACACTCTCTCGGCGGGTAACACTCTCTCGGCGGGTAACACTCACTCGGCGGGTAGCACTCTCTCGGTGGGTAACACTCTCTCGGTGGGTAACACTCACACGGTGGGTAGCACTCTCTCGGTGGGTAACACTCTCTCGGTGGGTAGCACTCTCTCGGTGGGTAACACTCACTCGGTGGGCAACACTCACTCGGTGGGCAACACTCACTTGGTGGGCAACACTCACTCGGTGGGTAGCATTCTCTCGGTGGGTAGCATTCTCTCGGTGGGTAGCACTCTCTCGGTGGGGAACACTCACTCGGTGGGTAACACTCCTTTGGTGGGTAACCCTCTCTCGGTGGGTAGCACTCTCTCGGTAGGTAGCACTGTCTCGGTAGGTAGCACTCTCTCGGTAGGTAGCACTCTCTCGGTGAGTATCACTCTCTCGGTAGGTAGCACTCTCTCGGTAGGTAGCACTCTCTCGGTGCGTAACACTCACTCGGTGGGTAACACTCACTCGGTGGGTAACACTCTCTCGGCGGGTAACACTCACTCGGCGGGTAGCACTCTCTCGGTGGATAACACTCTCTCGGTGGGTAACACTCTCTCGGTGGGTAACACTCACTCGGTGGGTAGCACTCTCTCGGTGGGTAACACTCTCTCGGTGGGTAGCACTCTCTCGGTGGGTAACACTCACTCGGTGGGCAACACTCACTCGATGGGCAACACTCACTCGGTGGGCAACACTCACTCGGTGGGTAGCATTCTCTCGGTGGGTAGCACTCTCTCGGTGGGGAACACTCTCTCGGTGGGTGACACTCTCAAGGTGGATAACACTCTCTCGGTGGGGTGCACTCTCTCGGTGGGCAACACTCACTCGCTGAGTAACACTCTCTCGGTGGGTAGCACTCACCCGGTGGATAACACTCACTCGGTCGGTAACACTCTCTCGGTGGGTAACACTCTCTCGGTGGGTAACACTCACTTGGTGGGCAACACACATTCGGTGGGTAAGACTCTCGGTGGGCAACACTCACTCGGTGGGCAACACTCACTCGGTGGGTAACACTCTCTCGGTGGGTAACACTCTCTCGGTGGGCAACACTCAGTGGGTATCACTCTCTCGGTGGGCAGCACACACTCGGTGGGTAAGACTCTCTCGGTGGGCAACACTCCCTCGGTGGGTATCACTCTGTCGGTGGGCAACACACACTCGGTGGGTAAGACTCTCGGTGGGTAGCACTCTCGGTGGGTAACACTCACTCGGTGGGCAACACACACTCGGTGGGTAACACTCACTCGGTGGGCAACACACACTCGGTGGGTAACACTCTCACGATGGGTAACACTCTCTCGGTGGGTAACACTCACTCGGTGGGCACCACTCACTCGGTGGGTAACACTCTCTCGGTGGGTAACACTCCCTCGGTGGGTAACCCTCTCTCGGTGGGTAGCACTCTCTCGGTAGGTAGTACTCTCTGGGTAGGTAGCACTCTCTCGGTGAGTAGCACTCTCTCGGTAGGTAGCACTCTCTCGGTAGGCAGCACTATCTCGGTGCGTAACACTCTCTCGGCGGGTAACACTCTCTCGGCGGGTAACACTCACTCGGTGGGTAGCACTCTCTCGGTGAATAACACTCTCTCGGTGGGTAACACTCTCTCGGTGGGTAACACTCACACGGTGGGTAGCACTCTCTCGGTGGATAACACTCTCTCGGTGGGTAGCACTCTCTCGGCGGGTAACACTCTCTCGGTGGATAACACTCTCTCGGTGGTTAACACTCTCTCGGTGGGTAACACTCTCTCGGTGGGTAACACTCACACGGTGGGTAGCACTCTCTCGGTGGATAACACTCTCTCGGTGGGTAGCACTCTCTCGGCGGGTAACACTCTCTCGGTGGATAACACTCTCTCGGTGGTTAACACTCTCTCGGTGGGTAACACTCTCTCGGTGGGTAACACTCGGTGGGTAGCACTCTCTCGGTGGGTAACACTCTCTCGGTGGGTAGCACTCTCTCGGTGGGTAGCACTCTCTCGGTGGGTAGCACTCTCTCGGTGGGTAACACTCTCGGTGGGTAACACTCTCTCGGTGGGTAACACTCTCTCGGTGGGTAACACTCACTCCGTGGGTAACACTTTCTCGGTGGGTAACACTCTCTCGGTGGGTAACACTCTCTCGGTGGGTAACACTCTCTCGGTAGGTAGCACTCTCTCGGTAGGTAGCACTCTCTCGGTGCTTAACACTCACTTGGTGGGTAACAATCTCTCGGTGGGTAACACTCGGTGGGTAGCACTCTCTCGGTGGGTCGCACTCTCTCGGTGGGTAGCACTCTCTCGGTGGGTAACACTCTCTCGGTGGGTAACACTCTCTCGGTGGGTAACACTCTCTCGGTGGGTAACACTCTCTCGGTAGGTAGCACTCTCTCGGTAGGTAGCACTCTCTCGGTGCGTAACACTCACTTGGTGGGTAACACTCTCTCGGTGGGTAACACTCACTCGGTGGGTAAAACTCCCAACGGTGGGTAACACTCTCTCGGTACGTAACACTCACTCGGTGGCTAACACTCTCTCGGTGCGTAACACTCACTCGGTGGGTAACACTCTCTCGGTGGGTAACATTCTCTCGGTGGGTAACACTCTCTCGGTAGATAGCACTCTCTCGGTAGGTAGCACTCTCTCGGTGCATAACACTCACTTGGTGGGTAACACTCTCTCGGTGGGTAACACTCGGTGGGTAACACTCTCTCGGTGGGTAACACTCACTCGGTGGGTCGCGCTCTCTCGGTGGATAACGCTCTCTCGGTGGATAACGCTCTCTCGGTGGGAAACACTCACTCGGTGGGTAACACTCTCTCGGTGGGTAACACTCACTCGGTGGGTAACACTCTCTCGGTGGGTAACACTCTCTCGGTAGGTAGCACTCTCTCGGTAGGTAGCACTCTCTCGGTGCGTAACACTCACTTGGTGGGTAACACTCTCTCGGTGGGTAACACTCACTCGGTGGGTAACACTCACTCGGTGGGTAAAACTCCAACGGTGGGTAACACTCACTCGGTGGGTAACACTCTCTCGGTGGGTAACACTCACTCGGTGGGTAAAACTCCAACGGTGAGTAACACTCTCTCGGTGGGTAACACTCTCTCGGTGGGTAACGCTCTCTCGGTGGGCAACACTCTCTCGGTGGGCAACACACATTCGGTGGGTAAGACTCTCCCGGTGGGCAACACTCACTCGGTGGGCAACACTCACTCGGTGGGCAACACTCACTCGGTGGGTAACACTCTCTCGGTGGGCAACACTCACTCAGTGGGTATAACTCTCGGTGGGCAGCACACACTCGGTGGGTAAGACACTCGGTGGGCAACACTCACTCGGTGGGCAACACACACTCGATGGGTAAGACTCTCTCGGTGGGCAGCACTCACTCGGTGGGTAACACTCACTCGGTGGGCAACACACACTCGGCGGGTAACACTCTCTCGGCGGGTAACACTCACTCGGCGGGTAGCACTCTCTCGGTGGATAACACTCTCTCGGTGGGTAACACTCTCTCGGTGGGTAACACACGGTGGGTAGCACTCTCTCGGTGGGTAACACTCTCTCGATGGGTAGCACTCTCTCGGTGGGTAACACTCACTCGGTGGGCAACACTCACTCGGTGGGCAACACTCACTCCGTGGGCAACACTCACTCGGTGGGCAGCATTCTCTCGGTGGGTAACACTCACTCGGTGGGCAACACTCACTCGGTGGGCAACACTCACTCGGTGGGTAACACTCACTCGGTGGGTAACACTCTCTCGGCGGGTAACACTCTCTCGGCGGGTAACACTCACTCGGCGGGTAGCACGCTCTCGGTGGATAACACTCTCTCGGTGGGTAACACTCTCTCGGTGGGTAACACTCACTCGGTGGGTAGCACTCTCTCGGTGGGTAACACTCTCTCGGTGGGTAGCACTCTCTCGGTGGGTAACACTCACTCGGTGGGCAACACTCACTCGGTGGGCAACACTCACTCGGTGGGTAGCATTCTCTCGGTGGGTCGCACTCTCTCGGTGGGGAACACTCACTCGGTGGGCAACACTCACTCGCTGAGTATCACTCTCTCGGTGGGTAGCACTCTCTCGGTGGGTGACACTCTCAAGGTGGATAACACTCTCTCGGTGGGGAGCACTCTCTCGGTGGGCAACACTCACTCGCTGAGTAACACTCTCTCGGTGGGTAGCACTCACCCGGTGGGTAACACTCACTCGGTCGGCAACACTCTCTCGGTGGGGAGCAGTCACTCGGTGGGTAGCACTCTCTCGGTGGGCAGCACACACTCGGTGGGTAAGACTCTCTCGGTGGGCAACACTCACTCGGTGGGTATCACTCTCTCGGTGGGCAACACACACTCGGTGGGTAAGACTCTCGGTGGGTAACACTCACTCGGTGGGCAACACACACTCGGTGGGTAACACTCACTCGGTGGGCAACACACACTCGGTGGGTAACACTCTCTCGATGGGTAACACTCTCTCGGTGGGTAACACTCACTCGGTGGGCACCACTCACTCGGTGGGTAACACTCTCTCGGTGAGTAACACTCCCTTGGTGGGTAACCCTCTCTCGGTGGGTAGCACTCTCTCGGTAGGTAGCACTCTCTCGGTAGGTAGCACTTTCTCGGTAGGTAGCACTCTCTCGGTGAGTAGCACTCTCTCGGTAGGTAGCACTCTCTCGGTAGGTAGCACTCTCTCGGTGCGTAACACTCTCTCGGTGGGTAACACTCTCTCGGTGGGTAACACTCACTCGGTGGGTAATACTCTTTCGGCGGGTAACACTCTCTCGGCGGGTAACACTCACTCGGTGAGTAGCACTCTCTCGGTGAATAACACTCTCTCGGTGGGTAACACTCACACGGTGTGTAGCACTCTCTCGGTGGGTAACAATCTCTCGGTGGGTAACACTCTCGGTGGGTAACACTCTCTCGGTGGGTAACACTCACTCGGTGGGTGGCACTCTCTCGGTGGGTAACACTCTCTCGGTGGGTAACACTCACACGGTGGGTAGCACTCTCTCGGTGGATAACACTCTCTCGGTGGGTAGCACTCTCTCGGCGGGTAACACTCTCTCGGTGGATAACACTCTCTTGGTGGGTAACACTCTCTCGGTGGGTAACACTCGGTGGGTAGCACTCTCTCGGTGGGTAACACTCTCTCGGTGGGTAGCACTCTCTCGGTGGGTAGCACTCTCTCGGTGGGTAACACTCTCGGTGGGTAACACTCACTCGGTGGGTAGCACTCTCTCGGTGGGTAACACTCTCTCGGTGGGTAACACTCTCGGTGGGTAACACTCACTCGGTGGGTAGCACTCTCTCGGTAGGTAGCACTCTCTCGGTGGGTAACACTCTCTCGGTGGGTAACACTTTCTCGGTGGGTAACACTTTCTCGGTGGGTAACACTCTCTCGGTGGGTAACACTCTCTCGGTGGGTAGCACTCTCTCGGTGGGTAACACTCTCTCGGTGGGTAGCACTCTCTCGGTGCGTAACACTCACTTGGTGGGTAACACTCTCTCGGTGGGTAACACTCTCTCGGTGGGTAACACTCTCTCGGTGGGTAACACTCACTCGGTGGGTAACACTCTCTCGGTGGGTAACATTCTCTCGGTGGGTAACACTCTCTCGGTAGTTAGCACTCTCTCGGTAGGTAGCACTCTCTCGGTAGGTAGCACTCTCTCGGTGCGTAACACTCACTTGGTGGGTAACACTCTCTCGGTTGGTAACACTCACTCGGTGGGTAACGCTCTCTCGGTGGATAACGCTCTCTCGGTGGGTAACACTCTCTCGGTGGGCAACACACATTCGGTGGGTAAGACTCTCCCGGTGGGCAACACTCACTCGGTGGGCAACACTCACTCGGTGGGCAACACTCACTCGGTGGGTAACACTCTCTCGGTGGGCAACACTCACTCAGTGGGTATAACTCTCGGTGGGCAGCACACACTCGGTGGGTAAGACACTCGGTGGGCAACACTCACTCGGTGGGCAACACACACTCGATGGGTAAGACTCTCTCGGTGGGCAGCACTCACTCGGTGGGTAACACTCACTCGGTGGGCAACACACACTCGGCGGGTAACACTCTCTCGGCGGGTAACACTCACTCGGCGGGTAGCACTCTCTCGGTGGATAACACTCTCTCGGTGGGTAACACTCTCTCGGTGGGTAACACACGGTGGGTAGCACTCTCTCGGTGGGTAACACTCTCTCGATGGGTAGCACTCTCTCGGTGGGTAACACTCACTCGGTGGGCAACACTCACTCGGTGGGCAACACTCACTCCGTGGGCAACACTCACTCGGTGGGCAGCATTCTCTCGGTGGGTAGCACTCTCTCGGTGGGGAACACTCACTCGGTGGGCAACACTCACTCGGTGGGTAACACTCACTCGGTGGGTAACACTCTCTCGGCGGGTAACACTCTCTCGGCGGGTAACACTCACTCGGCGGGTAGCACGCTCTCGGTGGATAACACTCTCGGTGGGTAACACTCTCTCGGTGGGTAACACTCACTCGGTGGGTAGCACTCTCTCGGTGGGTAACACTCTCTGGGTGGGTAGCACTCTCTCGGTGGGTAACACTCACTCGGTGGGCAACACTCACTCGGTGGGCAACACTCACTCGGTGGGTCGCATTCTCTCGGTGGGTCGCACTCTCTCGGTGGGGAACACTCACTCGGTGGGCAACACTCACTCGCTGAGTATCACTCTCTCGGTGGGTAGCACTCTCTCGGTGGGTGACACTCTCAAGGTGGATAACACTCTCTCGGTGGGGAGCACTCTCTCGGTGGGCAACACTCACTCGCTGAGTAACACTCTCTCGGTGGGTAGCACTCACCCGGTGGGTAACACTCACTCGGTCGGCAACACTCTCTCGGTGGGGAGCAGTCACTCGGTGGGTAGCACTCTCTCGGTGGGTAGCACTCTCTCGGTGGGTAACACTCTCTCGGTGGGTAACACTCTCTCGGTGGGTAACACTCACTCGGTGGGCAACACACATTCGGTGGGTAAGACTCTCGGTGGGCAACACTCACTCGGTGGGCAACACTCACTCAGTGGGCAACACTCACTCGGTGGGTAACACTCTCTCGGTGGGTAACACTCTCGGTGGGCAACACTCAGTGGGTATCACTCTCTCGGTGGGCAGCACACACTCGGTGGGTAAGACTCTCTCGGTGGGCAACACTCACTCGGTGGGTATCACTCTCTCGGTGGGCAACACACACTCGGTGGGTAAGACTCTCGGTGGGTAACACTCACTCGGTGGGCAACACACACTCGGTGGGTAACACTCACTCGGTGGGCAACACACACTCGGTGGGTAACACTCTCTCGATGGGTAACACTCTCTCGGTGGGTAACACTCACTCGGTGGGCACCACTCACTCGGTGGGTAACACTCTCTCGGTGAGTAACACTCCCTTGGTGGGTAACCCTCTCTCGGTGGGTAGCACTCTCTCGGTAGGTAGCACTCTCTCGGTAGGTAGCACTTTCTCGGTAGGTAGCACTCTCTCGGTGAGTAGCACTCTCTCGGTAGGTAGCACTCTCTCGGTAGGTAGCACTCTCTCGGTGCGTAACACTCTCTCGGTGGGTAACACTCTCTCGGTGGGTAACACTCACTCGGTGGGTAATACTCTCTCGGCGGGTAACACTCTCGGCGGGTAACACTCACTCGGTGAGTAGCACTCTCTCGGTGAATAACACTCTCTCGGTGGGTAACACTCACACGGTGTGTAGCACTCTCTCGGTGGGTAACAATCTCTCGGTGGGTAACACTCTCGGTGGGTAACACTCTCTCGGTGGGTAACACTCACTCGGTGGGTGGCACTCTCTCGGTGGGTAACACTCTCTCGGTGGGTAACACTCACACGGTGGGTAGCACTCTCTCGGTGGATAACACTCTCTCGGTGGGTAGCACTCTCTCGGCGGGTAACACTCTCTCGGTGGATAACACTCTCTTGGTGGGTAACACTCTCTCGGTGGGTAACACTCGGTGGGTAGCACTCTCTCGGTGGGTAACACTCTCTCGGTGGGTAGCACTCTCTCGGTGGGTAACACTCTCTCGGTGGGTAACACTCTCGGTGGGTAACACTCACTCGGTGGGTAGCACTCTCTCGGTAGGTAGCACTCTCTCGGTGGGTAACACTCTCTCGGTGGGTAACACTTTCTCGGTGGGTAACACTTTCTCGGTGGGTAACACTCTCTCGGTGGGTAACACTCTCTCGGTGGGTAGCACTCTCTCGGTGGGTAACACTCTCTCGGTGGGTAGCACTCTCTCGGTGCGTAACACTCACTTGGTGGGTAACACTCTCTCGGTGGGTAACACTCTCTCGGTGGGTAACACTCTCTCGGTGGGTAACACTCACTCGGTGGGTAACACTCTCTCGGTGGGTAACATTCTCTCGGTGGGTAACACTCTCTCGGTAGTTAGCACTCTCTCGGTAGGTAGCACTCTCTCGGTAGGTAGCACTCTCTCGGTGCGTAACACTCACTTGGTGGGTAACACTCTCTCGGTTGGTAACACTCACTCGGTGGGTAACGCTCTCTCGGTGGATAACGCTCTCTCGGTGGATAACGCTCTCTCGGTGGATAACGCTCTCTCGGTGGGTAACGCTCTCTCGGTGGATAACGCTCTCTCGGTGGGTAACGCTCTCTCGGTGGATAACGCTCTCTCGGTGGATAACGCTCTCTCGGTGGGTAACGCTCTCTCGGTGGATAACACTCACTCGGTGGGTAACGCTCTCTCGGTGGGTAACACTCACTCGGTGGGTAGCGCTCTCTCGGTGGATAACGCTCTCTCGGTGGATAACGCTCTCTCGGTGGGTAACACTCACTCGGTGGGTAACGCTCTCTCGGTGGATAACGCTCTCTCGGTGGGTAACGCTCTCTCGGTGGATAACGCTCTCTCGGTGGATAACACTCACTCGGTGGGTAACGCTCTCTCGGTGGGTAACACTCACTCGGTGGGTAGCGCTCTCTCGGTGGATAACGCTCTCTCGGTGGATAACGCTCTCTCGGTGGGTAACACTCACTCGGTGGGTAACGCTCTCTCGGTGGGTAACACTCACTCGGTGGGTAACGCTCTCTCGGTGGATAACGCTCTCTCGGTGGGTAACACTCTCTCGGTGGGTAACACTCACTCGGTGGGTAACACTCTCTCGGTGGGTAACATTCTCTCGGTGGGTAACACTCTCTCGGTAGGTAGCAGTCTCTCGGTAGGTAGCACTCTCTCGGTGCGTAACACTCACTTGGTGGGTAGCGCTCTCTCGGTGGATAACGCTCTCTCGGTGGAAAACGCTCTCTCGGTGGGTAACACTCACTCGGTGGGTAACACTCTCTCGGTGGGTAACACTCGGTGGGTAGCACTCTCTCGGTAGGTAGCACTCACTCGGTGGGTAACACTCACTCGGTGGGTAAAACTCCAACGGTGGGTAACACTCTCTCGGTGCGTAACACTCACTCGCTGTCTAACACTCTCTCGGTGCGTAACACTCAATCGGTGGGTAACACTCTCTCGGTGGGTAACACTCACTCGGTGGGTAACACTCTCTCGGTGGGTAACACTCTCTCGGTGGGTAACATTCTCTCGGTGGGTAACATTCTCTCGGTGGGTAACACTCTCTCGGTGGGTAGCACTCTCTCGGTGCGTAACACTCTCTCGGTGGGTAACACTCTCTCGGTGGGTAACACTCTCTCGGTGGGTAACATTCTCTCGGTGGGTAACACTCTCTCGGTGGGTAACATTCTCTCGGTGGGTAACACTCTCTCGGTAGGTAGCACTCTCTCGGTGCGTAACACTCACTTGGTGGGTAACACTCTCTCGGTGGGTAACACTCGGTGGGTAACACTCTCTCGGTGGGTAACACTCACTCGGTGGGTAGCGCTCTCTCGGTGGATAACGCTCTCTCGGTGGATAACGCTCTCTCGGTGGATAACGCTCTCTCGGTGGGTAACACTCTCTCGGTGGGTAACATTCTCTCGGTGGGTAACACTCTCTCGGTGGGTAGCACTCTCTCGGTGGGTAGCAGTCTCTCGGTGGGTAACACTCACTCGGTGGGGAAAACTCCAACGGTGGGTAACACTCACTCGGTGGGTAACACTCTCTCGGTGGGTAACACTCTCTCGGTGCGTAACACTCACTCGCTGTCTAACACTCTCTCGGTGCGTAACACTCAATCGGTGGGTAACACTCTCTCGGTGGGTAACACTCACTCGGTGGGTAACACTCTCTCGGTGGGTAACACTCTCTCGGTGGGTAACATTCTCTCGGTGGGTAACATTCTCTCGGTGGGTAACACTCTCTCGGTGGGTAGCACTCTCTCGGTGCGTAACACTCTCTCGGTGGGTAACACTCTGTCGGTGGGTAACACTCTCTCGGTGGGTAACATTCTCTCGGTGGGTAACACTCTCTCGGTAGGTAGCACTCTCTCGGTGCGTAACACTCTCTCGGTGGGTAGCACTCTCTCGGTGCGTAACACTCTCTCGGTGGGTAACACTCTCTCGGTGGGTAACACTCTCTCGGTGGGTAACATTCTCTCGGTGGGTAACACTCTCTCGGTAGGTAGCACTCTCTCGGTGCGTAACACTCACTTGGTGGGTAACACTCTCTCGGTGGGTAACACTCGGTGGGTAACACTCTCTCGGTGGGTAACACTCACTCGGTGGGTAGCGCTCTCTCGGTGGATAACGCTCTCTCGGTGGATAACGCTCTCTCGGTGGGTAACACTCACTCGGTGGGTAACACTCTCTCGGTGGGTAACACTCACTCGGTGGGTAACACTCTCTCGGTGGGTAACACTCTCTCGGTGGGTAACACTCTCTCGGTAGGTAGCACTCTCTCGGTAGGTAGCACTCTCTCGGTGCGTAACACTCACTTGGTGGGTAACACTCTCTCGGTGGGTAGCAGTCTCTCGGTGGGTAATACTCTCTCGGTGGGGAACACTCTCTCGGTGGGTAACACTCTCTCGGTGGGTAACACTCTCTCGGTGGGTAACACTCACTCGGTGGGTAAAACTCCAACGGTGGGTAACACTCTCTCGGTGGGTAATACTCTCTCGGTGGGGAACACTCTCTCGGTGGGTAACACTCACTCGGTGGGCAACACACATTCGGTGGGTAAGACTCCCCCGGTGGGCAACACTCACTCGGTGGGCAACACTCACTCGGTGGGTAACACTCTCTCGGTGGGTAACACACACTCGGTGGGTAACACTCACTCGGTGGGTAGCACTGTCTCGGTGGATAACACTCACTCGGTGGGTAACATTCTCTCGGTGGGTAGCACTACTCGATGGGTAGCACTCTCTCGGCGGGTAACACTCTCTCGGTGGGCAACACTCTCTCGGTGGGCAACACTCTCTCGGTGGGTAACACTCTCTCGGTAGGTAGCACTCTCTCGGTAGGTAGCACTCTCTCGGTGCGTAACACTCACTTGGTGGGTAACACTCTCTCGGTGGGTAGCAGTCTCTCGGTGGGTAACACTCACTCGGTGGGTAAAACTCCAACGGTGAGTAACACTCTCTCGGTGGGTAATACTCTCTCGGTGGGGAACACTCTCTCGGTGGGTAACACTCTCTCGGTGGGTAACACTCTCTCGGTGGGTAACACTCACTCGGTGGGTAAAACTCCAACGGTGGGTAACACTCTCTCGGTGGGTAATACTCTCTCGGTGGGGAACACTCTCTCGGTGGGTAACACTCACTCGGTGGGCAACACACATTCGGTGGGTAAGACTCCCCCGGTGGGCAACACTCACTCGGTGGGCAACACTCACTCGGTGGGTAACACTCTCTCGGTGGGTAACACACACTCGGTGGGTAACACTCACTCGGTGGGTAGCACTGTCTCGGTGGATAACACTCGGTGGGTAACATTCTCTCGGTGGGTAGCACTACTCGATGGGTAGCACTCTCTCGGCGGGTAACACTCTCTCGGTGGGCAACACTCTCTCGGTGGGCAACACACACTCGGTGGGTAACACTCACTCGGTGGGCAACACACACTCGGTGGGTAGCACACTCTCGATGCGTAACACTCTCTGGGTGGGTAAAACTCCAACGGTGAGTAACACTCTCTCGGTGGGTAATACTCTCTCGGTGGGGAACACTCTCTCGGTGGGTAACACTCTCTCGGTGGGTAACACTCACTCGGTGGGCAACACACATTCGGTGGGTAAGACTCTCCCGGTGGGCAACACTCACTCGGTGGGCAACACTCACTCGGTGGGCAACACTCTCTCGGTGGGTAACACTCTCTCGGTGGGCAACACTCTCTCGGTGGGTAACACTCTCTCGGTAGGTAGCACTCTCTCGGTAGGTAGCACTCACTCGGTGCGTAACACTCACTTGGTGGGTAACACTCTCTCGGTGGGTAAAACTCTCTCGGTGCGTAACACTCACTCGGTGGCTAACACTCTCTCGGTGGGTAACACTCACTCGGTGGGTAAAACTCCAACGGTGGGTAACACTCACTCGGTGGGTAGCACTCTCTCGGTGGGTAGCACTCTCTCGGTGGGTAACACTCACTCGGTGGGTAGCACTCTCTCGGTGGATAACACTCTCTCGGTGGGTAACACTCTCTCGGTGGGTAACACTCTCTCGGTGGGTAACACTCGGTGGGTAGCACTCTCTCGGTGGGTAACACTCTCTCGGTGGGTAACACTCGGTGGGTAGCACTCTCTCGGTGGGTAGCACTCTCTCGGTGGGTAACACTCTCTCGGTGGGGAACACTCACTCGGTGGGTAGCACTCTCTCGGTGGGTAACACTCTCTCGGTGGGTAACATTCTCTCGGTGGGTAACACTCTCTCGGTGGGTAACACTCTTGGTAGGTAGCACTCTCTCGGTAGGTAGCACTCTCTCGGTGGGTAACACTCTCTCGGTAGGTAGCACTCTCTCGGTAGGTAGCACTCTCTCGGTGCGTAACACTCACTTGGTGGGTAACACTCTCTCGGTGGGTAGCACTCACTCGGTGGGTAACACTCACTCGGTGGGTATCACTCTCTCGGTGGGCAACACACACTCGGTGGGTAAGACTCTCTCGGTGGGTAGCAGTCTCTCGGTGGGTAACACTCACTCGGTGGGTAAAACTCCAACGGTGGGTAACACTCTCTCGGTGCGTAACACTCACTCGCTGTCTAACACTCTCTCGGTGCGTAACACTCAATCGGTGGGTAACACTCTCTCGGTGGGTAACACTCACTCGGTGTGTAACACTCTCTCGGTGGGTAACACTCTCTCGGTGGGTAACATTCTCTCGGTGGGTAACATTCTCTCGGTGGGTAACACTCTCTCGGTGGGTAGCACTCTCTCGGTGCGTAACACTCTCTCGGTGGGTAACACTCTCTCGGTGGGTAACACTCTCTCGGTGGGTAACATTCTCTCGGTAGGTAACACTCTCTCGGTAGGTAGCACTCTCTCGGTGCGTAACACTCTCTCGGTGGGTAGCACTCTCTCGGTGCGTAACACTCTCTCGGTGGGTAACACTCTCTCGGTGGGTAACACTCTCTCGGTGGGTAACATTCTCTCGGTGGGTAACACTCTCTCGGTAGGTAGCACTCTCTCGGTGCGTAACACTCACATGGTGGGTAACACTCTCTCGGTGGGTAACACTCGGTGGGTAACACTCTCTCGGTGGGTAACACTCACTCGGTGGGTAGCGCTCTCTCGGTGGATAACGCTCTCTCGGTGGATAACGCTCTCTCGGTGGTTAACACTCACTCGGTGGGTAACACTCTCTCGGTGGGTAACACTCACTCGGTGGGTAACACTCTCTCGGTGGGTAACACTCTCTCGGTAGGTAGCACTCTCTCGGTAGGTAGCACTCTCTCGGTGCGTAACACTCACTTGGTGGGTAACACTCTCTCGGTGGGTAGCAGTCTCTCGGTGGGTAACACTCACTCGGTGGGTAAAACTCCAACGGTGGGTAACACTCACTCGGTGGGTAACACTCTCTCGGTGGGTAACACTCACTCGGTGGGTAAAACTCCAACGGTGAGTAACACTCTCTCGGTGGGTAATACTCTCTCGGTGGGGAACACTCTCTCGGTGGGTAACACTCTCTCGGTGGGTAACACTCTCTCGGTGGGTAACACTCACTCGGTGGGCAACACACATTCGGTGGGTAAGACTCCCCCGGTGGGCAACACTCACTCGGTGGGCAACACTCACTCGGTGGGTAACACTCTCTCGGTAGGTAGCACTCTCTCGGTGCGTAACACTCTCTCGGTGGGTAGCACTCTCTCGGTGCGTAACACTCTCTCGGTGGGTAACACTCTCTCGGTGGGTAACACTCTCTCGGTGGGTAACATTCTCTCGGTGGGTAACACTCTCTCGGTAGGTAGCACTCTCTCGGTGCGTAACACTCACATGGTGGGTAACACTCTCTCGGTGGGTAACACTCGGTGGGTAACACTCTCTCGGTGGGTAACACTCACTCGGTGGGTAGCGCTCTCTCGGTGGATAACGCTCTCTCGGTGGATAACGCTCTCTCGGTGGTTAACACTCACTCGGTGGGTAACACTCTCTCGGTGGGTAACACTCACTCGGTGGGTAACACTCTCTCGGTGGGTAACACTCTCTCGGTAGGTAGCACTCTCTCGGTAGGTAGCACTCTCTCGGTGCGTAACACTCTCTGGGTGGGTAAAACTCCAACGGTGAGTAACACTCTCTCGGTGGGTAATACTCTCTCGGTGGGGAACACTCTCTCGGTGGGTAACACTCTCTCGGTGGGTAACACTCACTCGGTGGGCAACACACATTCGGTGGGTAAGACTCTCCCGGTGGGCAACACTCACTCGGTGGGCAACACTCACTCGGTGGGCAACACTCTCTCGGTGGGTAACACTCTCTCGGTGGGCAACACTCTCTCGGTGGGTAACACTCTCTCGGTAGGTAGCACTCTCTCGGTAGGTAGCACTCACTCGGTGCGTAACACTCACTTGGTGGGTAACACTCTCTCGGTGGGTAAAACTCTCTCGGTGCGTAACACTCACTCGGTGGCTAACACTCTCTCGGTGGGTAACACTCACTCGGTGGGTAAAACTCCAACGGTGGGTAACACTCACTCGGTGGGTAGCACTCTCTCGGTGGGTAGCACTCTCTCGGTGGGTAACACTCACTCGGTGGGTAGCACTCTCTCGGTGGATAACACTCTCTCGGTGGGTAACACTCTCTCGGTGGGTAACACTCTCTCGGTGGGTAACACTCGGTGGGTAGCACTCTCTCGGTGGGTAACACTCTCTCGGTGGGTAACACTCGGTGGGTAGCAATCTCTCGGTGGGTAGCACTCTCTCGGTGGGTAGCACTCTCTCGGTGGGTAACACTCTCTCGGTGGGTAACACTCACTCGGTGGGTAGCACTCTCTCGGTGGGTAACACTCTCTCGGTGGGTAACATTCTCTCGGTGGGTAACACTCTCTCGGTGGGTAACACTCTTGGTAGGTAGCACTCTCTCGGTAGGTAGCACTCTCTCGGTGGGTAACACTCTCTCGGTAGGTAGCACTCTCTCGGTAGGTAGCACTCTCTCGGTGCGTAACACTCACTTGGTGGGTAACACTCTCTCGGTGGGTAGCACTCACTCGGTGGGTAACACTCACTCGGTGGGTATCACTCTCTCGGTGGGCAACACACACTCGGTGGGTAAGACTCTCTCGGTGGGTAGCAGTCTCTCGGTGGGTAACACTCACTCGGTGGGTAAAACTCCAACGGTGGGTAACACTCTCTCGGTGCGTAACACTCACTCGCTGTCTAACACTCTCTCGGTGCGTAACACTCAATCGGTGGGTAACACTCTCTCCTTGGGTAACACTCACTCGGTGGGTAACACTCTCTCGGTGGGTAACACTCTCTCGGTGGGTAACATTCTCTCGGTGGGTAACATTCTCTCGGTGGGTAACACTCTCTCGGTGGGTAGCACTCTCTCGGTGCGTAACACTCTCTCGGTGGGTAACACTCTCTCGGTGGGTAACACTCTCTCGGTGGGTAACATTCTCTCGGTAGGTAACACTCTCTCGGTAGGTAGCACTCTCTCGGTGCGTAACACTCTCTCGGTGGGTAGCACTCTCTCGGTGCGTAACACTCTCTCGGTGGGTAACACTCTCTCGGTGGGTAACACTCTCTCGGTGGGTAACATTCTCTCGGTGGGTAACACTCTCTCGGTAGGTAGCACTCTCTCGGTGCGTAACACTCACATGGTGGGTAACACTCTCTCGGTGGGTAACACTCGGTGGGTAACACTCTCTCGGTGGGTAACACTCACTCGGTGGGTAGCGCTCTCTCGGTGGATAACGCTCTCTCGGTGGATAACGCTCTCTCGGTGGGTAACACTCACTCGGTGGGTAACACTCTCTCGGTGGGTAACACTCACTCGGTGGGTAACACTCTCTCGGTGGGTAACACTCTCTCGGTAGGTAGCACTCTCTCGGTAGGTAGCACTCTCTCGGTGCGTAACACTCACTTGGTGGGTAACACTCTCTCGGTGGGTAGCAGTCTCTCGGTGGGTAACACTCACTCGGTGGGTAAAACTCCAACGGTGGGTAACACTCACTCGGTGGGTAACACTCTCTCGGTGGGTAACACTCACTCGGTGGGTAAAACTCCAACGGTGAGTAACACTCTCTCGGTGGGTAACACTCTCTCGGTGGGTAACACTCTCTCGGTGGGTAACACTCTCTCGGTGGGTAACACTCACTCGGTGGGTAAAACTCCAACGGTGGGTAACACTCTCTCGGTGGGTAATACTCTCTCGGTGGGGAACACTCTCTCGGTGGGTAACACTCACTCGGTGGGCAACACACATTCGGTGGGTAAGACTCCCCCGGTGGGCAACACTCACTCGGTGGGCAACACTCACTCGGTGGGTAACACTCTCTCGGTGGGTAACACACACTCGGTGGGTAACACTCACTCGGTGGGTAGCACTGTCTCGGTGGATAACACTCACTCGGTGGGTAACATTCTCTCGGTGGGTAGCACTACTCGATGGGTAGCACTCTCTCGGCGGGTAACACTCTCTCGGTGGGCAACACTCTCTCGGTGGGCAACACACACTCGGTGGGTAACACTCACTCGGTGGGCAACACACACTCGGTGGGTAGCACACTCTCGATGCGTAACACTCTCTGGGTGGGTAAAACTCCAACGGTGAGTAACACTCTCTCGGTGGGTAATACTCTCTCGGTGGGGAACACTCTCTCGGTGGGTAACACTCTCTCGGTGGGTAACACTCACTCGGTGGGCAACACACATTCGGTGGGTAAGACTCTCCCGGTGGGCAACACTCACTCGGTGGGCAACACTCACTCGGTGGGCAACACTCTCTCGGTGGGTAACACTCTCTCGGTGGGCAACACTCACTCAGTGGGTATAACTCTCGGTGGGCAGCACACACTCGGTGGGTAAGACTCTCTCGGTGGGCAACACTCACTCGGTGGGTATCACTCTCTCGGTGGGCAACACACACTCGATGGGTAAGACTCTCGGTGGGCAGCACTCTCTCGGTGGGTAACACTCACTCGGTGGGCAACACACACTCGGTGGGTAACACTCTCTCGGTGGGCAACACTCACTCGGTGGGTAACACTCTCTCGATGGGTAACACTCTCTCGGTGGGTAACACTCACTCGGTGGGCACCACTCACTCGGTGGGTAACACTCTCTCGGTGGGTAGCACTCACTCGGTGGGTAGCACTCACTCGGTGGGTATCACTCTCTCGGTGGGCAACACACACTCGGTGGGTAAGACTCTCTCGGTGGGTAGCACTCTCTCGGTGGGTAACACTCACTCGGTGGGTAACACTCTCTCGGTGGGTAACACTCTCTCGGTGGGTAACACTCTCTCGGTGGGTAACACTGTCTCGGTGGGTAACGCTCTCTCGGTGGGTAACACTCACTCGGTAGGTAGCACTCTCTCGGTAGGTAGCACTCTCTCGGTGCGTAACACTCACTAGGTGGGTAGCACTCTCTCGGTAGGTAGCACTCTCTCGGTAGGTAGCACTCTCTCGGTGGGTAACACTCTCTCGGTAGGTAGCACTCTCTCGGTGCTTGGCACTCTCTCGGTGGGTAACACTCTCTCGGTGGGTAACACTCACTCGGTGGGTAACACTCTCTCGGCGGGTAACACTCTCTGGGCGGGTAACACTCGGCGGGTAGCACTCACTCGGTGGATAACACTCTCTCGGTGGGTAGCACTCTCTCGGTGGGTAACACTCTCTCGGTGGGTAGCACTCTCTCGGTGGGTAGCACTCTGTCGGTGGGTAACACTTTCTCGGTGAGTAACGCTCACACGGTGGGTAGCGCTCTCTCGGTGGATAACACTCTCTCGGTGGGTAACACTCTCTCGGTGGGTAACACTCGGTGGGTAGCACTCACTCGGTGGATAACACTCTCTCGGTGGGTAACACTCGGTGGGTAGCACTCTCTCGGTGGGTCGCACACTCGGTGTGTAGCACTCTCTCGGTGGGTAGCACTCTCTCGGTGGGTAACACTCTCTCGGTGGGTAACACTCACTCGGTGGGTAGCATTCTCTCGGTGGATAACACTCTCTCGGTGGGTAACACTCTCTCGGTGGGTAACACTCACTCGGTGGGTAGCACTCTCTCGGTGGGTAACACTCTCTCGGTAGGTAGCACTCTCTCGGTGGGTAACACTCTCTTGGTAGGTAGCACTCTCTCGGTAGGTAGCACTCTCTCGGTAGGTAGCACTCTCTCGGTAGGTAGCACTCTTTCGGTGCGTAACACTCACTTGGTGGGTAACACTCTCTCGGTGGGTAGCAGTCTCTCGGTGGGTAGCACTCACTCGGTGGGTAACACTCTCTCGGTGGGTAACACTCTCTCGGTGGGTAACATTCTCTCGGTGGGTAACACTCTCTCGGTAGGTAGCACTCTCTCGGTGCGTAACACTCTCTGGGTGGGTAGCACTCTCTCGGTGCGTAACACTCTCTCGGTGGGTAACACTCTCTCGGTGGGTAACATTCTCTCGGTGGGTAACACTCTCTCGGTAGGTAGCACTCTCTCGGTGCGTAACACTCACTTGGTGGGTAACACTCTCGGTGGGTAACGCTCACTTGGTGGGTAACGCTCACTTGGTGGGTAGCGCTCTCTCGGTGGATAACGCTCTCTCGGTGGATAACGCTCTCTCGGTGGGTAACACTCACTCGGTGGGTAACACTCTCTCGGTGGGTAACACTCACTCGGTGGGTAACACTCACTCGGTGGGTAACACTCTCTCGGTAGGTAGCACTCTCTCGGTAGGTAGCACTCTCTCGGTGCGTAACACTCACTTGGTGGGTAGCAGTCTCTCGGTGGGTAACACTCACTCGGTGGGTAAAACTCCAACGGTGGGTAACACTCACTCGGTGGGTAACACTCTCTCGGTGGGTAACACTCACTCGGTGGGTAAAACTCCAACGGTGAGTAACACTCTCTCGGTGGGGAACACTCTCTCGGTGGGTAACACTCTCTCGGTGGGTAACACTCTCTCGGTGGGTAACACTCACTCGGTGGGCAACACACATTCGGTGGGTAAGACTCCCCCGGTGGGCAACACTCACTCGGTGGGCAACACTCACTCGGTGGGTAACACTCTCTCGGTGGGTAACACTCTCTCGGTGGGCAACACTCACTCAGTGGGTATAACTCTCGGTGGGCAGCACACTCTCGGTGGGTAAGACTCTCTCGGTGGGCAACACTCACTCGGTGGGTATCACTCTCTCGGTGGGCAACACACACTCGATGGGTAAGACTCTCTCGGTGGGCAGCACTCTCTCGGTGGGTAACACTCACTCGGTGGGCAACACACACTCGGTGGGTAACACTCACTCGGTGGGCAACACACACTCGGTGGGTAACAGTCTCTCGGTGGGCAACACTCACTCGGTGGGTAACACTCTCTCGATGGGTAACACTCTCTCGGTGGGTAACACTCACTCGGTGGGCACCACTCACTCGGTGGGTAACACTATCTCGGTGGGTAACACTCTCGGTGGGTAGCACTCACTCGGTGGGTAACACTCACTCGGTGGGTATCACTCTCTCGGTGGGCAACACACACTCGGTGGGTAACACTCTCTCGGTGCGTAGCACTCTCTCGGTGCGTAGCACTCTCTCGGTGGGTAACACTCTCTCGGTGGGTAACACTCACTCGGTGGGTAACACTCTCTCGGCGGGTAACACTCTCTGGGCGGGTAACACTCGGCGGGTAACACTCACTCGGTGGGTAGCACTCTCTCGGTGGGTAACACTCTCTCGGTGGGTAACACTCTCTCGGTGGGCAACACTCACACGGTGGGTAGCACTCTCTCGGTGGGTAACACTCTCTCGGTGGGTAGCACTCTCTCGGTGGGTAACACTCTCTCGGTGGGTAACACTCACTCGGTGGGTAGCACTCTCTCGGTGGGTAACACTCTCTCGGTGGGTAGCGCTCTCTCGGTGGATAACACTCTCTCGGTGGGTAGCACTCTCTCGGCGGGTAACACTCTCTCGGTGGGTAACACTCACTCGGTGGGTAGCACTCTCTCGGTGGATAACACTCTCTCGGTGGGTAACACTCTCTCGGTGGGTAACACTCTCTCGGTGGGTAACACTCGGTGGGTAGCACTCTCTCGGTGGGTAACACTCTCTCGGTGGGTAACACTCGGTGGGTAGCACTCTCTCGGTGGGTAGCACTCTCTCGGTGGGTAACACTCTCTCGGTGGGTAACACACTCTCCGTGCGTAACACTCACACGGTGGGTAGCACTCTCTCGGTGGGTAACACTCTCTCGGTGGGTAGCACTCTCTCGGTGGGTAACACTCTCTCGGTGGGTAACACTCACACGGTGGGTAGCACTCTCTCGGTGGGTAACACTCTCTCGGTGGGTAGCACTCTCTCGGTGGGTAACACTCTCTCGGTGGGTAACACTCACTCGGTGGGTAGCACTCTCTCGGTGGGTAACACTCTCTCGGTGGGTAGCGCTCTCTCGGTGGATAACACTCTCTCGGTGGGTAGCACTCTCTCGGCGGGTAACACTCTCTCGGTGGGTAACACTCACTCGGTGGGTAGCACTCTCTCGGTGGATAACACTCTCTCGGTGCGTAGCACTCTCTCGGTGGGTAACACTCTCTCGGTGGGTAACACTCACTCGGTGGGTAACACTCTCTCGGCGGGTAACACTCTCTGGGCGGGTAACACTCGGCGGGTAACACTCACTCGGTGGGTAGCACTCTCTCGGTGGGTAACACTCTCTCGGTGGGTAACACTCTCTCGGTGGGCAACACTCACACGGTGGGTAGCACTCTCTCGGTGGGTAACACTCTCTCGGTGGGTAGCACTCTCTCGGTGGGTAACACTCTCTCGGTGGGTAACACTCACTCGGTGGGTAGCACTCTCTCGGTGGGTAACACTCTCTCGGTGGGTAGCGCTCTCTCGGTGGATAACACTCTCTCGGTGGGTAGCACTCTCTCGGCGGGTAACACTCTCTCGGTGGGTAACACTCACTCGGTGGGTAGCACTCTCTCGGTGGATAACACTCTCTCGGTGGGTAACACTCTCTCGGTGGGTAACACTCTCTCGGTGGGTAACACTCGGTGGGTAGCACTCTCTCGGTGGGTAACACTCTCTCGGTGGGTAACACTCGGTGGGTAGCACTCTCTCGGTGGGTAGCACTCTCTCGGTGGGTAACACTCTCGGTGGGTAACACTCACTCGGTGGGTAGCACTCTCTCGGTGGGTAACACTCTCTCGGTGGGTAACATTCTCTCGGTGGGTAACACTCATTCGGTGGGTAACACTCTCTCGGTGGGTAACACTCTCTCGGTGGGTAACACTCTCTTGGTAGGTAGCACTCTCTCGGTAGGTAGCACTCTCTCGGTGCGTAACACTCACTTGGTGGGTAACACTCTCTCGGTAGGTAGCACTCTCTCGGTAGGTAGCACTCTCTCGGTAGGTAGCACTCTTTCGGTGCGTAACACTCACTTGGTGGGTAGCAGTCTCTCGGTGGGTAGCACTCACTCGGTGGGTAGCACTCTCTCGGTGGGTAACACTCACTCGGTGGGTAACACTCACTCGGTGGGTAACACTCACTCGGTGGGCAACACTCACTCGGTGGGCAACACTCACTCGATGGGTAACACTCTCTCGGTGGGCAACACTCACTCGGTTGTTAACACTCTCGGTGGGCAACACTCACACGGTGGGTAGCACTCTCGGCGGGTAACACTCTCTCGGTGGGGAACAATCTCTCGGTGGGGAACACTCTCTCGGTGGGTAGCACTCTCTCGGTGGGTTACACTCTCTCGGTGGGTAGCACTGTCTCCGTGGGTAACACTCTCTCGGTGGGTAACACACTCTCCGTGCGTAACACTCAGTCGGTGGGTAGCACTCACTCAGTGGGTAACACTCTCTCCGTGGGTAACACTCGCTCCGTGGGTAACACTCTCTAGGTGGTTATCACTATCTCGGTTAGGTAACACTCGGTGGGTAGCACTCACTCGGTGGGTAGCACTGTCTCGGTGGATAACACTCACTCGGTGGGTAACATTCTCTCGGTGGGTAGCACTACTCGATGGGTAGCACTCTCTCGGCGGGTAACACTCTCTCGGTGGGCAACACTCTCTCGGTGGGCAACACACACTCGGTGGGTAACACTCACTCGGTGGGCAACACACACTCGGTGGGTAGCACACTCTCGATGCGTAACACTCTCTGGGTCGGTAAAACTCCAACGGTGAGTAACACTCTCTCGGTGGGTAATACTCTCTCGGTGGGGAACACTCTCTCGGTGGGTAACACTCTCTCGGTGGGTAACACTCACTCGGTGGGCAACACACATTCGGTGGGTAAGACTCTCCCGGTGGGCAACACTCACTCGGTGGGCAACACTCACTCGGTGGGCAACACTCACTCGGTGGGTAACACTCTCTCGGTGGGCAACACTCACTCAGTGGGTATAACTCTCGGTGGGCAGCACACACTCGGTGGGTAAGACTCTCTCGGTGGGCAACACTCACTCGGTGGGTATCACTCTCTCGGTGGGCAACACTCACTCGGTGGGTAACACTCTCTCGATGGGTAACACTCTCTCGATGGGTAACACTCTCTCGGTGGGTAACACTCACTCGGTGGGCACCACTCACTCGGTGGGTAACACTCTCTCGGTGGGTAGCACTCACTCGGTGGGTAGCACTCACTCGGTGAGTATCACTCTCTCGGTGGGCAACACACACTCGGTGGGTAAGACTCTCTCGGTGGGTAGCACTCTCTCGGTGGGTAACACTCACTCGGTGGGTAACACTCTCTCGGTGGGTAACACTCTCTCGGTGGGTAACACTGTCTCGGTGGGTAACGCTCTCTCGGTGGGTAACACTCTCTCGGTAGGTAGCACTCTCTCGGTGCGTAACACTCACTAGGTGGGTAGCACTCTCTCGGTAGGTAGCACTCTCTCGGTGGGTAACACTCTCTCGGTAGGTAGCACTCTCTCGGTGCGTAGCACTCTCTCGGTGGGTAACACTCTCTCGGTGGGTAACACTCACTCGGTGGGTAACACTCTCTCGGCGGGTAACACTCTCTGGGCGGGTAACACTCGGCGGGTAACACTCACTCGGTGGGTCGCACTCTCTCGGTGGGTAGCACTCTCTCGGTGGGTAACACTCTCTCGGTGGGTAACACTCTCTCGGTGGGTAACACTCACTCGGTGGGTAGCACTCTCTCGGTGGGTAACACTCGGTGGGTAGCGCTCTCTCGGTGGATAACACTCTCTCGGTGGGTAGCACTCTCTCGGCGGGTAACACTCTCTCGGTGAGTAACGCTCACACGGTGGGTAGCACTCTCTCGGTGGATAACACTCTCTCGGTGGGTAACACTCTCTCGGTGGGTAACACTCGGTGGGTAGCACTCTCTCGGTGGATAACACTCTCTCGGTGGGTAACACTCGGTGGGTAGCACTCTCTCGGTGGGTCGCACTCTCGGTGGGTAGCACTCTCTCGGTGGGTAGCACTCTCTCGGTGGGTAACACTCTCTCGGTGGGTAACACTCACTCGGTGGGTAGCATTCTCTCGTGGATAACACTCTCTCGGTGGGTAACACTCTCTCGGTGGGTAACACTCACTCGGTGGGTAGCACTCTCTCGGTGGGTAACACTCTCTCAGTAGGTAGCACTCTCTCGGTGGGTAACACTCTCTTGGTAGGTAGCACTCTCTCGGTAGGTAGCACTCTCTCGGTAGGTAGCACTCTTTCGGTGCGTAACACTCACTTGGTGGGTAACACTCTCTCGGTGGGTAGCAGTCTCTCGGTGGGTAGCACTCACTCGGTGGGTAACACTCACTCGGTGGGTATCACTCTCTCGGTGGGCAACACACACTCGGTGGGTAAGACTCTCTCGGTGGGTAGCACTCTCTCGGTGGGTAACACTCACTCGGTGGGTAACACTCACTCGGTGGGCAACACTCACTCGGTGGGCAACACTCATTCGATGGGTAACACTCTCTCGGTGGGCAACACTCACTCGGTTGTTAACACTCTCGGTGGGCAACACTCACACGGTGGGTAGCACTCTCTCGGCGGGTAACACTCTCTCGGTGGGGAACACTCTCTCGGTGGGGAACACTCTCTCGGTGGGTAGCACTGTCTCCGTGGGTAACACTCTCTCGGTGGGTAACACACTCTCCGTGGGTAACACTCAGTCGGTGGGTAGCACTCACTCGGTGGGTAACACTCTCTCCGTGGGTAACACTCTCTCGGTGGGTAACACTCACTCCGTGGGTAACACTCTCTAGGTGGGTAGCACTATCTCGGTTAGGTAACACTCGGTGGATAACACTCACTCGGTGGGTAACATTCTCTCGGTGGGTAGCACTACTCGGTGGGTAGCACGCTCTCGGCGGGTAATACTCTCTCGGTGGGCAACACACACTCCGTGGGTAACACTCACTCGGTGGGCAACACACACTCGGTGGGTATCACTCTCTCGGTGGGCAACACACACTCGGTGGGTAAGACTCTCTCGGTGGGCAGCACTCTCTTGGTGGGTAACACTCACTCGGTGGGCAACACACACTCGGTGGGCAACACACACTCGGTGGGTAACACTCGGTGGGCAACACTCCTTCGGTAGGTAACACTCTCTCGGTGGGTAACACTCTCTCGGTGGGCACCACTCACTCGGTGGGTAACACTCTCTCGGTGGGTAACATTCTTCGTGGGCAACACACACTCGGTGGGTAACACTCACTCGGTGGGCAACACACACTCGGTGGGCAAGACACACTCGGTGGGTAACACTCTCTCGGTGGGTAACACTCTCTCGGTGGGTAACACTCTCTCGGTGGGTAACACTCTCGGTGGGTAACCCTCTCTCGGTGGGTAGCACTCACTCGGTGGGTAACACTCACTCGGTGGGTATCACTCTCTCGGTGGGCAACACACACTCGGGTAGCACTCTCTCGGTGGGTAGCACTCTCTCGGTGGGTAACACTCGGTGGGCAACACACACTCGGTGGGTAACACTCACTCGGTGGGCAACACACACTCGGTGGGTATCACTCTCTCGGTGGGCAACACTCTCTCAATGGGCAACACTCACTCGATGGGTAACACTCTCGGTGGGCAACACTCACTCGGTTGTTAACACTCTCGGTGGGCAACACTCACTCGGTTGTTAACACTCTCGGTGGGCAACACTCACACAGTGGGTAGCACTCTCTCGGCGGGTAACACTCTCTCGGTGGGTAGCACTCTCTCCGTGGGTAACACTCTCTCGGTGGGTAACACACTCTCCGTGGGTAACACTCACTCGGTGGGTAACACTCGCTTCGTGGGTAACACTCTCTAGGTGGGTAGCACTATCTCGGTGGGTAACACTCTCTCGGTGGGTAACACTCTCTCGGTGGGTAGCACTCTCTCGGTGGGTAACACTCTCTCAGTAGGTAGCACTCTCTCGGTGGGTAACACTCTCTTGGTAGGTAGCACTCTCTCGGTAGGTAGCACTCTCTCGGTAGGTAGCACTCTTTCGGTGCGTAACACTCACTTGGTGGGTAACACTCTCTCGGTGGGTAGCAGTCTCTCGGTGGGTAGCACTCACTCGGTGGGTAACACTCACTCGGTGGGTATCACTCTCTCGGTGGGCAACACACACTCGGTGGGTAAGACTCTCTCGGTGGGTAGCACTCTCTCGGTGGGTAACACTCACTCGGTGGGTAACACTCACTCGGTGGGCAACACTCACTCGGTGGGCAACACTCATTCGATGGGTAACACTCTCTCGGTGGGCAACACTCACTCGGTTGTTAACACTCTCGGTGGGCAACACTCACACGGTGGGTAGCACTCTCTCGGCGGGTAACACTCTCTCGGTGGGGAACACTCTCTCGGTGGGGAACACTCTCTCGGTGGGTAGCACTGTCTCCGTGGGTAACACTCTCTCGGTGGGTAACACACTCTCCGTGGGTAACACTCAGTCGGTGGGTAGCACTCACTCGGTGGGTAACACTCTCTCCGTGGGTAACACTCTCTCGGTGGGTAACACTCACTCCGTGGGTAACACTCTCTAGGTGGGTAGCACTATCTCGGTTAGGTAACACTCGGTGGATAACACTCACTCGGTGGGTAACATTCTCTCGGTGGGTAGCACTACTCGGTGGGTAGCACGCTCTCGGCGGGTAATACTCTCTCGGTGGGCAACACACACTCCGTGGGTAACACTCACTCGGTGGGCAACACACACTCGGTGGGTATCACTCTCTCGGTGGGCAACACACACTCGGTGGGTAAGACTCTCTCGGTGGGCAGCACTCTCTTGGTGGGTAACACTCACTCGGTGGGCAACACACACTCGGTGGGCAACACACACTCGGTGGGTAACACTCGGTGGGCAACACTCCTTCGGTAGGTAACACTCTCTCGGTGGGTAACACTCTCTCGGTGGGCACCACTCACTCGGTGGGTAACACTCTCTCGGTGGGTAACATTCTTCGTGGGCAACACACACTCGGTGGGTAACACTCACTCGGTGGGCAACACACACTCGGTGGGCAAGACACACTCGGTGGGTAACACTCTCTCGGTGGGTAACACTCTCTCGGTGGGTAACACTCTCTCGGTGGGTAACACTCTCGGTGGGTAACCCTCTCTCGGTGGGTAGCACTCACTCGGTGGGTAACACTCACTCGGTGGGTATCACTCTCTCGGTGGGCAACACACACTCGGGTAGCACTCTCTCGGTGGGTAGCACTCTCTCGGTGGGTAACACTCGGTGGGCAACACACACTCGGTGGGTAACACTCACTCGGTGGGCAACACACACTCGGTGGGTATCACTCTCTCGGTGGGCAACACTCTCTCAATGGGCAACACTCACTCGATGGGTAACACTCTCGGTGGGCAACACTCACTCGGTTGTTAACACTCTCGGTGGGCAACACTCACTCGGTTGTTAACACTCTCGGTGGGCAACACTCACACAGTGGGTAGCACTCTCTCGGCGGGTAACACTCTCTCGGTGGGTAGCACTCTCTCCGTGGGTAACACTCTCTCGGTGGGTAACACACTCTCCGTGGGTAACACTCACTCGGTGGGTAACACTCGCTCCGTGGGTAACACTCTCTAGGTGGGTAGCACTATCTCGGTGGGTAACACTCTCTCGGTGGGTAACACTCTCTCGGTGGGTAACACTCACTCGGTGGGCAACACACATTCGGTGGGTAAGACTCTCCCGGTGGGCAACACTCACTCGGTGGGTAACACTCTCTCGGTGGGTAACACTCTCTCGGTGGGCAACACTCACTCAGTGGGTATAACTCTCGGTGGGCAGCACACACTCGGTGGGTAAGACTCTCTCGGTGGGCAACACTCACTCGGTGGGTATCACTCTCTCGGTGGGCAACACACACTCGATGGGTAAGACTCTCTCGGTGGGCAGCACTCTCTCGGTGGGTAACACTCACTCGGTGGGCAACACTCACTCGGTGGGCAACACACACTCGGTGGGTAACACTCTCTCGGTGGGCAACACTCACTCGGTGGGTAACACTCTCTCGATGGGTAACACTCTCTCGGTGGGTAACACTCACTCGGTGGGCACCACTCACTCGGTGGGTAACACTCTCTCGGTGGGTAACACTCTCTCGGTGGGTAGCACTCACTCGGTGGGTAACACTCTCTCGGTGGGCAACGCACACTCGGTGGGTAAGACTCTCTCGGTGGGTAGCACTCTCTCGGTGGGTAACACTCTCTGGGTGGGTAACACTGTCTCGGTGGGTAACGCTCTCTCGGTGGGTAACGCTCTCTCGGTGGGTAACACTCTCTCGGTAGGTAGCACTCTCTCGGTGCGTAACACTCACTAGGTGGGTAGCACTCTCTCGGTAGGTAGCACTCTCTCGGTGGGTAACACTCTCTCGGTGGGTAACACTCTCTCGGTGGGTAACACTCTCTCGGTGGGTAACGCTCTCTCGGTGGGTAACACTCTCTCGGTAGGTAGGACTCTCTCGGTAGGTAGCACTCTCTCGGTGCGTAACACTCACTAGGTGGGTAGCACTCTCTCGGTAGGTAGCACTCTCTCGGTGCGTAGCACTCTCTCGGTGGGTAACACTCTCTCGGTGGGTAACACTCTCTCGGCGGGTAACACTCTCTGGGCGGGTAACACTCGGCGGGTGACACTCACTCGGTGGGTAGCACTCTCTCGGTGGATAACACTCTCTCGGTGGGTAACACTCTCTCGGTGGGTAACACTCACACGGTGGGTAGCACTCTCTCGGTGGGTAACACTCTCTCGGTGGGTAACACTCTCTCGGTGGGTAGCACTCTCTCGGTGGGTAACACTCTCTCGGTGGGTAACGCTCACACGGTGGGTAGCGCTCTCTCGGTGGATAACACTCTCTCGGCGGGTAGCACTCTCTCGGCGGGTAACACTCTCTCGGCGGGTAACACTCTCTCGGTGGGTAGCACTCTCTCGGCGGGTAACACTCTCTCGGCGGGTAACACTCTCTCGGCGGGTAACACTCTCTCGGTGGGTAACACTCACTCGGTGGGTAGCACTCACTCGGTGGGTAGCACTCTCTCGGTGGATAACACTCTCTCGGTGGGTAACACTCTCTCGGTGGGTAACACTCAGTGGGTAGCACTCTCTCGGTGGGTAACACTCTCTCGGTGGGTAACACTCGGTGGGTAGCACTCTCTCGGTGGGTAGCACTCTCTCGGTGGGTAACACTCTCTCGGTGGGTAACACTCACTCGGTGGATAACACTCTCGGTGGGTAACACTCTCTCGGTGGGTAACACTCACTCGGTGGGTAACACTCTCTCGGTGGGTAACACTCTCTCGGTGCGTAACACTCACTTGGTGGGTAACACTCTCTCGGTGGGTAACACTCGGTGGGTAGCACTCTCGGTGGGTAACACTCTCTCGGTGGGTAACACTCTCTCGGTGGGTAACACTCACTCGGTAGGTAGCACTCTCTCGGTGGATAACATTCTCTCGGTGGGTAACACTCTCTCGGTGGGTAACACTCACTCGGTGGGTAACACTCTCTCGGTGGGTAACACTCTCTTGGTAGGTAGCACTCTCTCGGTAGGTAGCACTCTCTCGGTGCGTAACACTCACTTGGTGGGTAACACTCTCTCGGTAGGTAGCACTCTCTCGGTAGGTAGCACTCTCTCGGTAGGTAGCACTCTCTCGGTAGGTAGCACTCTTTCGGTGCGTAACACTCACTCGGTGGGTAACACTCACTCGGTGGGCAACACACACTCGGTGGGCAAGACACACTCGGTGGGTAACACTCTCTCGGTGGGTAACACTCTCTCGGTGGGTAACACTCTCTCGGTGGGTAACACTCTCGGTGGGTAACCCTCTCTCGGTGGGTAGCACTCACTCGGTGGGTAACACTCACTCGGTGGGTATCACTCTCTCGGTGGGCAACACACACTCGGGTAGCACTCTCTCGGTGGGTAGCACTCTCTCGGTGGGTAACACTCGGTGGGCAACACACACTCGGTGGGTAACACTCACTCGGTGGGCAACACACACTCGGTGGGTATCACTCTCTCGGTGGGCAACACTCTCTCAATGGGCAACACTCACTCGATGGGTAACACTCTCGGTGGGCAACACTCACTCGGTTGTTAACACTCTCGGTGGGCAACACTCACTCGGTTGTTAACACTCTCGGTGGGCAACACTCACACAGTGGGTAGCACTCTCTCGGCGGGTAACACTCTCTCGGTGGGTAGCACTCTCTCCGTGGGTAACACTCTCTCGGTGGGTAACACACTCTCCGTGGGTAACACTCACTCGGTGGGTAACACTCGCTCCGTGGGTAACACTCTCTAGGTGGGTAGCACTATCTCGGTGGGTAACACTCTCTCGGTGGGTAACACTCTCTCGGTGGGTAGCACTCTCTCGGTGGGTAACACTCTCTCAGTAGGTAGCACTCTCTCGGTGGGTAACACTCTCTTGGTAGGTAGCACTCTCTCGGTAGGTAGCACTCTCTCGGTAGGTAGCACTCTTTCGGTGCGTAACACTCACTTGGTGGGTAACACTCTCTCGGTGGGTAGCAGTCTCTCGGTGGGTAGCACTCACTCGGTGGGTAACACTCACTCGGTGGGTATCACTCTCTCGGTGGGCAACACACACTCGGTGGGTAAGACTCTCTCGGTGGGTAGCACTCTCTCGGTGGGTAACACTCACTCGGTGGGTAACACTCACTCGGTGGGCAACACTCACTCGGTGGGCAACACTCATTCGATGGGTAACACTCTCTCGGTGGGCAACACTCACTCGGTTGTTAACACTCTCGGTGGGCAACACTCACACGGTGGGTAGCACTCTCTCGGCGGGTAACACTCTCTCGGTGGGGAACACTCTCTCGGTGGGGAACACTCTCTCGGTGGGTAGCACTGTCTCCGTGGGTAACACTCTCTCGGTGGGTAACACACTCTCCGTGGGTAACACTCAGTCGGTGGGTAGCACTCACTCGGTGGGTAACACTCTCTCCGTGGGTAACACTCTCTCGGTGGGTAACACTCACTCCGTGGGTAACACTCTCTAGGTGGGTAGCACTATCTCGGTTAGGTAACACTCGGTGGATAACACTCACTCGGTGGGTAACATTCTCTCGGTGGGTAGCACTACTCGGTGGGTAGCACGCTCTCGGCGGGTAATACTCTCTCGGTGGGCAACACACACTCCGTGGGTAACACTCACTCGGTGGGCAACACACACTCGGTGGGTATCACTCTCTCGGTGGGCAACACACACTCGGTGGGTAAGACTCTCTCGGTGGGCAGCACTCTCTTGGTGGGTAACACTCACTCGGTGGGCAACACACACTCGGTGGGCAACACACACTCGGTGGGTAACACTCGGTGGGCAACACTCCTTCGGTAGGTAACACTCTCTCGGTGGGTAACACTCTCTCGGTGGGCACCACTCACTCGGTGGGTAACACTCTCTCGGTGGGTAACATTCTTCGTGGGCAACACACACTCGGTGGGTAACACTCACTCGGTGGGCAACACACACTCGGTGGGCAAGACACACTCGGTGGGTAACACTCTCTCGGTGGGTAACACTCTCTCGGTGGGTAACACTCTCTCGGTGGGTAACACTCTCGGTGGGTAACCCTCTCTCGGTGGGTAGCACTCACTCGGTGGGTAACACTCACTCGGTGGGTATCACTCTCTCGGTGGGCAACACACACTCGGGTAGCACTCTCTCGGTGGGTAGCACTCTCTCGGTGGGTAACACTCGGTGGGCAACACACACTCGGTGGGTAACACTCACTCGGTGGGCAACACACACTCGGTGGGTATCACTCTCTCGGTGGGCAACACTCTCTCAATGGGCAACACTCACTCGATGGGTAACACTCTCGGTGGGCAACACTCACTCGGTTGTTAACACTCTCGGTGGGCAACACTCACTCGGTTGTTAACACTCTCGGTGGGCAACACTCACACAGTGGGTAGCACTCTCTCGGCGGGTAACACTCTCTCGGTGGGTAGCACTCTCTCCGTGGGTAACACTCTCTCGGTGGGTAACACACTCTCCGTGGGTAACACTCACTCGGTGGGTAACACTCGCTCCGTGGGTAACACTCTCTAGGTGGGTAGCACTATCTCGGTGGGTAACACTCTCTCGGTGGGTAACACTCTCTCGGTGGGTAACACTCACTCGGTGGGCAACACACATTCGGTGGGTAAGACTCTCCTGGTGGGCAACACTCACTCGGTGGGTAACACTCTCTCGGTGGGTAACACTCTCTCGGTGGGCAACACTCACTCAGTGGGTATAACTCTCGGTGGGCAGCACACACTCGGTGGGTAAGACTCTCTCGGTGGGCAACACTCACTCGGTGGGTATCACTCTCTCGGTGGGCAACACACACTCGATGGGTAAGACTCTCTCGGTGGGCAGCACTCACTCGGTGGGTAACACTCTCTCGATGGGTAACACTCTCTCGGTGGGTAACACTCACTCGGTGGGCACCACTCACTCGGTGGGTAACACTCTCTCGGTGGGTAACACTCTCTCGGTGGGTAGCACTCACTCGGTGGGTAACACTCTCTCGGTGGGCAACGCACACTCGGTGGGTAAGACTCTCTCGGTGGGTAGCACTCTCTCGGTGGGTAACACTCTCTGGGTGGGTAACACTGTCTCGGTGGGTAACGCTCTCTCGGTGGGTAACGCTCTCTCGGTGGGTAACACTCTCTCGGTAGGTAGCACTCTCTCGGTGCGTAACACTCACTAGGTGGGTAGCACTCTCTCGGTAGGTAGCACTCTCTCGGTGGGTAACACTCTCTCGGTGGGTAACACTCTCTCGGTGGGTAACGCTCTCTCGGTGGGTAACACTCTCTCGGTAGGTAGGACTCTCTCGGTAGGTAGCACTCTCTCGGTGCGTAACACTCACTAGGTGGGTAGCACTCTCTCGGTAGGTAGCACTCTCTCGGTGCGTAGCACTCTCTCGGTGGGTAACACTCTCTCGGTGGGTAACACTCTCTCGGCGGGTAACACTCTCTGGGCGGGTAACACTCGGCGGGTGACACTCACTCGGTGGGTAGCACTCTCTCGGTGGATAACACTCTCTCGGTGGGTAACACTCTCTCGGTGGGTAACACTCACACGGTGGGTAGCACTCTCTCGGTGGGTAACACTCTCTCGGTGGGTAACACTCTCTCGGTGGGTAGCACTCTCTCGGTGGGTAACACTCTCTCGGTGGGTAACGCTCACACGGTGGGTAGCGCTCTCTCGGTGGATAACACTCTCTCGGCGGGTAGCACTCTCTCAGCGGGTAACACTCTCTCGGCGGGTAACACTCTCTCGGTGGGTAGCACTCTCTCGGCGGGTAACACTCTCTCGGCGGGTAACACTCTCTCGGCGGGTAACACTCTCTCGGTGGGTAACACTCACTCGGTGGGTAGCACTCACTCGGTGGGTAGCACTCTCTCGGTGGATAACACTCTCTCGGTGGGTAACACTCTCTCGGTGGGTAACACTCAGTGGGTAGCACTCTCTCGGTGGGTAACACTCTCTCGGTGGGTAACACTCGGTGGGTAGCACTCTCTCGGTGGGTAGCACTCTCTCGGTGGGTAACACTCTCTCGGTGGGTAACACTCACTCGGTGGATAACACTCTCGGTGGGTAACACTCTCTCGGTGGGTAACACTCACTCGGTGGGTAACACTCTCTCGGTGGGTAACACTCTCTCGGTGCGTAACACTCACTTGGTGGGTAACACTCTCTCGGTGGGTAACACTCGGTGGGTAGCACTCTCGGTGGGTAACACTCTCTCGGTGGGTAACACTCTCTCGGTGGGTAACACTCACTCGGTAGGTAGCACTCTCTCGGTGGATAACATTCTCTCGGTGGGTAACACTCTCTCGGTGGGTAACACTCACTCGGTGGGTAACACTCTCTCGGTGGGTAACACTCTCTTGGTAGGTAGCACTCTCTCGGTAGGTAGCACTCTCTCGGTGCGTAACACTCACTTGGTGGGTAACACTCACTCGGTAGGTAGCACTCTCTCGGTGGGTAACACTCACTCGGTAGGTAGCACTCTCTCGGTGGATAACATTCTCTCGGTGGGTAACACTCTCTCGGTGGGTAACACTCACTCGGTGGGTAACACTCTCTCGGTGGGTAACACTCTCTTGGTAGGTAGCACTCTCTCGGTAGGTAGCACTCTCTCGGTGCGTAACACTCACTTGGTGGGTAACACTCTCTCGGTAGGTAGCACTCTCTCGGTAGGTAGCACTCTCTCGGTAGGTAGCACTCTCTCGGTAGGTAGCACTCTTTCGGTGCGTAACACTCACTCGGTGGGTAACACTCACTCGGTGGGCAACACACACTCGGTGGGCAAGACACACTCGGTGGGTAACACTCTCTCGGTGGGTAACACTCTCTCGGTGGGTAACACTCTCTCGGTGGGTAACACTCTCGGTGGGTAACCCTCTCTCGGTGGGTAGCACTCACTCGGTGGGTAACACTCACTCGGTGGGTATCACTCTCTCGGTGGGCAACACACACTCGGGTAGCACTCTCTCGGTGGGTAGCACTCTCTCGGTGGGTAACACTCGGTGGGCAACACACACTCGGTGGGTAACACTCACTCGGTGGGCAACACACACTCGGTGGGTATCACTCTCTCGGTGGGCAACACTCTCTCAATGGGCAACACTCACTCGATGGGTAACACTCTCGGTGGGCAACACTCACTCGGTTGTTAACACTCTCGGTGGGCAACACTCACTCGGTTGTTAACACTCTCGGTGGGCAACACTCACACAGTGGGTAGCACTCTCTCGGCGGGTAACACTCTCTCGGTGGGTAGCACTCTCTCCGTGGGTAACACTCTCTCGGTGGGTAACACACTCTCCGTGGGTAACACTCACTCGGTGGGTAACACTCGCTCCGTGGGTAACACTCTCTAGGTGGGTAGCACTATCTCGGTGGGTAACACTCTCTCGGTGGGTAACACTCTCTCGGTGGGTAGCACTCTCTCGGTGGGTAACACTCTCTCAGTAGGTAGCACTCTCTCGGTGGGTAACACTCTCTTGGTAGGTAGCACTCTCTCGGTAGGTAGCACTCTCTCGGTAGGTAGCACTCTTTCGGTGCGTAACACTCACTTGGTGGGTAACACTCTCTCGGTGGGTAGCAGTCTCTCGGTGGGTAGCACTCACTCGGTGGGTAACACTCACTCGGTGGGTATCACTCTCTCGGTGGGCAACACACACTCGGTGGGTAAGACTCTCTCGGTGGGTAGCACTCTCTCGGTGGGTAACACTCACTCGGTGGGTAACACTCACTCGGTGGGCAACACTCACTCGGTGGGCAACACTCATTCGATGGGTAACACTCTCTCGGTGGGCAACACTCACTCGGTTGTTAACACTCTCGGTGGGCAACACTCACACGGTGGGTAGCACTCTCTCGGCGGGTAACACTCTCTCGGTGGGGAACACTCTCTCGGTGGGGAACACTCTCTCGGTGGGTAGCACTGTCTCCGTGGGTAACACTCTCTCGGTGGGTAACACACTCTCCGTGGGTAACACTCAGTCGGTGGGTAGCACTCACTCGGTGGGTAACACTCTCTCCGTGGGTAACACTCTCTCGGTGGGTAACACTCACTCCGTGGGTAACACTCTCTAGGTGGGTAGCACTATCTCGGTTAGGTAACACTCGGTGGATAACACTCACTCGGTGGGTAACATTCTCTCGGTGGGTAGCACTACTCGGTGGGTAGCACGCTCTCGGCGGGTAATACTCTCTCGGTGGGCAACACACACTCCGTGGGTAACACTCACTCGGTGGGCAACACACACTCGGTGGGTATCACTCTCTCGGTGGGCAACACACACTCGGTGGGTAAGACTCTCTCGGTGGGCAGCACTCTCTTGGTGGGTAACACTCACTCGGTGGGCAACACACACTCGGTGGGCAACACACACTCGGTGGGTAACACTCGGTGGGCAACACTCCTTCGGTAGGTAACACTCTCTCGGTGGGTAACACTCTCTCGGTGGGCACCACTCACTCGGTGGGTAACACTCTCTCGGTGGGTAACATTCTTCGTGGGCAACACACACTCGGTGGGTAACACTCACTCGGTGGGCAACACACACTCGGTGGGCAAGACACACTCGGTGGGTAACACTCTCTCGGTGGGTAACACTCTCTCGGTGGGTAACACTCTCTCGGTGGGTAACACTCTCGGTGGGTAACCCTCTCTCGGTGGGTAGCACTCACTCGGTGGGTAACACTCACTCGGTGGGTATCACTCTCTCGGTGGGCAACACACACTCGGGTAGCACTCTCTCGGTGGGTAGCACTCTCTCGGTGGGTAACACTCGGTGGGCAACACACACTCGGTGGGTAACACTCACTCGGTGGGCAACACACACTCGGTGGGTATCACTCTCTCGGTGGGCAACACTCTCTCAATGGGCAACACTCACTCGATGGGTAACACTCTCGGTGGGCAACACTCACTCGGTTGTTAACACTCTCGGTGGGCAACACTCACTCGGTTGTTAACACTCTCGGTGGGCAACACTCACACAGTGGGTAGCACTCTCTCGGCGGGTAACACTCTCTCGGTGGGTAGCACTCTCTCCGTGGGTAACACTCTCTCGGTGGGTAACACACTCTCCGTGGGTAACACTCACTCGGTGGGTAACACTCGCTCCGTGGGTAACACTCTCTAGGTGGGTAGCACTATCTCGGTGGGTAACACTCTCTCGGTGGGTAACACTCTCTCGGTGGGTAACACTCACTCGGTGGGCAACACACATTCGGTGGGTAAGACTCTCCCGGTGGGCAACACTCACTCGGTGGGTAACACTCTCTCGGTGGGTAACACTCTCTCGGTGGGCAACACTCACTCAGTGGGTATAACTCTCGGTGGGCAGCACACACTCGGTGGGTAAGACTCTCTCGGTGGGCAACACTCACTCGGTGGGTATCACTCTCTCGGTGGGCAACACACACTCGATGGGTAAGACTCTCTCGGTGGGCAGCACTCTCTCGGTGGGTAACACTCACTCGGTGGGCAACACTCACTCGGTGGGCAACACACACTCGGTGGGTAACACTCTCTCGGTGGGCAACACTCACTCGGTGGGTAACACTCTCTCGATGGGTAACACTCTCTCGGTGGGTAACACTCACTCGGTGGGCACCACTCACTCGGTGGGTAACACTCTCTCGGTGGGTAACACTCTCTCGGTGGGTAGCACTCACTCGGTGGGTAACACTCTCTCGGTGGGCAACGCACACTCGGTGGGTAAGACTCTCTCGGTGGGTAGCACTCTCTCGGTGGGTAACACTCTCTGGGTGGGTAACACTGTCTCGGTGGGTAACGCTCTCTCGGTGGGTAACGCTCTCTCGGTGGGTAACACTCTCTCGGTAGGTAGCACTCTCTCGGTGCGTAACACTCACTAGGTGGGTAGCACTCTCTCGGTAGGTAGCACTCTCTCGGTGGGTAACACTCTCTCGGTGGGTAACACTCTCTCGGTGGGTAACACTCTCTCGGTGGGTAACGCTCTCTCGGTGGGTAACACTCTCGGTAGGTAGGACTCTCTCGGTAGGTAGCACTCTCTCGGTGCGTAACACTCACTAGGTGGGTAGCACTCTCTCGGTAGGTAGCACTCTCTCGGTGCGTAGCACTCTCTCGGTGGGTAACACTCTCTCGGTGGGTAACACTCTCTCGGCGGGTAACACTCTCTGGGCGGGTAACACTCGGCGGGTGACACTCACTCGGTGGGTAGCACTCTCTCGGTGGATAACACTCTCTCGGTGGGTAACACTCTCTCGGTGGGTAACACTCACACGGTGGGTAGCACTCTCTCGGTGGGTAACACTCTCTCGGTGGGTAACACTCTCTCGGTGGGTAGCACTCTCTCGGTGGGTAACACTCTCTCGGTGGGTAACGCTCACACGGTGGGTAGCGCTCTCTCGGTGGATAACACTCTCTCGGCGGGTAGCACTCTCTCGGCGGGTAACACTCTCTCGGCGGGTAACACTCTCTCGGTGGGTAGCACTCTCTCGGCGGGTAACACTCTCTCGGCGGGTAACACTCTCTCGGCGGGTAACACTCTCTCGGTGGGTAACACTCACTCGGTGGGTAGCACTCACTCGGTGGGTAGCACTCTCTCGGTGGATAACACTCTCTCGGTGGGTAACACTCTCTCGGTGGGTAACACTCAGTGGGTAGCACTCTCTCGGTGGGTAACACTCTCTCGGTGGGTAACACTCGGTGGGTAGCACTCTCTCGGTGGGTAGCACTCTCTCGGTGGGTAACACTCTCTCGGTGGGTAACACTCACTCGGTGGATAACACTCTCGGTGGGTAACACTCTCTCGGTGGGTAACACTCACTCGGTGGGTAACACTCTCTCGGTGGGTAACACTCTCTCGGTGCGTAACACTCACTTGGTGGGTAACACTCTCTCGGTGGGTAACACTCGGTGGGTAGCACTCTCGGTGGGTAACACTCTCTCGGTGGGTAACACTCTCTCGGTGGGTAACACTCACTCGGTAGGTAGCACTCTCTCGGTGGATAACATTCTCTCGGTGGGTAACACTCTCTCGGTGGGTAACACTCACTCGGTGGGTAACACTCTCTCGGTGGGTAACACTCTCTTGGTAGGTAGCACTCTCTCGGTAGGTAGCACTCTCTCGGTGCGTAACACTCACTTGGTGGGTAACACTCTCTCGGTAGGTAGCACTCTCTCGGTAGGTAGCACTCTCTCGGTAGGTAGCACTCTCTCGGTAGGTAGCACTCTTTCGGTGCGTAACACTCACTCGGTGGGTAACACTCACTCGGTGGGCAACACTCACTCGATGGGTAGCACTCTCTCGGTGGGTAACACTCTCTCGGTGGGTAACACTCTCGGTGGGTAACACTCACTCGGTGGGTAGCACTCTCTCGGTAGGTAGCACTCTCTCGGTGGGTAACACTCTCTCGGTGGGTAACACTCTCTCGGTGGGTAACACTCTCTTGGTAGGTAGCACTCTCTCGGTAGGTAGCACTCTCTCGGTGCGTAACACTCACTTGGTCGGTAACACTCTCTCGGTGGGCAACACTCACTCGGTTGTTAACACTCTCGGTGGGCAACACTCACACGGTGGGTAGCACTCTCTCGGCGGGTAACACTCTCTCGGTGGGGAACACTCTCTCGGTGGGGAACACTCTCTCGGTGGGTAGCACTCTCTCGGTGGGTAACACTCTCTCGGTGGGTAGCACTGTCTCCGTGGGTAACACTCTCTCGGTGGGTAACGCACTCTCCGTGGGTAACACTCAGTCGGTGGGTAGCACTCACTCAGTGGGTAACACTCTCTCCGTGGGTAACACTCTCTCGGTGGGTAACACTCGCTGCGTGGGTAACACTCTCTAGGTGGGTAGCACTATCTCGGTTAGGTAACACTCGGTGGGTAGCACTCACTCGGTGGATAACACTCACGGTGGGTAACATTCTCTCGGTGGGTAGCACTACTCGGTGGGTAGCACTCTCTCGGCGGGTAACACTCTCTCGGTGGGCAACACACACTCGGTGGGTAACACTCACTCGGTGGGCAACACACTCGGTGGGTATCACTCTCTCGGTGGGCAACACACACTCGGTGGGTAAGACTCTCTCGGTGGGCAGCACTCTCTCGGTGGGGAACACTCACTCGGTGGGTAAAACTCCAACGGTGGGTAACACTCTCTCGGTGCGTAACACTCACTCGGTGGCTAACACTCACTCGGTGGGTAAAACTCCAACGGTGAGTAACACTCTCTCGGTGGGTAACACTCGGTGGGTAACACTCACTCGGTGGGCAACACACATTCGGTGGGTAAGACTCTCCCGGTGGGCAACACTCACTCGGTGGGCAACACTCACTCGGTGGGTAACACTCTCTCGGTGGGTAACACTCTCTCGGTGGGCAACACCCACTCAGTGGGTATAACTCTCGGTGGGCAGCACACACTCGGTGGGTAAGACTCTCTCGGTGGGCAACACTCACTCGGTGGGTATCACTCTCTCGGTGGGCAACACACACTCGATGGGTAAGACTCTCTCGGTGGGCAGCACTCTCTCGGTGGGTAACACTCACTCGGTGGGCAACACACACTCGGTGGGTAACACTCACTCGGTGGGCAACACACACTCGGTGGGTAACACTCTCTCGGTGGGCAACACTCACTCGGTGGGTAACACTCTCTCGATGGGTAACACACTCTCGGTGGGTAACACTCACTCGGTGGGCACCACTCACTCGGTGGGTAACACTCTCTCGGTGGGTAGCACTCACTCGGTGGGTAGCACTCACTCGGTGGGTATCACTCTCTCGGTGGGCAACACACACTCGGTGGGTAAGACTCTCTCGGTGGGTAGCACTCTCTCGGTGGGTAACACACACTCGGTGGGTAACACTCTCTCGGTGGGTAACACTCTCGGTGGGTAACACTGTCTCGGTGGGTAACGCTCTCTCGGTGGGTAACACTCTCTCGGTAGGTAGCACTCTCTCGGTAGGTAGCACTCTCTCGGTGCGTAACACTCTCTCGGTGGGTAGCATTCTCTCGGTGGATAACACTCTCTTGGTGGGTAACACTCTCTCGGTGGGTAACACTCACTCGGTGGGTAACACTCTCTCGGTGGGTAGCGCTCTCTCGGTGGGTAACGCTCTCTCGGTGGGTAGCACTCTCTCGGTAGGTAGCACTCTCTCGGTGGGTAGCACTCTCTCGGTAGGTAGCACTCTCTCGGTGCGTAGCACTCTCTCGGTGGGTAACACTCTCTCGGTGGGTAACACTCACTCGGTGGGTAACACTCTCTCGGCGGGTAACACTCTCTGGGCGGGTAACACTCTCTGGGCGGGTAACACTCACTCGGTGGGTAGCACTCTCTCGGTGGATAACACTCTCTCGGTGGGTAGCACTCTCTCGGTGGGTAACACTCTCTCGGTGGGTAACACTCTCTCGGTGGGTAACACTCTCTCGGTGGGTAACACTCACTCGGTGGGTAGCACTCTCTCGGTGGGTAACACTCTCTCGGTGAGTAACGCTCACACGGTGGGTAGCGCTCTCTCGGTGGATAACACTCTCTCGGTGGGTAGCACTCTCTCGGCGGGTAACACTCTCTCGGTGAGTAACGCTCACACGGTGGGTAGCGCTCTCTCGGTGGATAACACTCTCTCGGTGGGTAACACTCTCTCGGTGGGTAACACTCGGTGGGTAGCACTCTCTCGGTGGGTAGCACTCTCTCGGTGGATAACACTCTCTCGGTGGGTAACACTCTCTCGGTGGGTCGCACTCTCTCGGCGGGTAACACTCTCTCGGTGGGTAGCGCTCTCTCGGTGGATAACACTCTCTCGGTGGGTAACACTCTCTCGGTGGGTAACACTCGGTGGGTAGCACTCTCTCGGTGGATAACACTCTCTCGGTGGGTAACACTCTCTCGGTGGGTCGCACTCTCGGTGGGTAGCACTCTCTCGGTGGGTAGCACTCTCTCGGTGGGTAGCACTCTCTCGGTGGGTCGCACTCTCGGTGGGTAGCACTCTCTCGGTGGGTAGCACTCTCTCGGTGGGTAGCACTCTCTCGGTGGGTAGCACTCTCTCGGTGGGTCGCACTCTCGGTGGGTAGCACTCTCTCGGTGGGTAGCACTCTCTTGGTGGGTAACACTCTCTCGGTGGGTAGCACTCTCTTGGTGGGTAACACTCACTCGGTGGGTAACACTCTCTCGGTGGGTAGCACTCACTCGGTGGGTAGCACTCACTCGGTGGGTATCACTCTCTCGGTGGGCAACACACACTCGGTGGGTAAGACTCTCTCGGTGGGTAGCACTCTCTCGGTGGGTAACACTCTCTCGGTGGGTAACGCTCTCTCGGTGAGTAACGCTCACACGGTGGGTAGCGCTCTCTCGGTGGATAACACTCTCTCGGTGGGTAACACTCTCTCGGTGGGTAACACTCGGTGGGTAGCACTCTCTCGGTGGGTAACACTCTCTCGGTGGGTAACACTCACTCGGTGGGTAACACTCTCTCGGCGGGTAACACTCTCTGGGCGGGTAACACTCGGCGGGTAACACTCACTCGGTGGGTAGCACTCTCTCGGTGGGTAACACTCTCTCGGTGGGTAACACTCTCTCGGTGGGTAACACTCACTCGGTGGGTAGCACTCTCTCGGTGGGTAACACTCTCTCGGTGAGTAACGCTCACATGGTGGGTAGCGCTCTCTCGGTGGATAACACTCTCTCGGTGGGTAGCACTCTCTCGGCGGGTAACACTCTCTCGGTGAGTAACGCTCACACGGTGGGTAGCGCTCTCTCGGTGGATAACACTCTCTCGGTGGGTAACACTCTCTCGGTGGGTAACACTCGGTGGGTAGCACTCTCTCGGTGGATAACACTCTCTCGGTGGGTAACACTCGGTGGGTAGCACTCTCTCGGTGGGTCGCACTCTCGGTGGGTAGCACTCTCTCGGTGGGTAGCACTCTCTCGGTGGGTAACACTCTCTCGGTGGGTAACACTCACTCGGTGGGTAGCATTCTCTCGTGGATAACACTCTCTCGGTGGGTAACACTCTCTCGGTGGGTAACACTCACTCGGTGGGTAGCACTCTCTCGGTGGGTAACACTCTCTCGGTAGGTAGCACTCTCTCGGTGGGTAACACTCTCTTGGTAGGTAGCACTCTCTCGGTAGGTAGCACTCTCTCGGTAGGTAGCACTCTTTCGGTGCGTAACACTCACTTGGTGGGTAACACTCTCTCGGTGGGTAGCAGTCTCTCGGTGGGTAGCACTCACTCGGTGGGTAACACTCACTCGGTGGGCAACACACACTCGGTGGGTAAGACTCTCTCGGTGGGTAGCACTCTCTCGGTGGGTAACACTCACTCGGTGGGTAACACTCACTCGGTGGGCAACACTCACTCGGTGGGCAACACTCATTCGATGGGTAACACTCTCTCGGTGGGCAACACTCACTCGGTTGTTAACACTCTCGGTGGGCAACACTCACACGGTGGGTAGCACTCTCTCGGCGGGTAACACTCTCTCGGTGGGGAACACTCTCTCGGTGGGGAACACTCTCTCGGTGGGTAGCACTGTCTCCGTGGGTAACACTCTCTCGGTGGGGAACACACTCTCCGTGGGTAACACTCAGTCGGTGGGTAGCACTCACTCGGTGGGTAGCACTCACTCGGTGGGTAAGACTCTCTCGGTGGGGAACACTCTCTCGGTGGGTAACACTCTCTCCGTGGGTAACACTCTCTCGGTGGGTAACACTCACTCCGTGGGTAACACTCTCTAGGTGGGTAGCACTATCTCGGTTAGGTAACACTCGGTGGATAACACTCACTCGGTGGGTAACATTCTCTCGGTGGGTAGCACTACTCGGTGGGTAGCACGCTCTCGGCGGGTAATACTCTCTCGGTGGGCAACACACACTCCGTGGGTAACACTCACTCGGTGGGCAACACACACTCGGTGGGTATCACTCTCTCGGTGGGCAACACACACTCGGTGGGTAAGACTCTCTCGGTGGGCAGCACTCTCTCGGTGGGTAACACTCTCTCGGTGGGTAACACTCACTCGGTGGGCAACACACACTCGGTGGGCAACACACACTCGGTGGGTAACACTCGGTGGGCAACACTCCTTCGGTAGGTAACACTCTCTCGGTGGGTAACACTCTCGGTGGGCACCACTCACTCGGTGGGTAACACTCTCTCGGTGGGTAACATTCTTCGTGGGCAACACACACTCGGTGGGTAACACTCACTCGGTGGGCAACACACACTCGGTGGGCAAGACACACTCGGTGGGTAACACTCTCTCGGTGGGTAACACTCTCTCGGTGGGTAACACTCTCGGTGGGTAACCCTCTCTCGGTGGGTAGCACTCACTCGGTGGGTAACACTCACTCGGTGGGTATCACTCTCTCGGTGGGCAACACACACTCGGGTAGCACTCTCTCGGTGGGTAGCACTCTCTCGGTGGGTAACACTCGGTGGGCAACACACACTCGGTGGGTAACACTCACTCGGTGGGCAACACACACTCGGTGGGTAACACTCGGTGGGCAACACACACTCGGTGGGTAACACTCGGTGGGCAACACACACTCGGTGGGTATCACTCTCTCGGTGGGCAACACTCTCTCAATGGGCAACACTCACTCGATGGGTAACACTCTCGGTGGGCAACACTCACTCGGTTGTTAACACTCTCGGTGGGCAACACTCACTCGGTTGTTAACACTCTCGGTGGGCAACACTCACACAGTGGGTAGCACTCTCTCGGCGGGTAACACTCTCTCGGTGGGTAGCACTCTCTCCGTGGGTAACACTCTCTCGGGTAACACACTCTCCGTGGGTAACACTCACTCGGTGGGTAACACTCGCTCCGTGGGTAACACTCTCTAGGTGGGTAGCACTATCTCGGTGGGTAACACTCTCTCGGTGGGTAACACTCTCTCGGTGGGTAACGCTCTCTCGGTGGGTAACACTCTCTCGGTAGGTAGCACTCTCTCGGTGCGTAACACTCACTAGGTGGGTAGCACTCTCTCGGTAGGTAGCACTCTCTCGGTAGGTAGCACTCTCTCGGTGGGTAACACTCTCTCGGTAGGTAGCACTCTCTCGGTGCGTAGCACTCTCTCGGTGGGTAACACTCTCTCGGTGGGTAACACTCACTCGGTGGATAACACTCTCGGTGGGTAACACTCTCTCGGTGGGTAACACTCACTCGGTGGGTAACACTCTCTCGGTGGGTAACACTCTCTCGGTGCGTAACACTCACTTGGTGGGTAACACTCTCTCGGTGGGTAACACTCGGTGGGTAGCACTCTCGGTGGGTAACACTCTCTCGGTGGGTAACACTCTCTCGGTGGGTAACACTCACTCGGTAGGTAGCACTCTCTCGGTGGATAACATTCTCTCGGTGGGTAACACTCTCTCGGTGGGTAACACTCACTCGGTGGGTAACACTCTCTCGGTGGGTAACACTCTCTTGGTAGGTAGCACTCTCTCGGTAGGTAGCACTCTCTCGGTGCGTAACACTCACTTGGTGGGTAACACTCTCTCGGTAGGTAGCACTCTCTCGGTAGGTAGCACTCTCTCGGTAGGTAGCACTCTCTCGGTAGGTAGCACTCTTTCGGTGCGTAACACTCACTCGGTGGGTAACACTCACTCGGTGGGCAACACTCACTCGATGGGTAGCACTCTCTCGGTGGGTAACACTCTCTCGGTGGGTAACACTCTCGGTGGGTAACACTCACTCGGTGGGTAGCACTCTCTCGGTAGGTAGCACTCTCTCGGTGGGTAACACTCTCTCGGTGGGTAACACTCTCTCGGTGGGTAACACTCTCTTGGTAGGTAGCACTCTCTCGGTAGGTAGCACTCTCTCGGTGCGTAACACTCACTTGGTCGGTAACACTCTCTCGGTGGGCAACACTCACTCGGTTGTTAACACTCTCGGTGGGCAACACTCACACGGTGGGTAGCACTCTCTCGGCGGGTAACACTCTCTCGGTGGGGAACACTCTCTCGGTGGGGAACACTCTCTCGGTGGGTAGCACTCTCTCGGTGGGTAACACTCTCTCGGTGGGTAGCACTGTCTCCGTGGGTAACACTCTCTCGGTGGGTAACGCACTCTCCGTGGGTAACACTCAGTCGGTGGGTAGCACTCACTCAGTGGGTAACACTCTCTCCGTGGGTAACACTCTCTCGGTGGGTAACACTCGCTGCGTGGGTAACACTCTCTAGGTGGGTAGCACTATCTCGGTTAGGTAACACTCGGTGGGTAGCACTCACTCGGTGGATAACACTCACGGTGGGTAACATTCTCTCGGTGGGTAGCACTACTCGGTGGGTAGCACTCTCTCGGCGGGTAACACTCTCTCGGTGGGCAACACACACTCGGTGGGTAACACTCACTCGGTGGGCAACACACACTCGGTGGGTATCACTCTCTCGGTGGGCAACACACACTCGGTGGGTAAGACTCTCTCGGTGGGCAGCACTCTCTCGGTGGGGAACACTCACTCGGTGGGTAAAACTCCAACGGTGGGTAACACTCTCTCGGTGCGTAACACTCACTCGGTGGCTAACACTCACTCGGTGGGTAAAACTCCAACGGTGAGTAACACTCTCTCGGTGGGTAACACTCGGTGGGTAACACTCACTCGGTGGGCAACACACATTCGGTGGGTAAGACTCTCCCGGTGGGCAACACTCACTCGGTGGGCAACACTCACTCGGTGGGTAACACTCTCTCGGTGGGTAACACTCTCTCGGTGGGCAACACCCACTCAGTGGGTATAACTCTCGGTGGGCAGCACACACTCGGTGGGTAAGACTCTCTCGGTGGGCAACACTCACTCGGTGGGTATCACTCTCTCGGTGGGCAACACACACTCGGTGGGTAACACTCACTCGGTGGGCAGCACTCTCTCGGTGGGTAACACTCACTCGGTGGGCAACACACACTCGGTGGGTAACACTCACTCGGTGGGCAACACACACTCGGTGGGTAACACTCTCTCGGTGGGCAACACTCACTCGGTGGGTAACACTCTCTCGATGGGTAACACACTCTCGGTGGGTAACACTCACTCGGTGGGCACCACTCACTCGGTGGGTAACACTCTCTCGGTGGGTAGCACTCACTCGGTGGGTAGCACTCACTCGGTGGGTATCACTCTCTCGGTGGGCAACACACACTCGGTGGGTAAGACTCTCTCGGTGGGTAGCACTCTCTCGGTGGGTAACACACACTCGGTGGGTAACACTCTCTCGGTGGGTAACACTCTCGGTGGGTAACACTGTCTCGGTGGGTAACGCTCTCTCGGTGGGTAACACTCTCTCGGTAGGTAGCACTCTCTCGGTAGGTAGCACTCTCTCGGTGCGTAACACTCTCTCGGTGGGTAGCATTCTCTCGGTGGATAACACTCTCTTGGTGGGTAACACTCTCTCGGTGGGTAACACTCACTCGGTGGGTAACACTCTCTTGGTGGGTAGCGCTCTCTCGGTGGATAACACTCTCGGTGGGTAGCACTCTCTCGGTGGGTAACACTCTCTCGGTGGGTAGCACTCTCTCGGTGGGTAGCATTCTCTCGGTGGATAACACTCTCTTGGTGGGTAACACTCTCTCGGTGGGTAACACTCACTCGGTGGGTAACACACTCTCGGTGGGTAACACTCTCTCGGTAGGTAACACTCACTTGGTGGGTAACACTCTCTCGGTAGGTAGCACTCTCTCGGTAGGTAGCACTACTCACTTGGTGGGTAACACTCTCTCGGTGGGTAGCAGTCTCTCGGTGGGTAGCACTCACTCGGTGGGTAACACTCACTCGGTGGGTATCACTCTCTCGGTGGGCAACACACACTCGTTGTTAAGACTCTCTCGGTGGGTAGCACTCACTCGGTGGGTAACACTCACTCGGTGGGCAACACTCACTCGATGGGTAACACTCTCTCGGTGGGCAACACTCACTCGGTTGTTAACACTCTCGGTGGGCAACACACACACGGTGGGTAGCACTCTCTCGGCGGGTAACACTCTCTCGGTGGGGAACACTCTCTCGGTGGGTAACACTCTCTCGGTGGGTAACACTCTCTCGGTGGGTAGCACTGTCTCCGTGGGTAACACTCTCTCGGCGGGTAACACACTCTCCGTGGGTAACACTCAGTCGGTGGGTAGCACTCACTCGGTGGGTAACACTCTCTCCGTGGGTAACACTCTCTCGGTAGGTAACACTCGCTCCGTGGGTAACACTCTCTAGGTGGGTAGCACTATCTCGGTTAGGTAACACTCGGTGGGTAGCACTCACTCGGTGGGTAGCACTGTCTCGGTGGATAACACTCACTCGGTGGGTAACATTCGCTTGGTGGGTAGCACTACTCGGTGGGTAGCACTCTCTCGGCGGGTAACACTCTCGGTGGGCAACACACACTCGGTGGGTAACACTCACTCGGTGGGCAACACTCCAACGGTGAGTAACACTCTCTCGGTGGGTAATACTCTCTCGGTGGGGAACACTCTCTCGGTGGGTAACACTCTCTCGGTGGGTAACACACACTCGGTGGGTATCACTCTCTCGGTGGGCAACACACACTCGGTGGGTAAGACTCTCTCGGTGGGCAGCACTCTCTCGGTGGGTAACACTCACTCGGTGGGCAACACACACTCGGTGGGCAACACACACTCGGTGGGTAACACTCTCTCGGAGGGCAACACTCCAACGGTGAGTAACACTCTCTCGGTGGGTAATACTCTCTCGGTGGGGAACACTCTCTCGGTGGGTAACACTCTCTCGGTGGGTAACACTCACTCGGTGGGCAACACACATTCGGTGGGTAAGACTCTCCCGGTGGGCAACACTCACTCGGTGGGCAACACTCACTCGGTGGGCAACACTCTCTCGGTGGGTAACACTCTCTCGGTGGGCAACACGCACTCAGTGGGTATAACTCTCGGTGGGCAGCACACACTCGGTGGGTAAGACTCTCTCGGTGGGCAACACTCACTCGGTGGGTATCACTCTCTCGGTGGGCAACACACACTCGATGGGTAAGACTCTCGGTGGGCAGCACTCTCTCGGTGGGTAACACTCACTCGGTGGGCAACACACACTCGGTGGGTAACACTCACTCGGTGGGCAACACACACTCGGTGGGTAACACTCTCTCGGTGGGCAACACTCACTCGGTGGGTAACACTCTCTCGATGGGTAACACTCTCGGTGGGTAACACTCACTCGGTGGGCACCACTCACTCGGTGGGTAACACTCTCTCGGTGGGTAGCACTCACTCGGTGGGTATCACTCTCTCGGTGGGCAACACACACTCGGTGGGTAAGACTCTCTCGGTGGGTAGCACTCTCTCGGTGGGTAACACTCACTCGGTGGGTAACACTCTCTCGGTGGGTAACACTCTCTCGGTGGGTAACACTGTCTCGGTGGGTAACGCTCTCTCGGTGGGTAGCACTCTCTCGGTAGGTAGCACTCTCTCGGTGGGTAGCACTCTCTCGGTAGGTAGCACTCTCTCGGTGCGTAGCACTCTCTCGGTGGGTAACACTCTCTCGGTGGGTAACACTCACTCGGTGGGTAACACTCTCTCGGCGGGTAACACTCTCTGGGCGGGTAACACTCTCTGGGCGGGTAACACTCACTCGGTGGGTAGCACTCTCTCGGTGGATAACACTCTCTCGGTGGGTAGCACTCTCTCGGTGGGTAACACTCTCTCGGTGGGTAACACTCTCTCGGTGGGTAACACTCTCTCGGTGGGTAACACTCACTCGGTGGGTAGCACTCTCTCGGTGGGTAACACTCTCTCGGTGAGTAACGCTCACACGGTGGGTAGCGCTCTCTCGGTGGATAACACTCTCTCGGTGGGTAACACTCTCTCGGTGGGTAACACTCGGTGGGTAGCACTCTCTCGGTGGATAACACTCTCTCGGTGGGTAACACTCTCTCGGTGGGTCGCACTCTCTCGGCGGGTAACACTCTCTCGGTGGGTAGCGCTCTCTCGGTGGATAACACTCTCTCGGTGGGTAACACTCTCTCGGTGGGTAACACTCGGTGGGTAGCACTCTCTCGGTGGATAACACTCTCTCGGTGGGTAACACTCTCTCGGTGGGTCGCACTCTCGGTGGGTAGCACTCTCTCGGTGGGTAGCACTCTCTCGGTGGGTAGCACTCTCTCGGTGGGTCGCACTCTCGGTGGGTAGCACTCTCTCGGTGGGTAGCACTCTCTTGGTGGGTAACACTCTCTCGGTGGGTAACACTCACTCGGTGGGTAGCATTCTCTCGGTGGATAACACTCTCTCGGTGGGTAACACTCTCTCGGTGGGTAACACTCACTCGGTGGGCACCACTCACTCGGTGGGTAACACTCTCTCGGTGGGTAGCACTCACTCGGTGGGTAGCACTCACTCGGTGGGTATCACTCTCTCGGTGGGCAACACACACTCGGTGGGTAAGACTCTCTCGGTGGGTAGCACTCTCTCGGTGGGTAACACTCTCTCGGTGGGTAACACTCTCTCGGTGGGTAACACTGTCTCGGTGGGTAACGCTCTCTCGGTGGGTAACACTCTCTCGGTGAGTAACGCTCACACGGTGGGTAGCGCTCTCTCGGTGGATAACACTCTCTCGGTGGGTAACACTCTCTCGGTGGGTAACACTCGGTGGGTAGCACTCTCTCGGTGGGTAACACTCTCTCGGTGGGTAACACTCACTCGGTGGGTAACACTCTCTCGGCGGGTAACACTCTCTGGGCGGGTAACACTCGGCGGGTAACACTCACTCGGTGGGTAGCACTCTCTCGGTGGGTAACACTCTCTCGGTGGGTAACACTCTCTCGGTGGGTAACACTCACTCGGTGGGTAGCACTCTCTCGGTGGGTAACACTCTCTCGGTGAGTAACGCTCACACGGTGGGTAGCGCTCTCTCGGTGGATAACACTCTCTCGGTGGGTAGCACTCTCTCGGCGGGTAACACTCTCTCGGTGAGTAACGCTCACACGGTGGGTAGCGCTCTCTCGGTGGATAACACTCTCTCGGTGGGTAACACTCTCTCGGTGGGTAACACTCGGTGGGTAGCACTCTCTCGGTGGATAACACTCTCTCGGTGGGTAACACTCGGTGGGTAGCACTCTCTCGGTGGGTCGCACTCTCGGTGGGTAGCACTCTCTCGGTGGGTAGCACTCTCTCGGTGGGTAACACTCTCTCGGTGGGTAACACTCACTCGGTGGGTAGCATTCTCTCGTGGATAACACTCTCTCGGTGGGTAACACTCTCTCGGTGGGTAACACTCACTCGGTGGGTAGCACTCTCTCGGTGGGTAACACTCTCTCGGTAGGTAGCACTCTCTCGGTGGGTAACACTCTCTTGGTAGGTAGCACTCTCTCGGTAGGTAGCACTCTCTCGGTAGGTAGCACTCTTTCGGTGCGTAACACTCACTTGGTGGGTAACACTCTCTCGGTGGGTAGCAGTCTCTCGGTGGGTAGCACTCACTCGGTGGGTAACACTCACTCGGTGGGCAACACACACTCGGTGGGTAAGACTCTCTCGGTGGGTAGCACTCTCTCGGTGGGTAACACTCACTCGGTGGGTAACACTCACTCGGTGGGCAACACTCACTCGGTGGGCAACACTCATTCGATGGGTAACACTCTCTCGGTGGGCAACACTCACTCGGTTGTTAACACTCTCGGTGGGCAACACTCACACGGTGGGTAGCACTCTCTCGGCGGGTAACACTCTCTCGGTGGGGAACACTCTCTCGGTGGGGAACACTCTCTCGGTGGGTAGCACTGTCTCCGTGGGTAACACTCTCTCGGTGGGGAGCACACTCTCCGTGGGTAACACTCAGTCGGTGGGTAGCACTCACTCGGTGGGTAGCACTCACTCGGTGGGTAAGACTCTCTCGGTGGGGAACACTCTCTCGGTGGGTAACACTCTCTCCGTGGGTAACACTCTCTCGGTGGGTAACACTCACTCCGTGGGTAACACTCTCTAGGTGGGTAGCACTATCTCGGTTAGGTAACACTCGGTGGATAACACTCACTCGGTGGGTAACATTCTCTCGGTGGGTAGCACTACTCGGTGGGTAGCACGCTCTCGGCGGGTAATACTCTCTCGGTGGGCAACACACACTCCGTGGGTAACACTCACTCGGTGGGCAACACACACTCGGTGGGTATCACTCTCTCGGTGGGCAACACACACTCGGTGGGTAAGACTCTCTCGGTGGGCAGCACTCTCTCGGTGGGTAACACTCTCTCGGTGGGTAACACTCACTCGGTGGGCAACACACACTCGGTGGGCAACACACACTCGGTGGGTAACACTCGGTGGGCAACACTCCTTCGGTAGGTAACACTCTCTCGGTGGGTAACACTCTCGGTGGGCACCACTCACTCGGTGGGTAACACTCTCTCGGTGGGTAACATTCTTCGTGGGCAACACACACTCGGTGGGTAACACTCACTCGGTGGGCAACACACACTCGGTGGGCAAGACACACTCGGTGGGTAACACTCTCTCGGTGGGTAACACTCTCTCGGTGGGTAACACTCTCGGTGGGTAACCCTCTCTCGGTGGGTAGCACTCACTCGGTGGGTAACACTCACTCGGTGGGTATCACTCTCTCGGTGGGCAACACACACTCGGGTAGCACTCTCTCGGTGGGTAGCACTCTCTCGGTGGGTAACACTCGGTGGGCAACACACACTCGGTGGGTAACACTCACTCGGTGGGCAACACACACTCGGTGGGTAACACTCGGTGGGCAACACACACTCGGTGGGTAACACTCGGTGGGCAACACACACTCGGTGGGTATCACTCTCTCGGTGGGCAACACTCTCTCAATGGGCAACACTCACTCGATGGGTAACACTCTCGGTGGGCAACACTCACTCGGTTGTTAACACTCTCGGTGGGCAACACTCACTCGGTTGTTAACACTCTCGGTGGGCAACACTCACACAGTGGGTAGCACTCTCTCGGCGGGTAACACTCTCTCGGTGGGTAGCACTCTCTCCGTGGGTAACACTCTCTCGGGTAACACACTCTCCGTGGGTAACACTCACTCGGTGGGTAACACTCGCTCCGTGGGTAACACTCTCTAGGTGGGTAGCACTATCTCGGTGGGTAACACTCTCTCGGTGGGTAACACTCTCTCGGTGGGTAACGCTCTCTCGGTGGGTAACACTCTCTCGGTAGGTAGCACTCTCTCGGTGCGTAACACTCACTAGGTGGGTAGCACTCTCTCGGTAGGTAGCACTCTCTCGGTAGGTAGCACTCTCTCGGTGGGTAACACTCTCTCGGTAGGTAGCACTCTCTCGGTGCGTAGCACTCTCTCGGTGGGTAACACTCTCTCGGTGGGTAGCACTCTCTCGGTGGGTAGCACTCTCTCGGTGGGTAACACTCTCTCGGTGGGTAACACTCGGTGGGTAGCACTCTCTCGGTGGATAACACTCTCTCGGTGGGTAACACTCGGTGGGTAGCACTCTCTCGGTGGGTCGCACTCTCGGTGGGTAGCACTCTCTCGGTGGGTAGCACTCTCTCGGTGGGGAACACTCTCTCGGTGGGTAACACTCACTCGGTGGGCAGCATTCTCTCGTGGATAACACTCTCTCGGTGGGTAACACTCTCTCGGTGGGTAACACTCACTCGGTGGGTAGCACTCTCTCGGTGGGTAACACTCTCTCGGTAGGTAGCACTCTCTCGGTGGGTAACACTCTCTTGGTAGGTAGCACTCTCTCGGTAGGTAGCACTCTCTCGGTAGGTAGCACTCTCTCGGTAGGTAGCACTCTTTCGGTGCGTAACACTCACTTGGTGGGTAACACTCTCTCGGTGGGTAGCAGTCTCTCGGTGGGTAGCACTCACTCGGTGGGTAACACTCACTCGGTGGGTATCACTCTCTCGGTGGGCAACACACACTCGGTGGGTAAGACTCTCTCGGTGGGTAGCACTCTCTCGGTGGGTAACACTCACTCGGTGGGTAACACTCACTCGGTGGGCAACACTCACTCGGTGGGCAACACTCATTCGATGGGTAACACTCTCTCGGTGGGCAACACTCACTCGGTTGTTAACACTCTCGGTGGGCAACACTCACACGGTGGGTAGCACTCTCTCGGCGGGTAACACTCTCTCGGTGGGGAACACTCTCGGTGGGGAACACTCTCTCGGTGGGTAGCACTGTCTCCGTGGGTAACACTCTCTCGGTGGGTAACACACTCTCCGTGGGTAACACTCAGTCGGTGGGTAGCACTCACTCGGTGGGTAGCACTCACTCGGTGGGTAAGACTCTCTCGGTGGGGAACACTCTCTCGGTGGGTAACACTCTCTCCGTGGGTAACACTCTCTCGGTGGGTAACACTCACTCCGTGGGTAACACTCTCTAGGTGGGTAGCACTATCTCGGTTAGGTAACACTCGGTGGATAACACTCACTCGGTGGGTAACATTCTCTCGGTGGGTAGCACTACTCGGTGGGTAGCACGCTCTCGGCGGGTAATACTCTCTCGGTGGGCAACACACACTCCGTGGGTAACACTCACTCGGTGGGCAACACACACTCGGTGGGTATCACTCTCTCGGTGGGCAACACACACTCGGTGGGTAAGACTCTCTCGGTGGGCAGCACTCTCTCGGTGGGTAACACTCTCTCGGTGGGTAACACTCACTCGGTGGGCAACACACACTCGGTGGGCAACACACACTCGGTGGGTAACACTCGGTGGGCAACACTCCTTCGGTAGGTAACACTCTCTCGGTGGGTAACACTCTCTCGGTGGGCACCACTCACTCGGTGGGTAACACTCTCTCGGTGGGTAACATTCTTCGTGGGCAACACACACTCGGTGGGTAACACTCACTCGGTGGGCAACACACACTCGGTGGGCAAGACACACTCGGTGGGTAACACTCTCTCGGTGGGTAACACTCTCTCGGTGGGTAACACTCTCTCGGTGGGTAACACTCTCGGTGGGTAACCCTCTCTCGGTGGGTAGCACTCACTCGGTGGGTAACACTCACTCGGTGGGTATCACTCTCTCGGTGGGCAACACACACTCGGGTAGCACTCTCTCGGTGGGTAGCACTCTCTCGGTGGGTAACACTCGGTGGGCAACACACACTCGGTGGGTAACACTCACTCGGTGGGCAACACACACTCGGTGGGTAACACTCGGTGGGCAACACACACTCGGTGGGTAACACTCGGTGGGCAACACACACTCGGTGGGTATCACTCTCTCGGTGGGCAACACTCTCTCAATGGGCAACACTCACTCGATGGGTAACACTCTCGGTGGGCAACACTCACTCGGTTGTTAACACTCTCGGTGGGCAACACTCACTCGGTTGTTAACACTCTCGGTGGGCAACACTCACACAGTGGGTAGCACTCTCTCGGCGGGTAACACTCTCTCGGTGGGTAGCACTCTCTCCGTGGGTAACACTCTCTCGGTGGGTAACACACTCTCCGTGGGTAACACTCACTCGGTGGGTAACACTCGCTCGGTGGGTAACACTCTCTAGGTGGGTAACACTCACTCGGTGGGCAACACACATTCGGTGGGTAAGACTCTCCCGGTGGGCAACACTCACTCGGTGGGCAACACTCACTCGGTGGGCAACACTCACTCGGTGGGTAACACTCTCTCGGTGGGTAACACTCTCTCGGTGGGCAACACTCACTCAGTGGGTATAACTCTCGGTGGGCAGCACACACTCGGTGGGTAAGACTCTCTCGGTGGGCAACACTCACTCGGTGGGTATCACTCTCTCGGTGGGCAACACACACTCGATGGGTAAGACTCTCTCGGTGGGCAGCACTCTCTCGGTGGGTAACACTCACTCGGTGGGCAACACTCACTCGGTGGGCAACACACACTCGGTGGGTAACACTCTCTCGGTGGGCAACACTCACTCGGTGGGTAACACTCTCTCGATGGGTAACACTCTCTCGGTGGGTAACACTCACTCGGTGGGCACCACTCACTCGGTGGGTAACACTCTCTCGGTGGGTAACACTCTCTCGGTGGGTAGCACTCACTCGGTGGGTAACACTCTCTCGGTGGGCAACACACACTCGGTGGGTAAGACTCTCGGTGGGTAGCACTCTCTCGGTGGGTAACACTCTCTGGGTGGGTAACACTGTCTCGGTGGGTAACGCTCTCTCGGTGGGTAACGCTCTCTCGGTGGGTAACACTCTCTCGGTAGGTAGCACTCTCTCGGTGCGTAACACTCACTAGGTGGGTAGCACTCTCTCGGTAGGTAGCACTCTCTCGGTGGGTAACACTCTCTCGGTGGGTAACACTCTCTCGGTGGGTAACACTCTCTCGGTGGGTAACACTCTCTCGGTGGGTAACGCTCTCTCGGTGGGTAACACTCTCTCGGTAGGTAGGACTCTCTCGGTAGGTAGCACTCTCTCGGTGCGTAGCACTCTCTCGGTGGGTAACACTCTCTCGGTGGGTAACACTCTCTCGGCGGGTAACACTCTCTGGGCGGGTAACACTCGGCGGGTGACACTCACTCGGTGGGTAGCACTCTCTCGGTGGATAACACTCTCTCGGTGGGTAACACTCTCTCGGTGGGTAACACTCACACGGTGGGTAGCACTCTCTCGGTGGGTAACACTCTCTCGGTGGGTAACACTCTCTCGGTGGGTAACACTCACTCGGTGGGTAGCACTCTCTCGGTGGGTAACACTCTCTCGGTGGGTAACGCTCACACGGTGGGTAGCGCTCTCTCGGTGGATAACACTCTCTCGGCGGGTAGCACTCTCTCGGCGGGTAACACTCTCTCGGCGGGTAACACTCTCTCGGTGGGTAGCACTCTCTCGGCGGGTAACACTCTCTCGGCGGGTAACACTCTCTCGGCGGGTAACACTCTCTCGGTGGGTAACACTCACTCGGTGGGTAGCACTCACTCGGTGGGTAGCACTCTCTCGGTGGATAACACTCTCTCGGTGGGTAACACTCTCTCGGTGGGTAACACTCAGTGGGTAGCACTCTCTCGGTGGGTAACACTCTCTCGGTGGGTAACACTCGGTGGGTAGCACTCTCTCGGTGGGTAGCACTCTCTCGGTGGGTAACACTCTCTCGGTGGGTAACACTCACTCGGTGGATAACACTCTCGGTGGGTAACACTCTCTCGGTGGGTAACACTCACTCGGTGGGTAACACTCTCTCGGTGGGTAACACTCTCTCGGTGCGTAACACTCACTTGGTGGGTAACACTCTCTCGGTGGGTAACACTCGGTGGGTAGCACTCTCTCGGTGGGTAACACTCTCTCGGTGGGTAACACTCTCTCGGTGGGTAACACTCACTCGGTGGGTAGCACTCTCTCGGTGGATAACATTCTCTCGGTGGGTAACACTCTCTCGGTGGGTAACACTCACTCGGTGGGTAACACTCTCTCGGTGGGTAACACTCTCTTGGTAGGTAGCACTCTCTCGGTAGGTAGCACTCTCTCGGTGCGTAACACTCACTTGGTGGGTAACACTCTCTCGGTAGGTAGCACTCTCTCGGTAGGTAGCACTCTCTCGGTAGGTAGCACTCTCTCGGTAGGTAGCACTCTTTCGGTGCGTAACACTCACTCGGTGGGTAACACTCACTCGGTGGGCAACACTCACTCGATGGGTAGCACTCTCTCGGTGGGTAACACTCTCTCGGTGGGTAACACTCTCGGTGGGTAGCACTCTCTCGGTAGGTAGCACTCTCTCGGTGGGTAACACTCTCTCGGTGGGTAACACTCTCTCGGTGGGTAACACTCTCTTGGTAGGTAGCACTCTCTCGGTAGGTAGCACTCTCTCGGTGCGTAACACTCACTTGGTGGGTAACACTCTCTCGGTGGGCAACACTCACTCGGTTGTTAACACTCTCGGTGGGCAACACTCACACGGTGGGTAGCACTCTCTCGGCGGGTAACACTCTCTCGGTGGGGAACACTCTCTCGGTGGGGAACACTCTCTCGGTGGGTAGCACTCTCTCGGTGGGTAACACTCTCTCGGTGGGTAGCACTGTCTCCGTGGGTAACACTCTCTCGGTGGGTAACGCACTCTCCGTGGGTAACACTCAGTCGGTGGGTAGCACTCACTCAGTGGGTAACACTCTCTCCGTGGGTAACACTCTCTCGGTGGGTAACACTCGCTGCGTGGGTAACACTCTCTAGGTGGGTAGCACTATCTCGGTTAGGTAACACTCGGTGGGTAGCACTCACTCGGTGGATAACACTCACGGTGGGTAACATTCTCTCGGTGGGTAGCACTACTCGGTGGGTAGCACTCTCTCGGCGGGTAACACTCTCTCGGTGGGCAACACACACTCGGTGGGTAACACTCACTCGGTGGGCAACACACACTCGGTGGGTATCACTCTCTCGGTGGGCAACACACACTCGGTGGGTAAGACTCTCTCGGTGGGCAGCACTCTCTCGGTGGGGAACACTCACTCGGTGGGTAAAACTCCAACGGTGGGTAACACTCTCTCGGTGCGTAACACTCACTCGGTGGCTAACACTCACTCGGTGGGTAAAACTCCAACGGTGAGTAACACTCTCTCGGTGGGTAACACTCGGTGGGTAACACTCACTCGGTGGGCAACACACATTCGGTGGGTAAGACTCTCCCGGTGGGCAACACTCACTCGGTGGGCAACACTCACTCGGTGGGTAACACTCTCTCGGTGGGTAACACTCTCTCGGTGGGCAACACCCACTCAGTGGGTATAACTCTCGGTGGGCAGCACACACTCGGTGGGTAAGACTCTCTCGGTGGGCAACACTCACTCGGTGGGTATCACTCTCTCGGTGGGCAACACACACTCGATGGGTAAGACTCTCTCGGTGGGCAGCACTCTCTCGGTGGGTAACACTCACTCGGTGGGCAACACACACTCGGTGGGTAACACTCACTCGGTGGGCAACACACACTCGGTGGGTAACACTCTCTCGGTGGGCAACACTCACTCGGTGGGTAACACTCTCTCGATGGGTAACACACTCTCGGTGGGTAACACTCACTCGGTGGGCACCACTCACTCGGTGGGTAACACTCTCTCGGTGGGTAGCACTCACTCGGTGGGTAGCACTCACTCGGTGGGTATCACTCTCTCGGTGGGCAACACACACTCGGTGGGTAAGACTCTCTCGGTGGGTAGCACTCTCTCGGTGGGTAACACTCTCGGTGGGTAACACTGTCTCGGTGGGTAACGCTCTCTCGGTGGGTAACACTCTCTCGGTAGGTAGCACTCTCTCGGTAGGTAGCACTCTCTCGGTGCGTAACACTCTCTCGGTGGGTAGCATTCTCTCGGTGGATAACACTCTCTTGGTGGGTAACACTCTCTCGGTGGGTAACACTCACTCGGTGGGTAACACTCTCTCGGTGGGTAGCGCTCTCTCGGTGGATAACACTCTCGGTGGGTAGCACTCTCTCGGTGGGTAACACTCTCTCGGTGGGTAGCACTCTCTCGGTGGGTAGCATTCTCTCGGTGGATAACACTCTCTTGGTGGGTAACACTCTCTCGGTGGGTAACACTCACTCGGTGGGTAACACACTCTCGGTGGGTAACACTCTCTCGGTAGGTAACACTCACTTGGTGGGTAACACTCTCTCGGTAGGTAGCACTCTCTCGGTAGGTAGCACTACTCACTTGGTGGGTAACACTCTCTCGGTGGGTAGCAGTCTCTCGGTGGGTAGCACTCACTCGGTGGGTAACACTCACTCGGTGGGTATCACTCTCTCGGTGGGCAACACACACTCGTTGTTAAGACTCTCTCGGTGGGTAGCACTCACTCGGTGGGTAACACTCACTCGGTGGGCAACACTCACTCGATGGGTAACACTCTCTCGGTGGGCAACACTCACTCGGTTGTTAACACTCTCGGTGGGCAACACACACACGGTGGGTAGCACTCTCTCGGCGGGTAACACTCTCTCGGTGGGGAACACTCTCTCGGTGGGTAACACTCTCTCGGTGGGTAACACTCTCTCGGTGGGTAGCACTGTCTCCGTGGGTAACACTCTCTCGGCGGGTAACACACTCTCCGTGGGTAACACTCAGTCGGTGGGTAGCACTCACTCGGTGGGTAACACTCTCTCCGTGGGTAACACTCTCTCGGTAGGTAACACTCGCTCCGTGGGTAACACTCTCTAGGTGGATAGCACTATCTCGGTTAGGTAACACTCGGTGGGTAGCACTCACTCGGTGGGTAGCACTGTCTCGGTGGATAACACTCACTCGGTGGGTAACATTCGCTTGGTGGGTAGCACTACTCGGTGGGTAGCACTCTCTCGGCGGGTAACACTCTCGGTGGGCAACACACACTCGGTGGGTAACACTCACTCGGTGGGCAACACACACTCGGTGGGTATCACTCTCTCGGTGGGCAACACACACTCGGTGGGTAAGACTCTCTCGGTGGGCAGCACTCTCTCGGTGGGTAACACTCACTCGGTGGGCAACACACACTCGGTGGGTAACACTCTCTCGGAGGGCAACACTCCAACGGTGAGTAACACTCTCTCGGTGGGTAATACTCTCTCGGTGGGGAACACTCTCTCGGTGGGTAACACTCTCTCGGTGGGTAACACTCACTCGGTGGGCAACACACATTCGGTGGGTAAGACTCTCCCGGTGGGCAACACTCACTCGGTGGGCAACACTCACTCGGTGGGCAACACTCTCTCGGTGGGTAACACTCTCTCGGTGGGCAACACGCACTCAGTGGGTATAACTCTCGGTGGGCAGCACACACTCGGTGGGTAAGACTCTCTCGGTGGGCAACACTCACTCGGTGGGTATCACTCTCTCGGTGGGCAACACACACTCGATGGGTAAGACTCTCGGTGGGCAGCACTCTCTCGGTGGGTAACACTCACTCGGTGGGCAACACACACTCGGTGGGTAACACTCACTCGGTGGGCAACACACACTCGGTGGGTAACACTCTCTCGGTGGGCAACACTCACTCGGTGGGTAACACTCTCTCGATGGGTAACACTCTCGGTGGGTAACACTCACTCGGTGGGCACCACTCACTCGGTGGGTAACACTCTCTCGGTGGGTAGCACTCACTCGGTGGGTATCACTCTCTCGGTGGGCAACACACACTCGGTGGGTAAGACTCTCTCGGTGGGTAGCACTCTCTCGGTGGGTAACACTCACTCGGTGGGTAACACTCTCTCGGTGGGTAACACTCTCTCGGTGGGTAACACTCTCTCGGTGGGTAACACTGTCTCGGTGGGTAACGCTCTCTCGGTGGGTAGCACTCTCTCGGTAGGTAGCACTCTCTCGGTGGGTAGCACTCTCTCGGTAGGTAGCACTCTCTCGGTGCGTAGCACTCTCTCGGTGGGTAACACTCTCTCGGTGGGTAACACTCACTCGGTGGGTAACACTCTCTCGGCGGGTAACACTCTCTCGGTGGGTAGCACTCTCTCGGTGGATAACACTCTCTCGGTGGGTAGCACTCTCTCGGTGGGTAACACTCTCTCGGTGGGTAACACTCTCTCGGTGGGTAACACTCACTCGGTGGGTAGCACTCTCTCGGTGGGTAACACTCTCTCGGTGAGTAACGCTCACACGGTGGGTAGCGCTCTCTCGGTGGATAACACTCTCTCGGTGGGTAGCACTCTCTCGGCGGGTAACACTCTCTCGGTGAGTAACGCTCACACGGTGGGTAGCGCTCTCTCGGTGGATAACACTCTCTCGGTGGGTAACACTCTCTCGGTGGGTAACACTCGGTGGGTAGCACTCTCTCGGTGGATAACACTCTCTCGGTGGGTAACACTCGGTGGGTAGCACTCTCTCGGTGGGTCGCACTCTCGGTGGGTAGCACTCTCTCGGTGGGTAGCACTCTCTTGGTGGGTAACACTCTCTCGGTGGGTAACACTCACTCGGTGGGTAGCATTCTCTCGGTGGATAACACTCTCTCGGTGGGTAACACTCTCTCGGTGGGTAACACTCACTCGGTGGGTAGCACTCTCTCGGTGGGTAACACTCTCTCGGTAGGTAGCACTCTCTCGGTGGGTAACACTCTCTTGGTAGGTAGCACTCTCTCGGTAGGTAGCACTCTCTCGGTAGGTAGCACTCTCTCGGTAGGTAGCACTCTTTCGGTGCGTAACACTCACTTGGTGGGTAACACTCTCTCGGTGGGTAGCAGTCTCTCGGTGGGTAGCACTCACTCGGTGGGTAACACTCACTCGGTGGGTATCACTCTCTCGGTGGGCAACACACACTCGGTGGGTAAGACTCTCTCGGTGGGTAACACTCACTCGGTGGGTAACACTCACTCGGTGGGCAACACTCACTCGGTGGGCAACACTCTCTCGGTGGGCAACACTCACTCGGTTGTTAACACTCTCGGTGGGCAACACTCACACGGTGGGTAGCACTCTCTCGGCGGGTAACACTCTCTCGGTGGGGAACACTCTCTCGGTGGGTAGCACTCTCTCGGTGGGTAACACTCTCTCGGTGGGTAGCACTGTCTCCGTGGGTAACACTCTCTCGGTGGGTAACACACTCTCCGTGGGTAACACTCAGTCGGTGGGTAGCACTCACTCGGTGGGTAACACTCTCTCCGTGGGTAACACTCTCTCGGTGGGTAGCACTATCTCGGTTAGGTAACACTCGGTGGGTAGCACTCACTCGGTGGGTAGCACTATCTCGGTGGATAACACTCACTCGGTGGGTAACATTCTCTCGGTGGGTAGCACTACTCGGTGGGTAGCACGCTCTCGGCGGGTAACACTCTCTCGGTGGGTAACACTCATTCGGTGGGTAACACTCACTCGGTGGGCAACACACACTCGGTGGGTAGCACGCTCTCGGCGGGTAACACTCTCTCGGTGGGTAACACTCATTCGGTAGGTAGCACTCTCTCGGTGGGTAACACTCTCTTGGTAGGTAGCACTCTCTCGGTAGGTAGCACTCTCTCGGTAGGTAGCACTCTCTCGGTAGGTAGCACTCTTTCGGTGCGTAACACTCACTTGGTGGGTAACACTCTCTCGGTGGGTAGCAGTCTCTCGGTGGGTAGCACTCACTCGGTGGGTAACACTCACTCGGTGGGTATCACTCTCTCGGTGGGCAACACACACTCGGTGGGTAAGACTCTCTCGGTGGGTAACACTCACTCGGTGGGTAACACTCACTCGGTGGGCAACACTCACTCGGTGGGCAACACTCTCTCGGTGGGCAACACTCACTCGGTTGTTAACACTCTCGGTGGGCAACACTCACACGGTGGGTAGCACTCTCTCGGCGGGTAACACTCTCTCGGTGGGGAACACTCTCTCGGTGGGTAGCACTCTCTCGGTGGGTAACACTCTCTCGGTGGGTAGCACTGTCTCCGTGGGTAACACTCTCTCGGTGGGTAACACACTCTCCGTGGGTAACACTCAGTCGGTGGGTAGCACTCACTCGGTGGGTAACACTCTCTCCGTGGGTAACACTCTCTCGGTGGGTAGCACTATCTCGGTTAGGTAACACTCGGTGGGTAGCACTCACTCGGTGGGTAGCACTATCTCGGTGGATAACACTCACTCGGTGGGTAACATTCTCTCGGTGGGTAGCACTACTCGGTGGGTAGCACGCTCTCGGCGGGTAACACTCTCTCGGTGGGTAACACTCATTCGGTGGGTAACACTCACTCGGTGGGCAACACACACTCGGTGGGTAACACTCTCTCGGTGGGCAACACTCACTCGGTGGGTAACACTCTCTCGATGGGTAACACTCTCGGTGGGTATCACTCTCTCGGTGGGCAACACACACTCGGTGGGTAAGACTCTCTCGGTGGGTAGCACTCTCTCGGTGGGTAACACTCACTCGGTGGGTAACACTCTCTCGGTGGGTAACACTCTCTCGGTGGGTAACACTCTCTCGGTGGGTAACACTGTCTCGGTGGGTAACGCTCTCTCGGTGGGTAGCACTCTCTCGGTAGGTAGCACTCTCTCGGTGGGTAGCACTCTCTCGGTAGGTAGCACTCTCTCGGTGCGTAGCACTCTCTCGGTGGGTAACACTCTCTCGGTGGGTAACACTCACTCGGTGGGTAACACTCTCTCGGCGGGTAACACTCTCTCGGTGGGTAGCACTCTCTCGGTGGATAACACTCTCTCGGTGGGTAGCACTCTCTCGGTGGGTAACACTCTCTCGGTGGGTAACACTCTCTCGGTGGGTAACACTCACTCGGTGGGTAGCACTCTCTCGGTGGGTAACACTGTCTCGGTGAGTAACGCTCACACGGTGGGTAGCGCTCTCTCGGTGGATAACACTCTCTCGGTGGGTAGCACTCTCTCGGCGGGTAACACTCTCTCGGTGAGTAACGCTCACACGGTGGGTAGCGCTCTCTCGGTGGATAACACTCTCTCGGTGGGTAACACTCTCTCGGTGGGTAACACTCGGTGGGTAGCACTCTCTCGGTGGATAACACTCTCTCGGTGGGTAACACTCGGTGGGTAGCACTCTCTCGGTGGGTCGCACTCTCGGTGGGTAGCACTCTCTCGGTGGGTAGCACTCTCTTGGTGGGTAACACTCTCTCGGTGGGTAACACTCACTCGGTGGGTAGCATTCTCTCGGTGGATAACACTCTCTCGGTGGGTAACACTCTCTCGGTGGGTAACACTCACTCGGTGGGTAGCACTCTCTCGGTGGGTAACACTCTCTCGGTAGGTAGCACTCTCTCGGTGGGTAACACTCTCTTGGTAGGTAGCACTCTCTCGGTAGGTAGCACTCTCTCGGTAGGTAGCACTCTCTCGGTAGGTAGCACTCTTTCGGTGCGTAACACTCACTTGGTGGGTAACACTCTCTCGGTGGGTAGCAGTCTCTCGGTGGGTAGCACTCACTCGGTGGGTAACACTCACTCGGTGGGTATCACTCTCTCGGTGGGTAAGACTCTCTCGGTGGGTAAGACTCTCTCGGTGGGTAGCACTCTCTCGGTGGGTAACACTCACTCGGTGGGTAACACTCACTCGGTGGGCAACACTCACTCGGTGGGCAACACTCACTCGGTGGGCAACACTCTCTCGGTGGGCAACACTCACTCGGTTGTTAACACTCTCGGTGGGCAACACTCACACGGTGGGTAGCACTCTCTCGGTGGGGAACACTCTCTCGGTGGGTAGCACTCTCTCGGTGGGTAACACTCGGTGGGTAGCACTGTCTCCGTGGGTAACACTCTCTCGGTGGGTAACACACTCTCCGTGGGTAACACTCAGTCGGTGGGTAGCACTCACTCGGTGGGTAACACTCTCTCCGTGGGTAACACTCTCTCGGTGGGTAGCACTATCTCGGTTAGGTAACACTCGGTGGGTAGCACTCACTCGGTGGGTAGCACTATCTCGGTGGATAACACTCACTCGGTGGGTAACATTCTCTCGGTGGGTAGCACTACTCGGTGGGTAGCACGCTCTCGGCGGGTAACACTCTCTCGGTGGGCAACACACACTCCGTGGGTAACACTCACTCGGTGGGCAACACACACTCGGTGGGTAAGACTCTCTCGGTGGGCAACACACACTCGGTGGGTATCACTCTCTCGGTGGGCAACACACACTCGGTGGGTAAGACTCTCTCGGTGGGCAGCACTCTCTTGGTGGGTAACACTCACTCGGTGGGCAACACACACTCGGTGGGCAACACACACTCGGTGGGTAACACTCGGTGGGCAACACTCCTTCGGTGGGTAACACTCACTCGGTGGGTAACACTCTCTCGGTGGGCACCACTCACTCGGTGGGTAACACTCTCTCGGTGGGTAACATTCTTCGTGGGCAACACACACTCGGTGGGTAACACTCACTCGGTGGGCAACACACACTCGGTGGGCAAGACACACTCGGTGGGTAACACTCTCTCGGTGGGTAACACTCTCTCGGTGGGTAACACTCTCTCGGTGGGTAACACTCTCGGTGGGTAACCCTCTCTCAGTGGGTAGCACTCACTCGGTGGGTAACACTCACTCGGTGGGTATCACTCTCTCGGTGGGCAACACACACTCGGGTAGCACTCTCTCGGTGGGTAGCACTCTCTCGGTGGGTAACACTCGGTGGGCAACACACACTCGGTGGGTAACACTCACTCGGTGGGCAACACACACTCGGTGGGTATCACTCTCTCGGTGGGCAACACTCTCTCAATGGGCAACACTCACTCGATGGGTAACACTTTCGGTGGGCAACACTCACTCGGTTGTTAACACTCTCGGTGGGCAACACTCACTCGGTTGTTAACACTCTCGGTGGGCAACACTCACACAGTGGGTAGCACTCTCTCGGCGGGTAACACTCTCTCGGTGGGTAGCACTCTCTCCGTGGGTAACACTCTCTCGGTGGGTAACACACTCTCCGTGGGTAACACTCACTCGGTGGGTAACACTCGCTCCGTGGGTAACACTCTCTAGGTGGGTAGCACTATCTCGGTGGGTAACACTCTCTCGGTGGGTAACACTCTCTCGGTGGGTAACACTCACTCGGTGGGCAACACACATTCGGTGGGTAAGACTCTCCCGGTGGGCAACACTCACTCGGTGGGCAACACTCACTCGGTGGGTAACACTCTCTCGGTGGGTAACACTCACTCGGTGGGCAACACACATTCGGTGGGTAAGACTCTCCCGGTGGGCAACACTCACTCGGTGGGCAACACTCACTCGGTGGGTAACACTCTCTCGGTGGGTAACACTCTCTCGGTGGGCAACACTCACTCAGTGGGTATAACTCTCGGTGGGCAGCACACACTCGGTGGGTAAGACTCTCTCGGTGGGTAGCACTCTCTCGGTGGGCAACACACACTCGATGGGTAAGACTCTCTCCGTGGGCAACACTCACTCAGTGGGCAACACACACTCGGTGGGTAACACTCTCTCGGTGGGCAACACTCACTCGGTGGGTAACACTCTCTCGATGGGTAACACTCTCTCGGTGGGTAACACTCACTCGGTGGGCACCACTCACTCGGTGGGTAACACTCTCTCGGTGGGTAACACTCTCTCGGTGGGTAGCACTCACTCGGTGGGTAACACTCTCTCGGTGGGCAACACACACTCGGTGGGTAAGACTCTCTCGGTGGGTAGCACTCTCTCGGTGGGTAACACTCTCTGGGTGGGTAACACTGTCTCGGTGGGTAACGCTCTCTCGGTGGGTAACGCTCTCTCGGTGGGTAACACTCTCTCGGTAGGTAGCACTCTCTCGGTGCGTAACACTCACTAGGTGGGTAGCACTCTCTCGGTGGGTAACACTCTCTCGGTGGGTAACACTCTCTCGGTGGGTAACACTCTCTCGGTGGGTAACACTGTCTCGGTGGGTAACGCTCTCTCGGTGGGTAACACTCTCTCGGTAGGTAGCACTCTCTCGGTGTGTAACACTCACTAGGTGGGTAGCACTCTCTCGGTAGGTAGCACTCTCTCGGTGGGTAACACTCTCTCGGTAGGTAGCACTCTCTCGGTGCGTAGCACTCTCTCGGTGGGTAACACTCTCTCGGTGGGTAACACTCACTCGGTGGGTAACACTCTCTGGGCGGGTAACACTCGGCGGGTGACACTCACTCGGTGGGTAACACTCTCTCGGTGGGTAACACTCTCTCGGTGGAGTCGAGAGAGGCAGCGGCCTATAAAAGGCTCAGCAGTCCGGGGAGCGTCGAGAGAGGCGGGAGTCGAGAGAGGCAGCGGCCTAAAAAAGGCTCAGCAGTCCGGGGAGCGTCGAGAGAGGCGGGTGTCGAGAGAGGCAGCGGCCTATAAAAGGCTCAGCAGTCCGGGGAGCGTCGAGAGAGGCAGCGGCCTATAAAAGGCTCAGCAGTCCGGGGAGCGTCGAGAGAGGCAGCGGCCTATAAAAGGCTCAGCAGTCCGGGGAGCGTCGAGAGAGGCAGCGGCCTATAAAAGGCTCAGCAGTCCGGGGAGCGTCGAGAGAGGCAGCGGCCTATAAAAGGCTCAGCAGTCCGGGGAGCGTCGAGAGAGGCAGCGGCCTATAAAAGGCTCAGCAGTCCGGGGAGCGTCGAGAGAGGCAGCGGCCTCTAAAAGGCTCAGCAGTCCGGGGAGCGTCGAGAGAGGCAGCGGCCTATAAAAGGCTCAGCAGTCCGGGGAGCGTCGAGAGAGGCGGGAGTCGAGAGAGGCAGCGGCCTATAAAAGGCTCAGCAGTCCGGGGAGCGTCGAGAGAGGCAGCGGCCTATAAAAGGCTCAGCAGTCGGGGGAGCGTCGAGAGAGGCGGGAGTCGAGAGAGGCAGCGGCCTATAAAAGGCTCAGCAGTCCGGGGAGCGTCGAGAGAGGCGGGAGTCGAGAGAGGCAGCGGCCTATAAAAGGCTCAGCAGTCCGGGGAGCGTCGAGAGAGGCGTACCGGTGCAGCTCCAGCTGGGAGAGAAGGCAAAAAAGGCAAAAAAGAAGTAGAAAGAAATCAAAAGGTGACGTCACAGCCAACGTGGTAAGTGATTGGCTGCTGATTGGTGAGTAGTTTTTCTTTTTCTTTATTAGTCAGTAACTTTTAACATTGTTGTCGGCAATTTAAGTGTATCTAAGGGTTAAGTCATGGCAGGACAGCTCGGTCACGTGATATGCTCCTCCTGTACCATGTGGGAACACGGGGACAACACCAGTGTCCCTGACGACTACATGTGCGGGAAGTGTGTCCACCTCCGGCTACTGACGGTCCGCGTTGCGGAGTTGGAGCTGAAGGTGGATTCACTCTGGAGCATCCACGATGCTGAGAATGACGTGAGTATCACGTGTAGCGAGTTGGTCTTACTGCAGGAGAAGGGTCCACAGCCAGCGAGGGAATGGAAGACCAGCAGGAAGAGTAGTGCAAGGAAGGTAGTGCAGGGGTCCCCTGTGGTCATCCCACTGCAAAACAGATACACTGCTTTGAGTGCTGTTGAGGGGGATGACTCATCAGGAGTGGGCAGCAGCAGCCAAGTTCATGGCACCGTGGCTGGCTCTGTTGCACAGGAGGGCAGGAAAAAGAGTGGGCGAGCGATAGTGATAAGGGATTCAATTGTAAGGGGAATAGATAGGCGTTTCTGCGGCCGCAACCGAGACTCCAGGATGGTATGTTGCCTCCCTGGTGCAAGGGTCAAGGATGTCTCGGAGCGGGTGGAGGACATTCTGAAAAGGGAGGGAGAACAGCCAGTTGTCGTGGTGCACGTTGGTACCAATGACATAGGTAAAAAAAGGGATGAGTTCCTACGAAATGAATTTAAGGAGCTAGGAGCTAAATTAAAAAGTAGGACCTCAAAAGTAGTAATCTCGGGATTGCTACCAGTGCCACGTGCTAGTCAGAGTAGGAATCGCAGGATAGCTCAGATGAATACGTGGCTTGAGCAATGGTGCAGCAGGGAGGGATTCAAATTCCTGGGGCATTGGAACCGGTTCTGGGGGAGGTGGGACCAGTACAATCCGGACGGTCTGCACCTGGGCAGAATCAGAACCAATGTCCTCGGGGGAGTGTTTGCTAGTGCTGTTGGGGAGGAGTTAAACTAATATGGCAGGGGGATGGGAACCAATGCAGGGAGATAGAGGGAAACAAAAAGGAGGCAAAAACAAAAGACAGAAAGGAGATGAGGAAAAGTGGAGGGCAGAGAAACCCAAGGCAAAGAACAAAAAGGGCCATTGTACAGCAAAATTCTAAAAGGACAGAGGTTGTTAAAAAAACAAGCCTAAAGGCTTTGTGTCTTAATGCAAGGAGTATCCGCAATAATGTGGATGAATTAACTGTGCAAATAGATGTTAACAAATATGATGTGATTGGGATTACGGAGACGTGGCTCCAGGATGAGCAGGGCTGGGAACTCAACATCCAGGGGTATTCAACATTCAGGAAGGATAGAATAAAAGGAAAAGGAGGTGGGGTAGCATTGCTGGTTAAGGAGGAGATTAAGGCAATAGTTAGGAAGGACATTAGCTTGGATGATGTGGAATCTATATGGGTAGAGCTGCAGAACACCAAAGGGCAAAAAACGTTAGTGGGAGTTGTGTACAGACCTCCAAACAGTAGTAGTGATGTTGGGGAGGGCATCAAACATGAAATTAGGGGTGCGTGCAATAAAGGTGCAGCAGTTATAATGGGTGACTTTAATATGCACAGAGATTGGGCTAACCAAACTGGAAGCAATACGGTGGAGGAGGATTTTCTGGAGTGCATAAGGGATGGTTTTTTAGACCAATATGTCGAGGAACCAACTAGGGGGGAGGCCATCTTAGACTGGGTGTTATGTAATGAGAAAGGATTAATTAGCAATCTCGTTGTGCGAGGCCCCTTGGGGAAGAGTGACCATAATATGGTGGAATTCTGCATTAGGATGGAGAATGAAACAGTTAATTCAGAGACCATGGTCCAGAACTTAAAGAAGGCTAACTTTGAAGGTATGAGGCGTGAATTGGCTGAGATGGATTGGCGAATGATACTTAAGGGGTTGACTGTGGATGGGCAATGGCAGACATTTAGAGACCGCATGGATGAACTACAACAATTGTACATTCCTGTCTGGCATAGAAATAAAAAAGGGAAGGTGGCTCAACCGTGGCTATCAAGGGAAATCAGGGATAGTATTAAAGCCAAGGAAGTGGCATACAAATTGGCCAGAAATAGCAGCGAACCTGGGGACTGGGAGAAATTTAGAACTCAGCAGAGGAGGACAAAGGGTTTGATTAGGGCAGGAAAAATGGAGTATGAGAAGAAGCTTGCAGGGAACATTAAGACGGATTGCAAAAGTTTCTATAGATATGTAAAGAGAAAAAGGTTAGTAAAGACAAATGTAGGTCCCCTGCAGTCAGAATCAGGGGAAGTCATAACGGGGAACAAAGAAATGGCGGACCAATTGAACAAGTACTTTGGTTCGGTATTCACGAAGGAGGACACGAACAACCTTCCGGTTATAAAAGGGGTCGGGGGGTCTAGTAAGGAGGAGGAACTGAGGGAAATCCTTATTAGCCGGGAAATTGTGTTGGGGAAATTGATGGGATTGAAGGCCGATAAATCCCCAGGGCCTGATGGACTGCATCCCAGAGTACTTAAGGAGGTGGCCTTGGAAATAGTGGATGCGTTGACAGTCATTTTCCAACATTCCATTGACTCTGGATCAGTTCCTATGGAGTGGAGGGTAGCCAATGTAACCCCACTTTTTAAAAAAGGAGGGAGAGAGAAAACAGGGAATTATAGACCGGTCAGCCTGACATCGGTAGTGGGTAAAATGATGGAATCAATTATTAAGGATGTCATAGCAGTGCATTTGGAAAGAGGTGACATGATAGGTCCAAGTCAGCATGGATTTGTGAAAGGGAAATCATGCTTGACAAATCTTCTGGAATTTTTTGAGGATGTTTCCAGTAGAGTGGATAAGGGAGAACTAGTTGATGTGGTATATTTGGACTTTCAGAAGGCGTTCGACAAGGTCCCACACAAGAGATTGATGTGCAAAGTTAGAGCACATGGGATTGGGGGTAGTGTACTGACATGGATTGAGAACTGGTTGTCAGACAGGAAGCAAAGAGTAGGAGTAAATGGGTACTTTTCAGAATGGCAGGCAGTGACTAGTGGGGTACCGCAAGGTTCTGTGCTGGGGCCCCAGCTGTTTACACTGTACATTAATGATTTAGATGAGGGGATTAAATGTAGTATCTCCAAATTTGCGGATGACACTAAGTTGGGTGGCAGTGTGAGCTGCGAGGAGGATGCTGTGAGGCTGCAGAGCGACTTGGATAGGTTAGGTGAGTGGGCAAATGCATGGCAGATGAAGTATAATGTGGATAAATGTGAGGTTATCCACTTTGGTGGTAAAAACAGAGAGACAGACTATTATCTGAATGGTGACAGATTAGGAAAAGGGGAGGTGCAAAGAGACCTGGGTGTCATGGTACATCAGTCATTGAAGGTTGGCATGCAGGTGCAGCAGGCGGTTAAGAAAGCAAATGGCATGTTGGCCTTCATAGCAAGGGGATTTGAGTACAGGGGCAGGGAGGTGTTGCTACAGTTGTACAGGGCATTGGTGAGGCCACACCTGGAGTATTGTGTACAGTTTTGGTCTCCTAACCTGAGGAAGGACATTCTTGCTATTGAGGGAGTGCAGCGAAGGTTCACCAGACTGATTCCCGGGATGGCGGGACTGACCTATCAAGAAAGACTGGATCAACTGGGCTTGTATTCACTGGAGTTCAGAAGAATGAGAGGGGACCTCATAGAAACATATAAAATTCTGACGGGGTTAGACAGGTTAGATGCAGGAAGAATGTTCCCAATATTGGGGAAGTCCAGAACCAGGGGTCACAGTCTAAGGATAAGGGGTAAGCCATTTAGGACCGAGATGCGGAGGAACTTCTTCACCCAGAGAGTGGCGAACCTGTGGAATTCTCTACCACAGAAAGTTGTTGAGGCCAATTCACTAAATATATTCAAAAAGGAGTTAGATGAGGTCCTTACTGCTAGGGGGATCAAGGGGTATGGCGAGAAAGCAGGAATGGGGTACTGAAGTTGAATGTTCAGCCATGAACTCATTGAATGGCGGTGCAGGCTAGAAGGGCCGAATGGCCTACTCCTGCACCTATTTTCTATGTTTCTATGTTTCTATGTAACACTCACTCGGTGGGTAGCACTCTCTCGGTGGGTAACACTCTCTCGGTGGGTAACGCTCACACGGTGGGTAGCGCTCTCTCGGTGGATAACACTCTCTCGGTGGGTAGCACTCTCTCGGCGGGTAACACTCTCTCGGCGGGTAACACTCTCTCGGCGGGTAACACTCTCTCGGTGGGTAACACTCACTCGGTGGGTAGCACTCTCTTGGTGGATAACACTCTCTCGGTGGGTAACACTCTCTCGGTGGGTAACACTCTCTCGGTGGGTAACACTCGGTGGGTAGCACTCTCTCGGTGGGTAACACTCTCTCGGTGGGTAACACTCGGTGGGTAGCACTCTCTCGGTGGGTAGCACTCTCTCGGTGGGTAGCACTCTCTCGGTGGGTAACACTCTCTCGGTGGGTAACACTCACTCGGTGGATAACACTCTCTCGGTGGGTAACACTCTCTCGGTGGGTAACACTCACTCGGTGGGTAACACTCTCTCGGTGCGTAACACTCACTTGGTGGGTAACACTCTCTCGGTGGGTAACACTCGGTGGGTAGCACTCTCTCGGTGGGTAACACTCTCTCGGTGGGTAACACTCTCTCGGTGGGTAACACTCACTCGGTGGGTAGCACTCTCTCGGTGGATAACATTCTCTCGGTGGGTAACACTCTCTCGGTGGGTAACACTCACTCGGTGGGTAACACTTTCTCGGTGGGTAACACTCTCTCGGTTGGTAACACTCTCTCGGTGGGTAACACTCTCTTGGTAGGTAGCACTCTCTCGGTAGGTAGCACTCTCTCAGTGCGTAACACTCACTTGGTGGGTAACACTGTCTCGGTAGGTAGCACTCTCTCGGTAGGTAGCACTCTCTCGGTAGGTAGCACTCTCTCGGTGGGTAGCACTCTTTCGGTGCGTAACACTCACTAGGTGGGTAACACTCTCTCGGTGGGTAGCAGTCTCTCGGTGGGTAGCACTCTCTCGGTGGGCAACACACACTCGGTGGGTAAGACTCTCTCGGTGGGTAGCACTCTCTCGGTGGGTAACACTCACTCGGTGGGTAACACTCACTCGGTGGGCAACACTCACTCGATGGGTAGCACTCTCTCGGTGGGTAACACTCTCTCGGTGGGTAACACTCTCGGTGGGTAACACTCACTCGGTGGGTAGCACTCTCTCGGTAGGTAGCACTCTCTCGGTGGGTAACACTCTCGGTGGGTAGCACTCTCTCGGTGGGTAACACTCTCTCGGTGGGTAACACTCTCTCGGTGGGTAGCACTGTCTCCGTGGGTAACACTCTCTCGGTGGGTAACACACTCTCCGTGGGTAACACTCAGTCGGTGGGTAGCACTCACTCAGTGGGTAACACTCTCTCCGTGGGTAACACTCTCTCGGTGGGTAACACTCGCTGCGTGGGTAACACTCTCTAGGTGGGTAGCACTATCTCGGTTAGGTAACACTCGGTGGGTAGCACTCACTCGGTGGATAACACTCACGGTGGGTAACATTCTCTCGGTGGGTAGCACTACTCGGTGGGTAGCACTCTCTCGGCGGGTAACACTCTCTCGGTGGGCAACACACACTCGGTGGGTAACACTCACTCGGTGGGCAACACACACTCGGTGGGTATCACTCTCTCGGTGGGCAACACACACTCGGTGGGTAAGACTCTCTCGGTGGGCAGCACTCTCTCGGTGGGTAACACTTACTCGGTGGGTAAAACTCCAACGGTGGGTAACACTCTCTCGGTGCGTAACACTCACTCGGTGGCTAACACTCACTCGGTGGGTAAAACTCCAACGGTGAGTAACACTCTCTCGGTGGGTAACACTCGGTGGGTAACACTCACTCGGTGGGCAACACACATTCGGTGGGTAAGACTCTCCCGGTGGGCAACACTCACTCGGTGGGCAACACTCACTCGGTGGGTAACACTCTCTCGGTGGGTAACACTCTCTCGGTGGGCAACACTCACTCAGTGGGTATAACTCTCGGTGGGCAGCACACACTCGGTGGGTAAGACTCTCTCGGTGGGCAACACTCACTCGGTGGGTATCACTCTCTCGGTGGGCAACACACACTCGATGGGTAAGACTCTCTCGGTGGGCAGCACTCTCTCGGTGGGTAACACTCACTCGGTGGGCAACACACACTCGGTGGGTAACACTCACTCGGTGGGCAACACACACTCGGTGGGTAACACTCTCTCGGTGGGCAACACTCACTCGGTGGGTAACACTCTCTCGATGGGTAACACACTCTCGGTGGGTAACACTCACTCGGTGGGCACCACTCACTCGGTGGGTAACACTCTCTCGGTGGGTAGCACTCACTCGGTGGGTAGCACTCACTCGGTGGGTATAACTCTCTCGGTGGGCAACACACACTCGGTGGGTAAGACTCTCTCGGTGGGTAGCACTCTCTCGGTGGGTAACACTCACTCGGTGGGTAACACTCTCTCGGTGGGTAACACTCTCGGTGGGTAACACTGTCTCGGTGGGTAACGCTCTCTCGGTGGGTAACACTCTCTCGGTAGGTAGCACTCTCTCGGTAGGCTGCACTCTCTCGGTGCGTAACACTCTCTCGGTGGGTAGCATTCTCTCGGTGGATAACACTCTCTTGGTGGGTAACACTCTCTCGGTGGGGAACATTCTCTCGGTGGGTAGCGCTCTCTCGGTGGATAACACTCTCGGTGGGTAGCACTCTCTCGGTGGGTAACACTCTCTCGGTGGGTAGCACTCTCTCGGTGGGTAGCATTCTCTCGGTGGATAACACTCTCTTGGTGGGTAACACTCTCTCGGTGGGTAACACTCACTCGGTGGGTAACACTCTCTCGGTGGGTAACACTCTCTCGGTAGGTAACACTCACTTGGTGGGTAGCACTCTCTCGGTAGGTAGCACGACTCACTTGGTGGGTAACACTCTCTCGGTGGGTAGCAGTCTCTCGGTGGGTAGCACTCACTCGGTGGGTAACACTCACTCGGTGGGCAACACACACTCGTTGTTAAGACTCTCTCGGTGGGTAGCACTCTCTCGGTGGGTAACACTCACTCGGTGGGTAACACTCACTCGGTGGGCAACACTCACTCGGTGGGCAACACTCACTCGATGGGTAACACTCTCTCGGTGGGCAACACTCACTCGGTTGTTAACACTCTCGGTGGGCAACACACACACGGTGGGTAGCACTCTCTCGGCGGGTAACACTCTCTCGGTGTGGAACACTCTCTCGGTGGGTAACACTCTCTCGGTGGGTAGCACTGTCTCCGTGGGTAACACTCTCTCGGTGGGTAACACACTCTCCGTGGCTAACACTCAGTCGGTGGGTAGCACTCACTCGGTGGGTAACACTCTCTCCGTGGGTAACACTCTCTCGGTAGGTAACACTCGCTCCGTGGGTAACACTCTCTCGGTGGGTAGCACTATCTCGGTTAGGTAACACTCGGTGGGTAGCACTCACTCGGTGGGTAGCACTGTCTCGGTGGATAACACTCACTCGGTGGGTAACATTCCCTTGGTGGGTAGCACTACTCGGTGGGTAGCACTCTCTCGGCGGGTAACACTCTCGGTGGGCAACACACACTCGGTGGGTAACACTCACTCGGTGGGCAACACACACTCGGTGGGTATCACTCTCTCGGTGGGCAACACACACTCGGTGGGTAAGACTCGGTGGGCAGCACTCTCTCGGTGGGTAACACTCACTCGGTGGGCAACACACACTCGGTGGGTAACACTCTCGGTGGGCAACACTCATTCGGTGGGTAACACTCTCTCGGTGGGTAACACTCTCTCGGTGGGCACCACTCACTCGGTGGGTAACACTCTCTCGGTGGGTAACATTCTTCGTGGGTAACACTCTCTCGGTGGGCAACACACACTCGGTGGGTAACACTCACTCGGTGGGCAACACACACTCGGTGGGTAACACTCTCTCGGTGGGCAACACTCATTCGGTGGGTAACACTCTCTCGGTGGGTAACACTCTCTCGGTGGGTAACACTCACTCGGAGGGCACCACTCACTCGGTGGGTAACACTCTCTCGGTGGGTAACACTCTCTCGGTGGGTAACACCCTCGGTGGGTATCACTCTCTCGGTGGGCAACACACACTCGGTGGGTAGCACTCTCTCGGTGGGTAGCACTCTCTCGGTGGGTAGCACTCTCTCGGTGGGTAACACTCGGTGGGCAACACACACTCGGTGGGTAACACTCACTCGGTGGGCAACACACACTCGGTGGGTATCACTCTCTCGGTGGGCAACACTCTCTCAATGGGTAACACTCACTCGATGGGTAACACTCTCGGTGGGCAACACTCACTCGGTTGTTAACACTCTCGGTGGGCAACACTCACTCGGTTGTTAACACTCTCGGTGGACATCACTCACACAGTGGGTAGCACTCTCTCGGCGGGTAACACTCTCTCGGTGGGTAGCACTCTCTCCGTGGGTAACACTCTCTCGGTGGGTAACACACTCTCCGTGGGTAACACTCACTCGGTGGGTAACACTCGCTCCGTGGGTAACACTCTCTAGGTGGGTAGCACTATCTCGGTTAGGTAACACTCGGTGGGTAGCACTCACTCGGTGGGTAGCACTGTCTCGGTGGATAACACTCACTCGGTGGGTAACATTCTCTCGGTGGGTAGCACTACTCGCTGGGTAACACTCTCTCGGTGGGTAGCACTCTCTTGGTGGGTAACACTCACTTGGTGGGCAACACACACTCGGTGGTTAACACTCACTCGGTGGGCAACACTCACACGGTGGGTAGCACTCTCTCGGCGGGTAACACTCTCTCGGTGGGCAACACACACTCGGTGGGTAACACTCACTCGGTGGGCAACACACACTCGGTGGGTATCACTCTCTCGGTGGGCAACACACACTCGGTGGGTAAGACTCTCGGTGGGCAGCACTCTCTCGGTGGGTAACACTCACTCGGTGGGCAACACACACTCGGTGGGCAACACACACTCGGTGGGTAACACTCTCTCGGTGGGCAACACTCATTCGGTGGGTAACACTCTCTCGGTGGGTAACACTCTCGATGGGCACCACTCACTCGGTGGGTAACACTCTCTCGGTGAGTAACATTCTTCGTGGGTAACACTCTCTCGGTGGGCAACACACACTCGGTGCGTAACACTCACTCGGTGGGCAACACACACTCGGTGGGTAACACTCTCTCGGTGGGCAACACTCATTCGGTGGGTAACACTCTCTCGGTGGGTAACATTCTCTCGGTGGGTAACACTCACTCGGTGGGCACCACTCTCTCGGTGGGTAACACTCTCTCGGTGGGTAACACTCTCTCGGTGGGTAACACTCTCGGTGGGTAACTCTCTCTCGGTGGGTAGCACTCACTCGGTGGGTAACACTCACTCGGTGGGTATCACTCTCTCGGTGGGTAACACTCGGTGGGCAACACACACTCGGTGGGTAACACTCACTCGGTGGGCAACACACACTCGGTGGGTATCACTCTCTCGGTGGGCAACACTCTCTCAGTGGGCAACTCTCGCTCGATGGGTAACACTCTCGGTGGGCAACACTCACTCGGTTGTTAACACTCTCGGTGGGCAACACTCACACAGTGGGTAGCACTCTCTCGGCGGGTAACACTCTCTCGGTGGGTAGCACTCTCTCCGTGGGTAACACTCTCTCGGGGGGTAACACACTCTCCGTGGGTAACACTCACTCGGTGGGTAACACTCTCTCCGTGGGTAACACTCTCTCGGTGGGTAACACTCGCTCCGTGGGTAACACTCTCTCGGTGGGTAGCACTATCTCGGTTAGGTAACACTCGGTGGGTAGCACTCACTCGGTGGGAAACACTCTCTCGGTGGGGAGCACTCTCTCGGTGGGTAACACTCTCTCGGTGGGTAACACTCTCTCGATGGGTAACACTCTCTCGATGGGTAACACTCACTCGGTGGGCAACACTCACTCGATGGGTAACACTCTCTCGGTTGGCAACACTCTCGGTGGGCAACACTCACTCGGTTGTTAACACTCTCGGTGGGCAACACTCACACAGTGGGTAGCACTCTCTCGGCGGGTAACACTCTCTCGATGGGTAACACTCACTCGGTGGGCAACACTCACTCGATGGGTAACACTCTCTCGGTTGTTAACACTCTCGGTGGGCAACACTCACTCGGTTGTTAACACTCTCGGTGGGCAACACTCACACAGTGGGTAGCACTCTCTCGGCGGGTAACACTCTCTCGGTGGGTAGCACTCTCTCCGTGGGTAACACTCTCTCGGGGGGTAACACACTCTCCGTGGGTAACACTCACTCGGTGGGTAACACTCTCTCCGTGGGTAACACTCTCTCGGTGGGTAACACTCGCTCCGTGGGTAACACTCTCTCGGTGGGTAGCACTATCTCGGTTAGGTAACACTCGGTGGGTAGCACTCACTCGGTGGGAAACACTCTCTCGGTGGGGAGCACTCTCTCGGTGGGTAACACTCTCTCGGTGGGTAACACTCTCTCGATGGGTAACACTCTCTCGATGGGTAACACTCACTCGGTGGGCAACACTCACTCGATGGGTAACACTCTCTCGGTTGGCAACACTCACTCGGTTGTTAACACACTCGGTGGGCAACACTCACTCGGTTGTTAACACTCGAGGTGGGCATCACTCACTCGGTGGGCAGCACTCTCTCGGTGGGTAGCACTCTCCGTGAGTAACACTCTCTCGGTGGGTAGCACTCACTCGGTGGGTAACACTCACTCGGTGGGTATCACTCTCTCGGTGGGCAACACACACTCGGTGGGTAACACTCTCTCGATGGGTAGCACTCTCTCGGTGGGTAACACTCTCTCGGTGAGTAGCACTCTACCGATGGGTAACACTCACTCGGTGGGTAACACTCTCTCGGTGGTTAGCACTCCCTCGGTGGGTAACACACACTCGGTGGGTAACACTCACTCGGTGGGTAACACTCTCTCGGTGGGTAACACTCTCTCGGTGGGTAGCACTCTCTCGGTGGGTAACACTCTCTCGGTGGGTATCACTCTCTCGGGGGGAACACACACTCGGTGGGTAAGACTCTCTCGGTGGGTAGCACTCTCTAGGTGGGCAACACACACTCGGTGGGTAACACTCACTCGGTGGGCAACACACACTCGGTGGGTATCACTTTCTCGGTGGGCAACACACACTCGGTGGGTAAGACTCTCGGTGGGCAGCACTCTCTCGGTGGGTAACACTCACTCGGTGGGCAACACACACTCGGTGGGTATCACTTTCTCGGTGGGCAACACACACTCGGTGGGTAAGACTCTCGGTGGGTATCACTTTCTCGGTGGGCAACACACACTCGGTGGGTAAGACTCTCGGTGGGCAGCACTCTCTCGGTGGGTAACACTCTCTCGGTGGGTAACACTCACTCGGTGGGCAACACACACTCGGTGGGCAACACACACTCGGTGGGTAACACTCTCTCGGTGGGCAACACTCATTCGGTGGGTAACACTCTCTCGGTGGGTAACACTCTCTCGGTGGGTAACACTCACTCGGTGGGCACCACTCACTCGGTGGGTAACACTCTCTCGGTGGGTAACATTCTTGGTGGGTAACACTCTCTCGGTGGGCAACACACACTCGGTGGGTAACACTCACTCAGTGGGCAACACACACTCGGTGGGCAACACTCACTCGGTTGTTAGCACTCTCGGTGGGCAACACTCACTCGGTTGTTAACACTCTCGGTGGGCAACACTCACACGGTGGGTAGCACTCTCTCGGCGGGTAACACTCTCTCGGTGGGTAACACTCACTCGGTGGGTAGCACTCTCTCGGTGGGTAGCACTCTCGGTGGGTAGCACTCTCTCCGTGGGTAACACTCTCTCGGTGGGTAACACACTCTCCGTGGGTAACACACTCTCCGTGGTTAACACTCTCTCGGTGGGTAACACTCACTCGGTGGGTAACACTCACTCGGTGGGTAACACTCTCTCCGTGGGTAACACTCGCTTCGTGGGTAACACTCTCTCGGTTGGTAGCACTATCTCGGTTAGGTAACACTCGGTGGGTAGCACTCACTCGGTGGGAAACACTCTCTCGGTGGGTAGCACTCTCTCGGTGGGCAACACTCTCTCGGTGGGTAACACTCATTCGGTGGGTAACACTCACTCGGTGGGCAACACACACTCGGTGGGCAACACACACTCGGTGGGTAACACTCTTTCGATGGGTAACACTCACTCGGTTGGTAACACTCACTCGGTGGGCAACACTCACTCGGTGGGTAACACTCTCTCGGTGGGTAACACTCACTCGGTTGTTAACACTCTCGGTGGGCAACACTCACTCGGTTGTTAACACTCTCGGTGGGCAACACTCACAAGGTGGGTAGCACTCTCTCGGCGGGTAACACTCTCTCGGTGGGTAACACTCACTCGGTGGGTAACACTCTCTCGGTGGGTAACAAACTCTCCGTGGGTAACACACTCTCCGTGGGTAACACTCAGTCGGTGGGTAGCACTCACTCGGTGGGTAACACTCTCTCGGTGGGTAACACTCTCTCGGTGGACAACAATCTCTCGGTGGGTAACACTCTCTCGGTGGGTAACACTCTCTCGGTGGGTAGCACTCTTTCGGTGGGTAACACTCACTCGGTGGGTAACACTTTCTCGGTGGGTAACACTCGCTCCGTGGGTAACACTCTCTCGGTGGGTAGCACTATCTCGGTTAGGTAACACTCGGTGGGTAGCACTCACTCGGTGGGAAACACTCTCTCGGTGGGGAGCACTCTCTCGGTGGGTAACACTCTCTCGGTGGGTAACACTCTCTCGATGGGTAACACTCACTCGGTGGGCAACACTCACTCGATGGGTAACACTCTCTCGGTTGGCAACACTCACTCGGTTGTTAACACACTCGGTGGGCAACACTCACTCGGTTGTTAACACTCGAGGTGGGCATCACTCACTCGGTGGGCAGCACTCTCTCGGTGGGTAGCACTCTCCGTGAGTAACACTCTCTCGGTGGGTAGCACTCACTCGGTGGGTAACACTCACTCGGTGGGTATCACTCTCTCGGTGGGCAACACACACTCGGTGGGTAACACTCTCTCGATGGGTCGCACTCTCTCGGTGGGTAACACTCTCTCGGTGAGTAGCACTCTACCGATGGGTAACACTCACTCGGTCGGTAACACTCTCTCGGTGGTTAGCACTCCCTCGGTGGGTAACACACACTCGGTGGGTAACACTCACTCGGTGGGTAACACTCTCTCGGTGGGTAACACTCTCTCGGTGGGTAGCACTCTCTCGGTGGGTAACACTCTCTCGGTGGGTATCACTCTCTCGGGGGGAACACACACTCGGTGGGTAAGACTCTCTCGGTGGGTAGCACTCTCTAGGTGGGCAACACACACTCGGTGGGTAACACTCACTCGGTGGGCAACACACACTCGGTGGGTATCACTTTCTCGGTGGGCAACACACACTCGGTGGGTAAGACTCTCGGTGGGCAGCACTCTCTCGGTGGGTAACACTCACTCGGTGGGCAACACACACTCGGTGGGTATCACTTCCTCGGTGGGCAACACACACTCGGTGGGTAAGACTCTCGGTGGGTATCACTTTCTCGGTGGGCAACACACACTCGGTGGGTAAGACTCTCGGTGGGCAGCACTCTCTCGGTGGGTAACACTCTCTCGGTGGGTAACACTCACTCGGTGGGCAACACACACTCGGTGGGCAACACACACTCGGTGGGTAACACTCTCTCGGTGGGCAACACTCATTCGGTGGGTAACACTCTCTCGGTGGGTAACACTCTCTCGGTGGGTAACACTCACTCGGTGGGCACCACTCACTCGGTGGGTAACACTCTCTCGGTGGGTAACATTCTTGGTGGGTAACACTCTCTCGGTGGGCAACACACACTCGGTGGGTAACACTCACTCAGTGGGCAACACACACTCGGTGGGCAACACTCACTCGGTTGTTAGCACTCTCGGTGGGCAACACTCACTCGGTTGTTAACACTCTCGGTGGGCAACACTCACACGGTGGGTAGCACTCTCTCGGCGGGTAACACTCTCTCGGTGGGTAACACTCACTCGGTGGGTAGCACTCTCTCGGTGGGTAGCACTCTCGGTGGGTAGCACTCTCTCCGTGGGTAACACTCTCTCGGTGGGTAACACACTCTCCGTGGGTAACACACTCTCCGTGGTTAACACTCTCTCGGTGGGTAGCACTCACTCGGTGGGTAACACTCACTCGGTGGGTAACACTCTCTCCGTGGGTAACACTCGCTTCGTGGGTAACACTCTCTCGGTTGGTAGCACTATCTCGGTTAGGTAACACTCGGTGGGTAGCACTCACTCGGTGGGAAACACTCTCTCGGTGGGTAGCACTCTCTCGGTGGGTAACACTCTCTCGGTGGGTAACACTCATTCGGTGGGTAACACTCACTCGGTGGGCAACACACACTCGGTGGGCAACACACACTCGGTGGGTAACACTCTTTCGATGGGTAACACTCACTCGGTTGGTAACACTCACTCGGTGGGCAACACTCACTCGGTGGGTAACACTCTCTCGGTGGGTAACACTCACTCGGTTGTTAACACTCTCGGTGGGCAACACTCACTCGGTTGTTAACACTCTCGGTGGGCAACACTCACAAGGTGGGTAGCACTCTCTCGGCGGGTAACACTCTCTCGGTGGGTAACACTCACTCGGTGGGTAACACTCTCTCGGTGGGTAACAAACTCTCCGTGGGTAACACACTCTCCGTGGGTAACACTCAGTCGGTGGGTAGCACTCACTCGGTGGGTAACACTCTCTCGGTGGGTAACACTCGCTCCGTGGGTAACACTCTCTCGGTGGGTAGCACTATCTCGGTTAGGTAACACTCGGTGGGTAGCACTCACTCGGTGGGTAACACTCTCTCGGTGGGTAGCACTCTCTCGGTGGACAACAATCTCTCGGTGGGTAACACTCTCTCGGTGGGTAACACTCTCTCGGTGGGTAGCACTCTTTCGGTGGGTAACACTCACTCGGTGGGTAACACTTTCTCGGTGGGTAACACTCTCTCGGTGGGTAGCACTCTTTCGGTGGGTAACACTCGGTGGGTAACACTCACTCGGTGGGTAACACTCTCTCGTTGGGTAACACTCTCTCGGTGGGTAACACTCTCTCGGTGGGTAACACTCTCTCGGTGGGTAATACTCTCTCGCTGGGTAACACTCTCGGTGGGTAACACACTCTCGGTGGGTAACACTCGGTGGGTAACACTCGGTGGGTAACACTCTCTCGGTGGGAAACACTCGGTGGGTAGCACTCTCTCGGTGGGTAACACTCTCTCGCTGGGTAACACTCACTCGGTGAGCACCACTCACTCGGTGGGTAGCACTCTCTCGGTGGGTAACACTACCTTGGTGGATAACCCTCTCTCGGTGGGTAGCACTATCTCGGTGGGTAACACTCTCTCGGTGGGTAACACTCTCTCGATGGGTAACACTCTCTCGGTGGGTAACACTCTCTCGATGGGTAACACTCTCTCGATGGGTAACACTCTCTCGATGGGTAACACTCACTCGGTGGGCAACACTCACTCGATGGGTAACACTCTCTCGGTTGGCAACACTCACTCGGTTGTTAACACACTCGGTGGGCAACACTCACTCGGTTGTTAACACTCGAGGTGGGCATCACTCACTCGGTGGGCAGCACTCTCTCGGTGGGTAGCACTCTCCGTGAGTAACACTCTCTCGGTGGGTAGCACTCACTCGGTGGGTAACACTCACTCGGTGGGTATCACTCTCTCGGTGGGCAACACACACTCGGTGGGTAACACTCTCTCGATGGGTAGCACTCTCTCGGTGGGTAACACTCTCTCGGTGAGTAGCACTCTACCGATGGGTAACACTCACTCGGTGGGTAACACTCTCTCGGTGGTTAGCACTCCCTCGGTGGGTAACACACACTCGGTGGGTAACACTCACTCGGTGGGTAACACTCTCTCGGTGGGTAACACTCTCTCGGTGGGTAGCACTCTCTCGGTGGGTAACACTCTCTCGGTGGGTAACACTCTCTCGGTGGGTAGCACTCTCTCGGTGGGTAACACTCTCTCGGTGGGTATCACTCTCTCGGGGGGAACACACACTCGGTGGGTAAGACTCTCTCGGTGGGTAGCACTCTCTAGGTGGGCAACACACACTCGGTGGGTAACACTCACTCGGTGGGCAACACACACTCGGTGGGTATCACTTTCTCGGTGGGCAACACACACTCGGTGGGTAAGACTCTCGGTGGGCAGCACTCTCTCGGTGGGTAACACTCACTCGGTGGGCAACACACACTCGGTGGGTATCACTTTCTCGGTGGGCAACACACACTCGGTGGGTAAGACTCTCGGTGGGTATCACTTTCTCGGTGGGCAACACACACTCGGTGGGTAAGACTCTCGGTGGGCAGCACTCTCTCGGTGGGTAACACTCTCTCGGTGGGTAACACTCACTCGGTGGGCAACACACACTCGGTGGGCAACACACACTCGGTGGGTAACACTCTCTCGGTGGGCAACACTCATTCGGTGGGTAACACTCTCTCGGTTGGTAACACTCTCTCGGTGGGTAACACTCACTCGGTGGGCACCACTCACTCGGTGGATAACACTCTCTCGGTGGGTAACATTCTTGGTGGGTAACACTCTCTCGGTGGGCAACACACACTCGGTGGGTAACACTCACTCAGTGGGCAACACACAATCGGTGGGCAACACTCACTCGGTTGTTAGCACTCTCGGTGGGCAACACTCACTCGGTTGTTAACACTCTCGGTGGGCAACACTCACACGGTGGGTAGCACTCTCTCGGCGGGTAACACTCTCGGTGGGTAACACTCACTCGGTGGGTAGCACTCTCTCGGTGGGAAGCACTCTCGGTGGGTAGCACTCTCTCCGTGGGTAACACACTCTCCGTGGGTAACACACTCTCCGTGGTTAACACTCTCTCGGTGGGTAGCACTCACTCGGTGGGTAACACTCACTCGGTGGGTAACACTCTCTCCGTGGGTAACACTCGCTTCGTGGGTAACACTCTCTCGGTTGGTAGCACTATCTCGGTTAGGTAACACTCGGTGGGTAGCACTCACTCGGTGGGAAACACTCTCTCGGTGGGTAGCACTCTCTCGGTGGGTAACACTCTCTCGGTGGGTAACACTCATTCGGTGGGTAACACTCACTCGGTGGGCAACACACACTCGGTGGGCAACACACACTCGGTGGGTAACACTCTCTCGGTGGGTAACACTCACTCGGTTGTTAACACTCTCGGTGGGCAACACTCACTCGGTTGTTAACACTCTCGGTGGGCAACACTCACAAGGTGGGTAGCACTCTCTCGGCGGGTAACACTCTCTCGGTGGGTAACACTCACTCGGTGGGTAACACTCTCTCGGTGGGTAACAAACTCTCCGTGGGTAACACACTCTCCGTGGGTAACACTCAGTCGGTGGGTAGCACTCACTCGGTGGGTAACACTCTCTCGGTGGGTAACACTCGCTCCGTGGGTAACACTCTCTCGGTGGGTAGCACTATCTCGGTTAGGTAACACTCGGTGGGTAGCACTCACTCGGTGGGTAACACTCTCTCGGTGGGTAGCACTCTCTCGGTGGACAACAATCTCTCGGTGGGTAACACTCTCTCGGTGGGTAACACTCTCTCGGTGGGTAGCACTCTTTCGGTGGGTAACACTCACTCGGTGGGTAACACTTTCTCGGTGGGTAACACTCTCTCGGTGGGTAGCACTCTTTCGGTGGGTAACACTCGGTGGGTAACACTCACTCGGTGGGTAACACTCTCTCGTTGGGTAACACTCTCTCGGTGGGTAACACTCTCTCGGTGGGTAACACTCACTCGGTGGGCACCACTCACTCGGTGGATAACACTCTCTCGGTGGGTAACATTCTTGGTGGGTAACACTCTCTCGGTGGGCAACACACACTCGGTGGGTAACACTCACTCAGTGGGCAACACACACTCGGTGGGCAACACTCACTCGGTTGTTAGCACTCTCGGTGGGCAACACTCACTCGGTTGTTAACACTCTCGGTGGGCAACACTCACACGGTGGGTAGCACTCTCTCGGCGGGTAACACTCTCTCGGTGGGTAACACTCACTCGGTGGGTAGCACTCTCTCGGTGGGTAGCACTCTCGGTGGGTAGCACTCTCTCCGTGGGTAACACTCTCTCGGTGGGTAACACACTCTCCGTGGGTAACACACTCTCCGTGGTTAACACTCTCTCGGTGGGTAGCACTCACTCGGTGGGTAACACTCACTCGGTGGGTAACACTCTCTCCGTGGGTAACACTCGCTTCGTGGGTAACACTCTCTCGGTTGGTAGCACTATCTCGGTTAGGTAACACTCGGTGGGTAGCACTCACTCGGTGGGAAACACTCTCTCGGTGGGTAGCACTCTCTCGGTGGGTAACACTCTCTCGGTGGGTAACACTCATTCGGTGGGTAACACTCACTCGGTGGGCAACACACACTCGGTGGGCAACACACACTCGGTGGGTAACACTCTTTCGATGGGTAACACTCACTCGGTTGGTAACACTCACTCGGTGGGCAACACTCACTCGGTGGGTAACACTCTCTCGGTGGGTAACACTCACTCGGTTGTTAACACTCTCGGTGGGCAACACTCACTCGGTTGTTAACACTCTCGGTGGGCAACACTCACAAGGTGGGTAGCACTCTCTCGGCGGGTAACACTCTCTCGGTGGGTAACACTCACTCGGTGGGTAACACTCTCTCGGTGGGTAACAAACTCTCCGTGGGTAACACACTCTCCGTGGGTAACACTCAGTCGGTGGGTAGCACTCACTCGGTGGGTAACACTCTCTCGGTGGGTAACACTCGCTCCGTGGGTAACACTCTCTCGGTGGGTAGCACTATCTCGGTTAGGTAACACTCGGTGGGTAGCACTCTTTCGGTGGGTAACACTCTCTCGGTGGGTAGCACTCTCTCGGTGGACAACAATCTCTCGGTGGGTAACACTCTCTCGGTGGGTAACACTCTCTCGGTGGGTAGCACTCTTTCGGTGGGTAACACTCACTCGGTGGGTAACACTTTCTCGGTGGGTAACACTCTCTCGGTGGGTAGCACTCTTTCGGTGGGTAACACTCGGTGGGTAACACTCACTCGGTGGGTAACACTCTCTCGTTGGGTAACACTCTCTCGGTGGGTAACACTCTCTCGGTGGGTAACACTCTCTCGGTGGGTAACCCTCTCTCGGTGGGTAGCACTCACTCGGTGGGTAACACTCACTCGGTGGGTATCACTCTCTCGGTGGGTAACACTCGGTGGGCAACACACACTCGGTGGGTAACACTCACTCGGTGGGCAACACACACTCGGTGGGTATCACTCTCTCGGTGGGCAACACTCTCTCAGTGGGCAACTCTCACTCGATGGGTAACACTCTCGGTGGGCAACACTCACTCGGTTGTTAACACTCTCGGTGGGCAACACTCACTCGGTTGTTAACACTCTCGGTGGGCAACACTCACACAGTGGGTAGCACTCTCTCGGCGGGTAACACTCTCTCGGTGGGTAGCACTCTCTCCGTGGGTAACACTCTCTCGGGGGGTAACACACTCTCCGTGGGTAACACTCACTCGGTGGGTAACACTCTCTCCGTGGGTAACACTCTCTCGGTGGGTAACACTCGCTCCGTGGGTAACACTCTCTCGGTGGGTAGCACTATCTCGGTTAGGTAACACTCGGTGGGTAGCACTCACTCGGTGGGAAACACTCTCTCGGTGGGGAGCACTCTCTCGGTGGGTAACACTCTCTCGGTGGATAACACTCTCTCGATGGGTAACACTCTCTCGATGGGTAACACTCACTCGGTGGGCAACACTCACTCGATGGGTAACACTCTCTCGGTTGGCAACACTCACTCGGTTGTTAACACACTCGGTGGGCAACACTCACTCGGTTGTTAACACTCGAGGTGGGCATCACTCACTCGGTGGGCAGCACTCTCTCGGTGGGTAGCACTCTCCGTGAGTAACACTCTCTCGGTGGGTAGCACTCACTCGGTGGGTAACACTCACTCGGTGGGTATCACTCTCTCGGTGGGCAACACACACTCGGTGGGTAACACTCTCTCGATGGGTAGCACTCTCTCGGTGAGTAGCACTCTACCGATGGGTAACACTCACTCGGTGGGTAACACTCTCTCGGTGGTTAGCACTCCCTCGGTGGGTAACACACACTCGGTGGGTAACACTCACTCGGTGGGTAACACTCTCTCGGTGGGTAACACTCTCTCGGTGGGTAGCACTCTCTCGGTGGGTAACACTCTCTCGGTGGGTATCACTCTCTCGGGGGGAACACACACTCGGTGGGTAAGACTCTCTCGGTGGGTAGCACTCTCTAGGTGGGCAACACACACTCGGTGGGTAACACTCACTCGGTGGGCAACACACACTCGGTGGGTATCACTTTCTCGGTGGGCAACACACACTCGGTGGGTAAGACTCTCGGTGGGCAGCACTCTCTCGGTGGGTAACACTCACTCGGTGGGCAACACACACTCGGTGGGTATCACTTTCTCGGTGGGCAACACACAGTCGGTGGGTAAGACTCTCGGTGGGTATCACTTTCTCGGTGGGCAACACACACTCGGTGGGTAAGACTCTCGGTGGGCAGCACTCTCTCGGTGGGTAACACTCTCTCGGTGGGTAACACTCACTCGGTGGGCAACACACACTCGGTGGGCAACACACACTCGGTGGGTAACACTCTCTCGGTGGGCAACACTCATTCGGTGGGTAACACTCTCTCGGTGGGTAACACTCTCTCGGTGGGTAACACTCACTCGGTGGGCACCACTCACTCGGTGGGTAACACTCTCTCGGTGGGTAACATTCTTGGTGGGTAACACTCTCTCGGTGGGCAACACACACTCGGTGGGTAACACTCACTCAGTGGGCAACACACACTCGGTGGGCAACACTCACTCGGTTGTTAGCACTCTCGGTGGGCAACACTCACTCGGTTGTTAACACTCTCGGTGGGCAACACTCACACGGTGGGTAGCACTCTCTCGGCGGGTAACACTCTCTCGGTGGGTAACACTCACTCGGTGGGTAGCACTCTCTCGGTGGGTAGCACTCTCGGTGGGTAGCACTCTCTCCGTGGGTAACACTCTCTCGGTGGGTAACACACTCTCCGTGGGTAACACACTCTCCGTGGTTAACACTCTCTCGGTGGGTAGCACTCACTCGGTGGGTAACACTCACTCGGTGGGTAACACTCTCTCCGTGGGTAACACTCGCTTCGTGGGTAACACTCTCTCGGTTGGTAGCACTATCTCGGTTAGGTAACACTCGGTGGGTAGCACTCACTCGGTGGGAAACACTCTCTCGGTGGGTAGCACTCTCTCGGTGGGTAACACTCTCTCGGTGGGTAACACTCATTCGGTGGGTAACACTCACTCGGTGGGCAACACACACTCGGTGGGCAACACACACTCGGTGGGTAACACTCTTTCGATGGGTAACACTCACTCGGTTGGTAACACTCACTCGGTGGGCAACACTCACTCGGTGGGTAACACTCTCTCGGTGGGTAACACTCACTCGGTTGTTAACACTCTCGGTGGGCAACACTCACTCGGTTGTTAACACTCTCGGTGGGCAACACTCACAAGGTGGGTAGCACTCTCTCGGCGGGTAACACTCTCTCGGTGGGTAACACTCACTCGGTGGGTAACACTCTCTCGGTGGGTAACAAACTCTCCGTGGGTAACACACTCTCCGTGGGTAACACTCAGTCGGTGGGTAGCACTCACTCGGTGGGTAACACTCTCTCGGTGGGTAACACTCTCTCGGTGGACAACAATCTCTCGGTGGGTAACACTCTCTCGGTGGGTAACACTCTCTCGGTGGGTAGCACTCTTTCGGTGGGTAACACTCACTCGGTGGGTAACACTTTCTCGGTGGGTAACACTCGCTCCGTGGGTAACACTCTCTCGGTGGGTAGCACTATCTCGGTTAGGTAACACTCGGTGGGTAGCACTCACTCGGTGGGAAACACTCTCTCGGTGGGGAGCACTCTCTCGGTGGGTAACACTCTCTCGGTGGGTAACACTCTCTCGATGGGTAACACTCTCTCGATGGGTAACACTCACTCGGTGGGCAACACTCACTCGATGGGTAACACTCTCTCGGTTGGCAACACTCACTCGGTTGTTAACACACTCGGTGGGCAACACTCACTCGGTTGTTAACACTCGAGGTGGGCATCACTCACTCGGTGGGCAGCACTCTCTCGGTGGGTAGCACTCTCCGTGAGTAACACTCTCTCGGTGGGTAGCACTCACTCGGTGGGTAACACTCACTCGGTGGGTATCACTCTCTCGGTGGGCAACACACACTCGGTGGGTAACACTCTCTCGATGGGTAGCACTCTCTCGGTGGGTAACACTCTCTCGGTGAGTAGCACTCTACCGATGGGTAACACTCACTCGGTCGGTAACACTCTCTCGGTGGTTAGCACTCCCTCGGTGGGTAACACACACTCGGTGGGTAACACTCACTCGGTGGGTAACACTCTCTCGGTGGGTAACACTCTCTCGGTGGGTAGCACTCTCTCGGTGGGTAACACTCTCTCGGTGGGTATCACTCTCTCGGGGGGAACACACACTCGGTGGGTAAGACTCTCTCGGTGGGTAGCACTCACTAGGTGGGCAACACACACTCGGTGGGTAACACTCACTCGGTGGGCAACACACACTCGGTGGGTAAGACTCTCGGTGGGCAGCACTCTCTCGGTGGGTAACACTCACTCGGTGGGCAACACACACTCGGTGGGTATCACTTCCTCGGTGGGCAACACACACTCGGTGGGTAAGACTCTCGGTGGGTATCACTTTCTCGGTGGGCAACACACACTCGGTGGGTAAGACTCTCGGTGGGCAGCACTCTCTCGGTGGGTAACACTCTCTCGGTGGGTAACACTCACTCGGTGGGCAACACACACTCGGTGGGCAACACACACTCGGTGGGTAACACTCTCTCGGTGGGCAACACTCATTCGGTGGGTAACACTCTCTCGGTGGGTAACACTCTCTCGGTGGGTAACACTCACTCGGTGGGCACCACTCACTCGGTGGGTAACACTCTCTCGGTGGGTAACATTCTTGGTGGGTAACACTCTCTCGGTGGGCAACACACACTCGGTGGGTAACACTCACTCAGTGGGCAACACACACTCGGTGGGCAACACTCACTCGGTTGTTAGCACTCTCGGTGGGCAACACTCACTCGGTTGTTAACACTCTCGGTGGGCAACACTCACACGGTGGGTAGCACTCTCTCGGCGGGTAACACTCTCTCGGTGGGTAACACTCACTCGGTGGGTAGCACTCTCTCGGTGGGTAGCACTCTCGGTGGGTAGCACTCTCTCCGTGGGTAACACTCTCTCGGTGGGTAACACACTCTCCGTGGGTAACACACTCTCCGTGGTTAACACTCTCTCGGTGGGTAGCACTCACTCGGTGGGTAACACTCACTCGGTGGGTAACACTCTCTCCGTGGGTAACACTCGCTTCGTGGGTAACACTCTCTCGGTTGGTAGCACTATCTCGGTTAGGTAACACTCGGTGGGTAGCACTCACTCGGTGGGAAACACTCTCTCGGTGGGTAGCACTCTCTCGGTGGGTAACACTCTCTCGGTGGGTAACACTCATTCGGTGGGTAACACTCACTCGGTGGGCAACACACACTCGGTGGGCAACACACACTCGGTGGGTAACACTCTTTCGATGGGTAACACTCACTCGGTTGGTAACACTCACTCGGTGGGCAACACTCACTCGGTGGGTAACACTCTCTCGGTGGGTAACACTCACTCGGTTGTTAACACTCTCGGTGGGCAACACTCACTCGGTTGTTAACACTCTCGGTGGGCAACACTCACAAGGTGGGTAGCACTCTCTCGGCGGGTAACACTCTCTCGGTGGGTAACACTCACTCGGTGGGTAACACTCTCTCGGTGGGTAACAAACTCTCCGTGGGTAACACACTCTCCGTGGGTAACACTCAGTCGGTGGGTAGCACTCACTCGGTGGGTAACACTCTCTCGGTGGGTAACACTCGCTCCGTGGGTAACACTCTCTCGGTGGGTAGCACTATCTCGGTTAGGTAACACTCGGTGGGTAGCACTCACTCGGTGGGTAACACTCTCTCGGTGGGTAGCACTCTCTCGGTGGACAACAATCTCTCGGTGGGTAACACTCTCTCGGTGGGTAACACTCTCTCGGTGGGTAGCACTCTTTCGGTGGGTAACACTCACTCGGTGGGTAACACTTTCTCGGTGGGTAGCACTCTTTCGGTGGGTAACACTCGGTGGGTAACACTCACTCGGTGGGTAACACTCTCTCGGTGGGTAACACTCTCTCGGTGGGTAACACTCTCTCGGTGGGTAACACTCTCTCGGTGGGTAACACTCTCTCGGTGGGTAACACTCTCGGTGGGTAACACTCACTCGGTGGGTAACACTCTCTCGGTGGGTAACACTCTCTCGGTGGGTAACACTCTCTCGGTGGGTAATACTCTCTCGCTGGGTAACACTCTCGGTGGGTAACACACTCTCGGTGGGTAACACTCGGTGGGTAACACTCGGTGGGTAACACTCTCTCGGTGGGAAACACTCGGTGGGTAGCACTCTCTCGGTGGGTAACACTCTCTCGCTGGGTAACACTCACTCGGTGAGCACCACTCACTCGGTGGGTAGCACTCTCTCGGTGGGTAACACTACCTTGGTGGATAACCCTCTCTCGGTGGGTAGCACTATCTCGGTTAGGTAACACTCGGTGGGTAGCACTCACTCGGTGGGAAACACTCTCTCGGTGGGGAGCACTCTCTCGGTGGGTAACACTCTCTCGGTGGGTAACACTCTCTTGATGGGTAACACTTTCTCGATGGGTAACACTCACTCGGTGGGCAACACTCACTCGATGGGTAACACTCTCTCGGTTGGCAACACTCACTTGGTTGTTAACACACTCGGTGGGCAACACTCACTCGGTTGTTAACACTCGAGGTGGGCATCACTCACTCGGTGGGCAGCACTCTCTCGGTGGGTAGCACTCTCCGTGAGTAACACTCTCTCGGTGGGTAGCACTCACTCGGTGGGTATCACTCTCTCGGTGGGCAACACACACTCGGTGGGTAACACTCTCTCGATGGGTAGCACTCTGTCGGTGGGTAACACTCTCTCGGTGAGTAGCACTCTACCGATGGGTAACACTCACTCGGTGGGTAACACTCTCTCGGTGGTTAGCACTCCCTCGGTGGGTAACACACACTCGGTGGGTAACACTCACTCGGTGGGTAACACTCTCTCGGTGGGTAACACTCTCTCGGTGGGTAGCACTCTCTCGGTGGGTAACACTCTCTCGGTGGGTAACACTCTCTCGGTGGGTAGCACTCTCTCGGTGGGTAACACTCTCTCGGTGGGTATCACTCTCTCGGGGGGAACACACACTCGGTGGGTAAGACTCTCTCGGTGGGTAGCACTCTCTAGGTGGGCAACACACACTCGGTGGGTAACACTCACTCGGTGGGCAACACACACTCGGTGGGTATCACTTTCTCGGTGGGCAACACACACTCGGTGGGTAAGACTCTCGGTGGGCAGCACTCTCTCGGTGGGTAACACTCACTCGGTGGGCAACACACACTCGGTGGGTATCACTTTCTCGGTGGGCAACACACACTCGGTGGGTAAGACTCTCGGTGGGTATCACTTTCTCGGTGGGCAACACACCCTCGGTGGGTAAGACTCTCGGTGGGCAGCACTCTCTCGGTGGGTAACACTCTCTCGGTGGGTAACACTCACTCGGTGGGCAACACACACTCGGTGGGCAACACACACTCGGTGGGTAACACTCTCTCGGTGGGCAACACTCATTCGGTGGGTAACACTCTCTCGGTTGGTAACACTCTCTCGGTGGGTAACACTCACTCGGTGGGCACCACTCACTCGGTGGATAACACTCTCTCGGTGGGTAACATTCTTGGTGGGTAACACTCTCTCGGTGGGCAACACACACTCGGTGGGTAACACTCACTCAGTGGGCAACACACACTCGGTGGGCAACACTCACTCGGTTGTTAGCACTCTCGGTGGGCAACACTCACTCGGTTGTTAACACTCTCGGTGGGCAACACTCACACGGTGGGTAGCACTCTCTCGGCGGGTAACACTCTCTCGGTGGGTAACACTCACTCGGTGGGTAGCACTCTCTCGGTGGGTAGCACTCTCGGTGGGTAGCACTCTCTCCGTGGGTAACACTCTCTCGGTGGGTAACACACTCTCCGTGGGTAACACACTCTCCGTGGTTAACACTCTCTCGGTGGGTAGCACTCACTCGGTGGGTAACACTCACTCGGTGGGTAACACTCTCTCCGTGGGTAACACTCGCTTCGTGGGTAACACTCTCTCGGTTGGTAGCACTATCTCGGTTAGGTAACACTCGGTGGGTAGCACTCACTCGGTGGGAAACACTCTCTCGGTGGGTAGCACTCTCTCGGTGGGTAACACTCTCTCGGTGGGTAACACTCATTCGGTGGGTAACACTCACTCGGTGGGCAACACACACTCGGTGGGCAACACACACTCGGTGGGTAACACTCTTTCGATGGGTAACACTCACTCGGTTGGTAACACTCACTCGGTGGGCAACACTCACTCGGTGGGTAACACTCTCTCGGTGGGTAACACTCACTCGGTTGTTAACACTCTCGGTGGGCAACACTCACTCGGTTGTTAACACTCTCGGTGGGCAACACTCACTCGGTTGTTAACACTCTCGGTGGGCAACACTCACAAGGTGGGTAGCACTCTCTCGGCGGGTAACACTCTCTCGGTGGGTAACACTCACTCGGTGGGTAACACTCTCTCGGTGGGTAACACACTCTCCGTGGGTAACACTCAGTCGGTGGGTAGCACTCACTCGGTGGGTAACACTCTCTCGGTGGGTAACACTCGCTCCGTGGGTAACACTCTCTCGGTGGGTAGCACTATCTCGGTTAGGTAACACTCGGTGGGTAGCACTCACTCGGTGGGTAACACTCTCTCGGTGGGTAGCACTCTCTCGGTGGACAACAATCTCTCGGTGGGTAACACTCTCTCGGTGGGTAACACTCTCTCGGTGGGTAACACTCACTCGGTGGGCAACACACACTCGGTGGGCAACACACACTCGGTGGGTAACACTCTCTCGGTGGGCAACACTCATTCGGTGGGTAACACTCTCTCGGTTGGTAACACTCTCTCGGTGGGTAACACTCACTCGGTGGGCACCACTCACTCGGTGGATAACACTCTCTCGGTGGGTAACATTCTTGGTGGGTAGCACTCTCTCGGTGGACAACAATCTCTCGGTGGGTAACACTCTCTCGGTGGGTAACACTCTCTCGGTGGGTAGCACTCTTTCGGTGGGTAACACTCACTCGGTGGGTAACACTTTCTCGGTGGGTAACACTCTCTCGGTGGGTAGCACTCTTTCGGTGGGTAACACTCGGTGGGTAACACTCACTCGGTGGGTAACACTCTCTCGTTGGGTAACACTCTCTCGGTGGGTAACACTCTCTCGGTGGGTAACACTCACTCGGTGGGCACCACTCACTCGGTGGATAACACTCTCTCGGTGGGTAACATTCTTGGTGGGTAACACTCTCTCGGTGGGCAACACACACTCGGTGGGTAACACTCACTCAGTGGGCAACACACACTCGGTGGGCAACACTCACTCGGTTGTTAGCACTCTCGGTGGGCAACACTCACTCGGTTGTTAACACTCTCGGTGGGCAACACTCACACGGTGGGTAGCACTCTCTCGGCGGGTAACACTCTCTCGGTGGGTAACACTCACTCGGTGGGTAGCACTCTCTCGGTGGGTAGCACTCTCGGTGGGTAGCACTCTCTCCGTGGGTAACACTCTCTCGGTGGGTAACACACTCTCCGTGGGTAACACACTCTCCGTGGTTAACACTCTCTCGGTGGGTAGCACTCACTCGGTGGGTAACACTCACTCGGTGGGTAACACTCTCTCCGTGGGTAACACTCGCTTCGTGGGTAACACTCTCTCGGTTGGTAGCACTATCTCGGTTAGGTAACACTCGGTGGGTAGCACTCACTCGGTGGGAAACACTCTCTCGGTGGGTAGCACTCTCTCGGTGGGTAACACTCTCTCGGTGGGTAACACTCATTCGGTGGGTAACACTCACTCGGTGGGCAACACACACTCGGTGGGCAACACACACTCGGTGGGTAACACTCTTTCGATGGGTAACACTCACTCGGTTGGTAACACTCACTCGGTGGGCAACACTCACTCGGTGGGTAACACTCTCTCGGTGGGTAACACTCACTCGGTTGTTAACACTCTCGGTGGGCAACACTCACTCGGTTGTTAACACTCTCGGTGGGCAACACTCACAAGGTGGGTAGCACTCTCTCGGCGGGTAACACTCTCTCGGTGGGTAACACTCACTCGGTGGGTAACACTCTCTCGGTGGGTAACAAACTCTCCGTGGGTAACACACTCTCCGTGGGTAACACTCAGTCGGTGGGTAGCACTCACTCGGTGGCTAACACTCTCTCGGTGGGTAACACTCGCTCCGTGGGTAACACTCTCTCGGTGGGTAGCACTATCTCGGTTAGGTAACACTCGGTGGGTAGCACTCACTCGGTGGGTAACACTCTCTCGGTGGGTAGCACTCTCTCGGTGGACAACAATCTCTCGGTGGGTAACACTCTCTCGGTGGGTAACACTCTCTCGGTGGGTAGCACTCTTTCGGTGGGTAACACTCACTCGGTGGGTAACACTTTCTCGGTGGGTAACACTCTCTCGGTGGGTAGCACTCTTTCGGTGGGTAACACTCGGTGGGTAACACTCACTCGGTGGGTAACACTCTCTCGTTGGGTAACACTCTCTCGGTGGGTAACACTCTCTCGGTGGGTAACACTCTCTCGGTGGGTAATACTCTCTCGCTGGGTAACACTCTCGGTGGGTAACACTCGGTGGGTAACACACTCTCGGTGGGTAACACTCGGTGGGTAACACTCTCTCGGTGGGAAACATTCGGTGGGTAGCACTCTCTCGGTGGGTAACACTCTCTCGCTGGGTAACACTCACTCGGTGAGCACCACTCACTCGGTGGGTAGCACTCTCTCGGTGGGTAACACTACCTTGGTGGATAACCCTCTCTCGGTGGGTAGCACTATCTCGGTTAGGTAACACTCGGTGGGTAGCACTCACTCGGTGGGAAACACTCTCTCGGTGGGGAGCACTCTCTCGGTGGGTAACACTCTCTCGGTGGGTAACACTCTCTCGATGGGTAACACTCACTCGGTGGGCAACACACTCGGTGGGCAACACTCACTCGGTTGTTAACACTCGAGGTGGGCATCACTCACTCGGTGGGCAGCACTCTCTCGGTGGGTAGCACTCTCCGTGAGTAACACTCTCTCGGTGGGCAACACACACTCGGTGGGTAACACTCTCTCGATGGGTAGCACTCTCTCGGTGGGTAACACTCTCTCGGTGAGTAGCACTCTACCGATGGGTAACACTCACTCGGTGGGTAACACTCTCTCGGTGGTTAGCACTCCCTCGGTGGGTAACACACACTCGGTGGGTAACACTCACTCGGTGGGTAACACTCTCTCGGTGGGTAACACTCTCTCGGTGGGTAACACTCTCTCGGTGGGTATCACTCTCTCGGGGGGAACACACACTCGGTGGGTAAGACTCTCTCGGTGGGTAGCACTCTCTAGGTGGGCAACACACACTCGGTGGGTAACACTCACTCGGTGGGCAACACACACTCGGTGGGTATCACTTTCTCGGTGGGCAACACACACTCGGTGGGTAAGACTCTCGGTGGGCAGCACTCTCTCGGTGGGTAACACTCACTCGGTGGGCAACACACACTCGGTGGGTATCACTTTCTCGGTGGGCAACACACACTCGGTGGGTAAGACTCTCGGTGGGTATCACTTTCTCGGTGGGCAACACACACTCGGTGGGTAAGACTCTCGGTGGGCAGCACTCTCTCGGTGGGTAACACTCTCTCGGTGGGTAACACTCACTCGGTGGGCAACACACACTCGGTGGGCAACACTCACTCGGTTGTTAGCACTCTCGGTGGGCAACACTCACTCGGTTGTTAACACTCTCGGTGGGCAACACTCACACGGTGGGTAGCACTCTCTCGGCGGGTAACACTCTCTCGGTGGGTAGCACTCTCGGTGGGTAGCACTCTCTCCGTGGGTAACACTCTCTCGGTGGGTAACACACTCTCCGTGGGTAACACACTCTCCGTGGTTAACACTCTCTCGGTGGGTAGCACTCACTCGCTGGGTAACACTCACTCGGTGGGTAACACTCTCTCCGTGGGTAACACTCGCTTCGTGGGTAACACTCTCTCGGTTGGTAGCACTATCTCGGTTAGGTAACACTCGGTGGGTAGCACTCACTCGGTGGGAAACACTCTCTCGGTGGGTAACACTCTTTCGATGGGTAACACTCACTCGGTTGGTAACACTCACTCGGTGGGCAACACTCACTCGGTGGGTAACACTCTCTCGGTGGGTAACACTCACTCGGTTGTTAACACTCTCGGTGGGCAACACTCACTCGGTTGTTAACACTCTCGGTGGGCAACACTCACTCGGTTGTTAACACTCTCGGTGGGCAACACTCACAAGGTGGGTAGCACTCTCTCGGCGGGTAACACTCTCTCGGTGGGTAACACTCACTCGGTGGGTAACACTCTCTCGGTGGGTAACACACTCTCCGTGGGTAACACTCAGTCGGTGGGTAGCACTCACTCGGTGGGTAACACTCTCTCGGTGGGTAACACTCGCTCCGTGGGTAACACTCTCTCGGTGGGTAGCACTATCTCGGTTAGGTAACACTCGGTGGGTAGCACTCACTCGGTGGGTAACACTCTCTCGGTGGGTAGCACTCTCTCGGTGGACAACAATCTCTCGGTGGGTAACACTCTCTCGGTGGGTAACACTCTCTCGGTGGGTAACACTCACTCGGTGGGCAACACACACTCGGTGGGCAACACACACTCGGTGGGTAACACTCTCTCGGTGGGCAACACTCATTCGGTGGGTAACACTCTCTCGGTTGGTAACACTCTCTCGGTGGGTAACACTCACTCGGTGGGCACCACTCACTCGGTGGATAACACTCTCTCGGTGGGTAACATTCTTGGTGGGTAGCACTCTCTCGGTGGACAACAATCTCTCGGTGGGTAACACTCTCTCGGTGGGTAACACTCTCTCGGTGGGTAGCACTCTTTCGGTGGGTAACACTCACTCGGTGGGTAACACTTTCTCGGTGGGTAACACTCTCTCGGTGGGTAGCACTCTTTCGGTGGGTAACACTCGGTGGGTAACACTCACTCGGTGGGTAACACTCTCTCGTTGGGTAACACTCTCTCGGTGGGTAACACTCTCTCGGTGGGTAACACTCACTCGGTGGGCACCACTCACTCGGTGGATAACACTCTCTCGGTGGGTAACATTCTTGGTGGGTAACACTCTCTCGGTGGGCAACACACACTCGGTGGGTAACACTCACTCAGTGGGCAACACACACTCGGTGGGCAACACTCACTCGGTTGTTAGCACTCTCGGTGGGCAACACTCACTCGGTTGTTAACACTCTCGGTGGGCAACACTCACACGGTGGGTAGCACTCTCTCGGCGGGTAACACTCTCTCGGTGGGTAACACTCACTCGGTGGGTAGCACTCTCTCGGTGGGTAGCACTCTCGGTGGGTAGCACTCTCTCCGTGGGTAACACTCTCTCGGTGGGTAACACACTCTCCGTGGGTAACACACTCTCCGTGGTTAACACTCTCTCGGTGGGTAGCACTCACTCGGTGGGTAACACTCACTCGGTGGGTAACACTCTCTCCGTGGGTAACACTCGCTTCGTGGGTAACACTCTCTCGGTTGGTAGCACTATCTCGGTTAGGTAACACTCGGTGGGTAGCACTCACTCGGTGGGAAACACTCTCTCGGTGGGTAGCACTCTCTCGGTGGGTAACACTCTCTCGGTGGGTAACACTCATTCGGTGGGTAACACTCACTCGGTGGGCAACACACACTCGGTGGGCAACACACACTCGGTGGGTAACACTCTTTCGATGGGTAACACTCACTCGGTTGGTAACACTCACTCGGTGGGCAACACTCACTCGGTGGGTAACACTCTCTCGGTGGGTAACACTCACTCGGTTGTTAACACTCTCGGTGGGCAACACTCACTCGGTTGTTAACACTCTCGGTGGGCAACACTCACAAGGTGGGTAGCACTCTCTCGGCGGGTAACACTCTCTCGGTGGGTAACACTCACTCGGTGGGTAACACTCTCTCGGTGGGTAACAAACTCTCCGTGGGTAACACACTCTCCGTGGGTAACACTCAGTCGGTGGGTAGCACTCACTCGGTGGCTAACACTCTCTCGGTGGGTAACACTCGCTCCGTGGGTAACACTCTCTCGGTGGGTAGCACTATCTCGGTTAGGTAACACTCGGTGGGTAGCACTCACTCGGTGGGTAACACTCTCTCGGTGGGTAGCACTCTCTCGGTGGACAACAATCTCTCGGTGGGTAACACTCTCTCGGTGGGTAACACTCTCTCGGTGGGTAGCACTCTTTCGGTGGGTAACACTCACTCGGTGGGTAACACTTTCTCGGTGGGTAACACTCTCTCGGTGGGTAGCACTCTTTCGGTGGGTAACACTCTCTCGGTGGGTAGCACTCTTTCGGTGGGTAACACTCGGTGGGTAACACTCACTCGGTGGGTAACACTCTCTCGTTGGGTAACACTCTCTCGGTGGGTAACACTCTCTCGGTGGGTAACACTCTCTCGGTGGGTAATACTCTCTCGCTGGGTAACACTCTCGGTGGGTAACACTCGGTGGGTAACACACTCTCGGTGGGTAACACTCGGTGGGTAACACTCTCTCGGTGGGAAACATTCGGTGGGTAGCACTCTCTCGGTGGGTAACACTCTCTCGCTGGGTAACACTCACTCGGTGAGCACCACTCACTCGGTGGGTAGCACTCTCTCGGTGGGTAACACTACCTTGGTGGATAACCCTCTCTCGGTGGGTAGCACTATCTCGGTTAGGTAACACTCGGTGGGTAGCACTCACTCGGTGGGAAACACTCTCTCGGTGGGGAGCACTCTCTCGGTGGGTAACACTCTCTCGGTGGGTAACACTCTCTCGATGGGTAACACTCACTCGGTGGGCAACACACTCGGTGGGCAACACTCACTCGGTTGTTAACACTCGAGGTGGGCATCACTCACTCGGTGGGCAGCACTCTCTCGGTGGGTAGCACTCTCCGTGAGTAACACTCTCTCGGTGGGCAACACACACTCGGTGGGTAACACTCTCTCGATGGGTAGCACTCTCTCGGTGGGTAACACTCTCTCGGTGAGTAGCACTCTACCGATGGGTAACACTCACTCGGTGGGTAACACTCTCTCGGTGGTTAGCACTCCCTCGGTGGGTAACACACACTCGGTGGGTAACACTCACTCGGTGGGTAACACTCTCTCGGTGGGTAACACTCTCTCGGTGGGTAACACTCTCTCGGTGGGTATCACTCTCTCGGGGGGAACACTCACTCGGTGGGCAACACACACTCGGTGGGTATCACTTTCTCGGTGGGCAACACACACTCGGTGGGTAAGACTCTCGGTGGGCAGCATTCTCTCGGTGGGTAACACTCACTCGGTGGGCAACACACACTCGGTGGGTATCACTTTCTCGGTGGGCAACACACACTCGGTGGGTAAGACTCTCGGTGGGTATCACTTTCTCGGTGGGCAACACACACTCGGTGGGTAAGACTCTCGGTGGGCAGCACTCTCTCGGTGGGTAACACTCTCTCGGTGGGTAACACTCACTCGGTGGGCAACACACACTCGGTGGGCAACACTCACTCGGTTGTTAGCACTCTCGGTGGGCAACACTCACTCGGTTGTTAACACTCTCGGTGGGCAACACTCACACGGTGGGTAGCACTCTCTCGGCGGGTAACACTCTCTCGGTGGGTAGCACTCTCGGTGGGTAGCATTCTCTCCGTGGGTAACACTCTCTCGGTGGGTAACACACTCTCCGTGGGTAACACACTCTCCGTGGTTAACACTCTCTCGGTGGGTAGCACTCACTCGCTGGGTAACACTCACTCGGTGGGTAACACTCTCTCCGTGGGTAACACTCGCTTCGTGGGTAACACTCTCTCGGTTGGTAGCACTATCTCGGTTAGGTAACACTCGGTGGGTAGCACTCACTCGGTGGGAAACACTCTCTCGGTGGGTAGCACTCTCTCGGTGGGTAACACTCTCTCGGTGGGTAACACTCACTCGGTGGGCAACACACACTCGGTGGGTAACACTCACTCGGTGGGTAACACTCTTTCGATGGGTAACACTCACTCGGTTGGTAACACTCACTCGGTGGGCAACACTCACTCGGTGGGTAACACTCTCTCGGTGGGTAACACTCACTCGGTTGTTAACACTCTCGGTGGGCAACACTCACTCGGTTGTTAACACTCTCGGTGGGCAACACTCACAAGGTGGGTAGCACTCTCTCGGCGGGTAACACTCTCTCGGTGGGTAACACTCACTCGGTGGGTAACACTCTCTCGGTGGGTAACAAACTCTCCGTGGGTAACACACTCTCCGTGGGTAACACTCAGTCGGTGGGTAGCACTCACTCGGTGGGTAACACTCTCTCGGTGGGTAACACTCGCTCCGTGGGTAACACTCTCTCGGTGGGTAGCACTATCTCGGTTAGGTAACACTCGGTGGGTAGCACTCACTCGGTGGGTAACACTCCCTCAGTGGGTAGCACTCTCTCGGTGGACAACAATCTCTCGGTGGGTAACACTCTCTCGGTGGGTAACACTCTCTCGGTGGGTAGCACTCTTTCGGTGGGTAACACTCACTCGGTGGGTAACACTTTCTCGGTGGGTAACACTCTCTCGGTGGGTAGCACTCTTTCGGTGGGTAACACTCGGTGGGTAACACTCACTCGGTGGGTAGCACTCTCTCGTTGGGTAACACTCTCGGTGGGTAACACTCGGTGGGTAACACACTCTCGGTGGGTAACACTCGGTGGGTAACACTCTCTCGGTGGGAAACACTCGGTGGGTAGCACTCTCTCGGTGGGTAACACTCTCTCGCTGGGTAACACTCACTCGGTGGGTAACACTCTGTTGGTGGGTAACACTCTCGGTGGGTAACACTCGGTGGGCAACACTCTCTCGGTGGGTAACACTTTGTTGGTGGGTAACTCTCTCGGTGGGTAACACTTTGTTGGTGGGTAACACTCTCGGTGGGTAACACTCTCTCGGTGGGCAACAATCTCTCGGTGGATAACACTCGGTGGGTAACACTCACTCGGTGGGTAACACTCTCTTGGTGGGCAACAATCTCTCGGTGGGTAACACTCGGTGGGTAACACTCTCTCGGTGGGTAACACTCTCTCGGTGGGTAACACTAGGTGGGTAACACTCTCTCGGTGGGTAACACTCTCTTGGTGGGCAACAATCTCTCGGTGGGTAACACTCGGTGGGTAACACTCACTCGGTGGGTAACACTCTCTTGGTGGGCAACAATCACTCGGTGGGTAACACTCGGTGGGGAACTCTCGGTGGGTAACACTCTGTGGGTGGGTAACACTCTGTTGGTGGGTAACACTCTCCGTGGGTAACACTCAGTCGGTGGGTAGCACTCACTCGGTGGGTAACACTCACTCGGTGGGTAACACTCTCTCGGTGGGTAACACTCTCGGTGGGTAACACTCTCTCGGTGGGTAACACTCTCTCGGTGGGTAACACTCTCTCGCTGGGTAACACTCTCTCGGTGGGTAACACTCTCTCGCTGGGTAACACTCTCTCGCTGGGTAACACTCTCTCGCTGGGTAACACTCACTCGGTGGGTAACACTCTGTTGGTGGGTAACACTCTCTCGGTGGGTAACACTCTCTCGGTGGGTAACACTTTGTTGGTGGGTAACACTCTCGGTGGGTAACACTCTCTCGGTGGGCAACAATCTCTCGGTGGATAACACTCGGTGGGTAACACTCACTCGGTGGGTAACACTCTCTTGGTGGGCAACAATCTCTCGGTGGGTAACACTCGGTGGGTAACACTCGGTGGGTAACACTCTCTCGGTGGGTAACACTCTCTCGGTGGGTAACACTAGGTGGGTAACACTCTCTTGGTGGGCAACAATCTCTCGGTGGGTAACACTCGGTGGGTAACACTCACTCGGTGGGTAACACTCTCTTGGTGGGCAACAATCACTCGGTGGGTAACACTCGGTGGGTAACTCTCGGTGGGTAACACTCTGTGGGTGGGTAACACTCTGTTGGTGGGTAACACTCTCCGTGGGTAACACTCAGTCGGTGGGTAGCACTCACTCGGTGGGTAACACTCTCTCGGTGGGTAACACTCTCTCGCTGGGTAACACTCTCTCGCTGGGTAACACTCTCTCGCTGGGTAACAGTCACTCGGTGGGTAACACTCTGTTGGTGGGTAACACTCTCGGTGGGTAACACTCGGTGGGTAACACTCTCTCGGTGGGTAACACTTTGTTGGTGGGTAACACTCTCGGTGGGTAACACTCTCTCGGTGGGCAACAATCTCTCGGTGGGTAACACTCTCTCGGTGGGTAACACTCACTCGGTGGGCACCACTCACTCGGTGGATAACACTCTCTCGGTGGGTAACATTCTTGGTGGGTAACACTCTCTCGGTGGGCAACACACACTCGGTGGGTAACACTCACTCAGTGGGCAACACACACTCGGTGGGCAACACTCACTCGGTTGTTAGCACTCTCGGTGGGCAACACTCACTCGGTTGTTAACACTCTCGGTGGGCAACACTCACACGGTGGGTAGCACTCTCTCGGCGGGTAACACTCTCTCGGTGGGTAACACTCACTCGGTGGGTAGCACTCTCTCGGTGGGTAGCACTCTCGGTGGGTAGCACTCTCTCCGTGGGTAACACTCTCTCGGTGGGTAACACACTCCGTGGGTAACACACTCTCCGTGGTTAACACTCTCTCGGTGGGTAGCACTCACTCGGTGGGTAACACTCACTCGGTGGGTAACACTCTCTCCGTGGGTAACACTCGCTTCGTGGGTAACACTCTCTCGGTTGGTAGCACTATCTCGGTTAGGTAACACTCGGTGGGTAGCACTCACTCGGTGGGAAACACTCTCTCGGTGGGTAGCACTCTCTCGGTGGGTAACACTCTCTCGGTGGGTAACACTCATTCGGTGGGTAACACTCACTCGGTGGGCAACACACACTCGGTGGGCAACACACACTCGGTGGGTAACACTCTTTCGATGGGTAACACTCACTCGGTTGGTAACACTCACTCGGTGGGCAACACTCACTCGGTGGGTAACACTCGGTGGGTAACACTCTCTCGGTGGGTAACACTCTCTCGGTGGGTAACACTCTCTTGGTGGGCAACAATCTCTCGGTGGATAACACTCGGTGGGTAACACTCACTCGGTGGGTAACACTCTCTCGTTGGGTAACACTCTCTCGGTGGGTAACACTCTCTCGGTGGGTAACACTCACTCGGTGGGCACCACTCACTCGGTGGATAACACTCTCTCGGTGGGTAACATTCTTGGTGGGTAACACTCTCTCGGTGGGCAACACACACTCGGTGGGTAACACTCACTCAGTGGGCAACACACACTCGGTGGGCAACACTCACTCGGTTGTTAGCACTCTCGGTGGGCAACACTCACTCGGTTGTTAACACTCTCGGTGGGCAACACTCACACGGTGGGTAGCACTCTCTCGGCGGGTAACACTCTCTCGGTGGGTAACACTCACTCGGTGGGTAGCACTCTCTCGGTGGGTAGCACTCTCGGTGGGTAGCACTCTCTCCGTGGGTAACACTCTCTCGGTGGGTAACACACTCTCCGTGGGTAACACACTCTCCGTGGTTAACACTCTCTCGGTGGGTAGCACTCACTCGGTGGGTAACACTCACTCGGTGGGTAACACTCTCTCCGTGGGTAACACTCGCTTCGTGGGTAACACTCTCTCGGTTGGTAGCACTATCTCGGTTAGGTAACACTCGGTGGGTAGCACTCACTCGGTGGGAAACACTCTCTCGGTGGGTAGCACTCTCTCGGTGGGTAACACTCTCTCGGTGGGTAACACTCATTCGGTGGGTAACACTCACTCGGTGGGCAACACACACTCGGTGGGCAACACACACTCGGTGGGTAACACTCTTTCGATGGGTAACACTCACTCGGTTGGTAACACTCACTCGGTGGGCAACACTCACTCGGTGGGTAACACTCTCTCGGTGGGTAACACTCACTCGGTTGTTAACACTCTCGGTGGGCAACACTCACTCGGTTGTTAACACTCTCGGTGGGCAACACTCACAAGGTGGGTAGCACTCTCTCGGCGGGTAACACTCTCTCGGTGGGTAACACTCACTCGGTGGGTAACACTCTCTCGGTGGGTAACAAACTCTCCGTGGGTAACACACTCTCCGTGGGTAACACTCAGTCGGTGGGTAGCACTCACTCGGTGGCTAACACTCTCTCGGTGGGTAACACTCGCTCCGTGGGTAACACTCTCTCGGTGGGTAGCACTATCTCGGTTAGGTAACACTCGGTGGGTAGCACTCACTCGGTGGGTAACACTCTCTCGGTGGGTAGCACTCTCTCGGTGGACAACAATCTCTCGGTGGGTAACACTCTCTCGGTGGGTAACACTCTCTCGGTGGGTAGCACTCTTTCGGTGGGTAACACTCACTCGGTGGGTAACACTTTCTCGGTGGGTAACACTCTCTCGGTGGGTAGCACTCTTTCGGTGGGTAACACTCGGTGGGTAACACTCACTCGGTGGGTAACACTCTCTCGTTGGGTAACACTCTCTCGGTGGGTAACACTCTCTCGGTGGGTAACACTCTCTCGGTGGGTAATACTCTCTCGCTGGGTAACACTCTCGGTGGGTAACACTCGGTGGGTAACACACTCTCGGTGGGTAACACTCGGTGGGTAACACTCTCTCGGTGGGAAACATTCGGTGGGTAGCACTCTCTCGGTGGGTAACACTCTCTCGCTGGGTAACACTCACTCGGTGAGCACCACTCACTCGGTGGGTAGCACTCTCTCGGTGGGTAACACTACCTTGGTGGATAACCCTCTCTCGGTGGGTAGCACTATCTCGGTGGGTAACACTCGGTGGGTAGCACTCACTCGGTGGGAAACACTCTCTCGGTGGGGAGCACTCTCTCGGTGGGTAACACTCTCTCGGTGGGTAACACTCTCTCGATGGGTAACACTCACTCGGTGGGCAACACACTCGGTGGGCAACACTCACTCGGTTGTTAACACTCGAGGTGGGCATCACTCACTCGGTGGGCAGCACTCTCTCGGTGGGTAGCACTCTCCGTGAGTAACACTCTCTCGGTGGGCAACACACACTCGGTGGGTAACACTCTCTCGATGGGTAGCACTCTCTCGGTGGGTAACACTCTCTCGGTGAGTAGCACTCTACCGATGGGTAACACTCACTCGGTGGGTAACACTCTCTCGGTGGTTAGCACTCCCTCGGTGGGTAACACACACTCGGTGGGTAACACTCACTCGGTGGGTAACACTCTCTCGGTGGGTAACACTCTCTCGGTGGGTAACACTCTCTCGGTGGGTATCACTCTCTCGGGGGGAACACACACTCGGTGGGTAAGACTCTCTCGGTGGGTAGCACTCTCTAGGTGGGCAACACACACTCGGTGGGTAACACTCACTCGGTGGGCAACACACACTCGGTGGGTATCACTTTCTCGGTGGGCAACACACACTCGGTGGGTAAGACTCTCGGTGGGCAGCACTCTCTCGGTGGGTAACACTCACTCGGTGGGCAACACACACTCGGTGGGTATCACTTTCTCGGTGGGCAACACACACTCGGTGGGTAAGACTCTCGGTGGGTATCACTTTCTCGGTGGGCAACACACACTCGGTGGGTAAGACTCTCGGTGGGCAGCACTCTCTCGGTGGGTAACACTCATTCGGTGGGTAACACTCACTCGGTGGGCAACACACACTCGGTGGGCAACACACACTCGGTGGGTAACACTCTTTCGATGGGTAACACTCACTCGGTTGGTAACACTCACTCGGTGGGCAACACTCACTCGGTGGGTAACACTCGGTGGGTAACACTCTCTCGGTGGGTAACACTCTCTCGGTGGGTAACACTCTCTTGGTGGGCAACAATCTCTCGGTGGATAACACTCGGTGGGTAACACTCACTCGGTGGGTAACACTCTCTCGTTGGGTAACACTCTCTCGGTGGGTAACACTCTCTCGGTGGGTAACACTCACTCGGTGGGCACCACTCACTCGGTGGATAACACTCTCTCGGTGGGTAACATTCTTGGTGGGTAACACTCTCTCGGTGGGCAACACACACTCGGTGGGTAACACTCACTCAGTGGGCAACACACACTCGGTGGGCAACACTCACTCGGTTGTTAGCACTCTCGGTGGGCAACACTCACTCGGTTGTTAACACTCTCGGTGGGCAACACTCACACGGTGGGTAGCACTCTCTCGGCGGGTAACACTCTCTCGGTGGGTAACACTCACTCGGTGGGTAGCACTCTCTCGGTGGGTAGCACTCTCGGTGGGTAGCACTCTCTCCGTGGGTAACACTCTCTCGGTGGGTAACACACTCTCCGTGGGTAACACACTCTCCGTGGTTAACACTCTCTCGGTGGGTAGCACTCACTCGGTGGGTAACACTCACTCGGTGGGTAACACTCTCTCCGTGGGTAACACTCGCTTCGTGGGTAACACTCTCTCGGTTGGTAGCACTATCTCGGTTAGGTAACACTCGGTGGGTAGCACTCACTCGGTGGGAAACACTCTCTCGGTGGGTAGCACTCTCTCGGTGGGTAACACTCTCTCGGTGGGTAACACTCATTCGGTGGGTAACACTCACTCGGTGGGCAACACACACTCGGTGGGCAACACACACTCGGTGGGTAACACTCTTTCGATGGGTAACACTCACTCGGTTGGTAACACTCACTCGGTGGGCAACACTCACTCGGTGGGTAACACTCTCTCGGTGGGTAACACTCACTCGGTTGTTAACACTCTCGGTGGGCAACACTCACTCGGTTGTTAACACTCTCGGTGGGCAACACTCACAAGGTGGGTAGCACTCTCTCGGCGGGTAACACTCTCTCGGTGGGTAACACTCACTCGGTGGGTAACACTCTCTCGGTGGGTAACAAACTCTCCGTGGGTAACACACTCTCCGTGGGTAACACTCAGTCGGTGGGTAGCACTCACTCGGTGGCTAACACTCTCTCGGTGGGTAACACTCGCTCCGTGGGTAACACTCTCTCGGTGGGTAGCACTATCTCGGTTAGGTAACACTCGGTGGGTAGCACTCACTCGGTGGGTAACACTCTCTCGGTGGGTAGCACTCTCTCGGTGGACAACAATCTCTCGGTGGGTAACACTCTCTCGGTGGGTAACACTCTCTCGGTGGGTAGCACTCTTTCGGTGGGTAACACTCACTCGGTGGGTAACACTTTCTCGGTGGGTAACACTCTCTCGGTGGGTAGCACTCTTTCGGTGGGTAACACTCGGTGGGTAACACTCACTCGGTGGGTAACACTCTCTCGTTGGGTAACACTCTCTCGGTGGGTAACACTCTCTCGGTGGGTAACACTCTCTCGGTGGGTAATACTCTCTCGCTGGGTAACACTCTCGGTGGGTAACACTCGGTGGGTAACACACTCTCGGTGGGTAACACTCGGTGGGTAACACTCTCTCGGTGGGAAACATTCGGTGGGTAGCACTCTCTCGGTGGGTAACACTCTCTCGCTGGGTAACACTCACTCGGTGAGCACCACTCACTCGGTGGGTAGCACTCTCTCGGTGGGTAACACTACCTTGGTGGATAACCCTCTCTCGGTGGGTAGCACTATCTCGGTGGGTAACACTCGGTGGGTAGCACTCACTCGGTGGGAAACACTCTCTCGGTGGGGAGCACTCTCTCGGTGGGTAACACTCTCTCGGTGGGTAACACTCTCTCGATGGGTAACACTCACTCGGTGGGCAACACACTCGGTGGGCAACACTCACTCGGTTGTTAACACTCGAGGTGGGCATCACTCACTCGGTGGGCAGCACTCTCTCGGTGGGTAGCACTCTCCGTGAGTAACACTCTCTCGGTGGGCAACACACACTCGGTGGGTAACACTCTCTCGATGGGTAGCACTCTCTCGGTGGGTAACACTCTCTCGGTGAGTAGCACTCTACCGATGGGTAACACTCACTCGGTGGGTAACACTCTCTCGGTGGTTAGCACTCCCTCGGTGGGTAACACACACTCGGTGGGTAACACTCACTCGGTGGGTAACACTCTCTCGGTGGGTAACACTCTCTCGGTGGGTAACACTCTCTCGGTGGGTATCACTCTCTCGGGGGGAACACACACTCGGTGGGTAAGACTCTCTCGGTGGGTAGCACTCTCTAGGTGGGCAACACACACTCGGTGGGTAACACTCACTCGGTGGGCAACACACACTCGGTGGGTATCACTTTCTCGGTGGGCAACACACACTCGGTGGGTAAGACTCTCGGTGGGCAGCACTCTCTCGGTGGGTAACACTCACTCGGTGGGCAACACACACTCGGTGGGTATCACTTTCTCGGTGGGCAACACACACTCGGTGGGTAAGACTCTCGGTGGGTATCACTTTCTCGGTGGGCAACACACACTCGGTGGGTAAGACTCTCGGTGGGCAGCACTCTCTCGGTGGGTAACACTCTCTCGGTGGGTAACACTCACTCGGTGGGCAACACACACTCGGTGGGCAACACTCACTCGGTTGTTAGCACTCTCGGTGGGCAACACTCACTCGGTTGTTAACACTCTCGGTGGGCAACACTCACACGGTGGGTAGCACTCTCTCGGCGGGTAACACTCTCTCGGTGGGTAGCACTCTCGGTGGGTAGCACTCTCTCCGTGGGTAACACTCTCTCGGTGGGTAACACACTCTCCGTGGGTAACACACTCTCCGTGGTTAACACTCTCTCGGTGGGTAGCACTCACTCGCTGGGTAACACTCACTCGGTGGGTAACACTCTCTCCGTGGGTAACACTCGCTTCGTGGGTAACACTCTCTCGGTTGGTAGCACTATCTCGGTTAGGTAACACTCGGTGGGTAGCACTCACTCGGTGGGAAACACTCTCTCGGTGGGTAGCACTCTCTCGGTGGGTAACACTCTCTCGGTGGGTAACACTCATTCGGTGGGTAACACTCACTCGGTGGGCAACACACACTCGGTGGGTAACACTCACTCGGTGGGTAACACTCTTTCGATGGGTAACACTCATTCGGTTGGTAACACTCACTCGGTGGGCAACACTCACTCGGTGGGTAACACTCTCTCGGTGGGTAACACTCACTCGGTTGTTAACACTCTCGGTGGGCAACACTCACTCGGTTGTTAACACTCTCGGTGGGCAACACTCACAAGGTGGGTAGCACTCTCTCGGCGGGTAACACTCTCTCGGTGGGTAACACTCACTCGGTGGGTAACACTCTCTCGGTGGGTAACAAACTCTCCGTGGGTAACACACTCTCCGTGGGTAACACTCAGTCGGTGGGTAGCACTCACTCGGTGGGTAACACTCTCTCGGTGGGTAACACTCGCTCCGTGGGTAACACTCTCTCGGTGGGTAGCACTATCTCGGTTAGGTAACACTCGGTGGGTAGCACTCACTCGGTGGGTAACACTCCCTCGGTGGGTAGCACTCTCTCGGTGGACAACAATCTCTCGGTGGGTAACACTCTCTCGGTGGGTAACACTCTCTCGGTGGGTAGCACTCTTTCGGTGGGTAACACTCACTCGGTGGGTAACACTTTCTCGGTGGGTAACACTTTCTCGGTGGGTAGCACTCTTTCGGTGGGTAACACTCGGTGGGTAACACTCACTCGGTGGGTAGCACTCTCTCGTTGGGTAACACTCTCGGTGGGTAACACTCGGTGGGTAACACACTCTCGGTGGGTAACACTCGGTGGGTAACACTCTCTCGGTGGGAAACACTCGGTGGGTAGCACTCTCTCGGTGGGTAACACTCTCTCGCTGGGTAACACTCACTCGGTGGGTAACACTCTGTTGGTGGGTAACACTCTCGGTGGGTAACACTCGGTGGGCAACACTCTCTCGGTGGGTAACACTTTGTTGGTGGGTAACTCTCTCGGTGGGTAACACTTTGTTGGTGGGTAACACTCTCGGTGGGTAACACTCTCTCGGTGGGCAACAATCTCTCGGTGGATAACACTCGGTGGGTAACACTCACTCGGTGGGTAACACTCTCTTGGTGGGCAACAATCTCTCGGTGGGTAACACTCGGTGGGTAACACTCTCTCGGTGGGTAACACTCTCTCGGTGGGTAACACTAGGTGGGTAACACTCTCTCGGTGGGTAACACTCTCTTGGTGGGCAACAATCTCTCGGTGGGTAACACTCGGTGGGTAACACTCACTCGGTGGGTAACACTCTCTTGGTGGGCAACAATCACTCGGTGGGTAACACTCGGTGGGTAACTCTCGGTGGGTAACACTCTGTGGGTGGGTAACACTCTGTTGGTGGGTAACACTCTCCGTGGGTAACACTCAGTCGGTGGGTAGCACTCACTCGGTGGGTAACACTCACTCGGTGGGTAACACTCTCTCGGTGGGTAACACTCTCGGTGGGTAACACTCTCTCGGTGGGTAACACTCTCTCGGTGGGTAACACTCTCTCGCTGGGTAACACTCTCTCGGTGGGTAACACTCTCTCGCTGGGTAACACTCTCTCGCTGGGTAACACTCTCTCGCTGGGTAACACTCTGTTGGTGGGTAACACTCTCTCGGTGGGTAACACTCTCTCGGTGGGTAACACTTTGTTGGTGGGTAACACTCTCGGTGGGTAACACTCTCTCGGTGGGCAACAATCTCTCGGTGGATAACACTCGGTGGGTAACACTCACTCGGTGGGTAACACTCTCTTGGTGGGCAACAATCTCTCGGTGGGTAACACTCGGTGGGTAACACTCGGTGGGTAACACTCTCTCGGTGGGTAACACTCTCTCGGTGGGTAACACTAGGTGGGTAACACTCTCTTGGTGGGCAACAATCTCTCGGTGGGTAACACTCGGTGGGTAACACTCACTCGGTGGGTAACACTCTCTTGGTGGGCAACAATCACTCGGTGGGTAACACTCGGTGGGTAACTCTCGGTGGGTAACACTCTGTGGGTGGGTAACACTCTGTTGGTGGGTAACACTCTCCGTGGGTAACACTCAGTCGGTGGGTAGCACTCACTCGGTGGGTAACACTCTCTCGGTGGGTAACACTCTCTCGCTGGGTAACACTCTCTCGCTGGGTAACACTCTCTCGCTGGGTAACAGTCACTCGGTGGGTAACACTCTGTTGGTGGGTAACACTCTCGGTGGGTAACACTCGGTGGGTAACACTCTCTCGGTGGGTAACACTTTGTTGGTGGGTAACACTCTCGGTGGGTAACACTCTCTCGGTGGGCAACAATCTCTCGGTGGGTAACACTCGGTGGGTAACACTCTCTCGGTGGGTAACACTCTCTCGGTGGGTAACACTCTCTTGGTGGGCAACAATCTCTCGGTGGATAACACTCGGTGGGTAACACTCACTCGGTGGGTAACACTCTCTTGGTGGGCAACAATCTCTCGGTGGGTAACACTCGGTGGGTAACACTCACTCGGTGGGTAACACTCTCTCGGTGGGTAACACTCTCTCGGTGGGTAACACTCTCTCGGTGGGCAACAATCTCTCGGTGGATAATACTCGGTGGGTAACACTCTCTCGGTGGGTAACACTCTCTCGGTGGGTAACACTCTCGGTGGGTAACACTCTCTCGGTGGGTAACACTCTCTTGGTGGGTAACACTCTCGGTGGGTAACACTCTCTCGGTGGGTAACACTCTCTTGGTGGGCAACAATCTCTCGGTGGGAGGGGCGAGCAGTGAGCAGGGAATTGAAGTGAGTTCGTAAAATGTTGGTGGTGTGTTTTTGTGTTGGTTTTTTTCAGACTTTCGGGCATTTTGGGCCCATAAACAGCAGTCACAGGACAATGCTCCCAGGATGAATTTAATCAGGGGAGAAAATGTTGGGGAAAGGGTTGGATCGGGACCCCAGGAGGTTTGGGAAAGAAAACACGGTGGTGGTTCAGTGCGAGGTTATGGAGATGCGAGCTTGGGATATTGTCCAGACGGTACATGAGGACTGCGGTGAAGGAAGCTGCTTTGCTTGCCGACCAAAGCCGAGTGTTGGGTTCGAGGTGACGGTCAGTGGCCGAGAGGAGGTGGTAAGACTTTTACTGAGTTTGAAGGTTGGTGATAAGTTCCTGGATGTATCTCTGCTGTATTCGGAAGAGGTGATGGTCTCATTCTTAAACCTGCCGGTTTATATCAAGGAAGATGTGCTCATAAAAAAGTTGGAGAGGTGAGACATGAAAATTTGCTCAGTAATAAAGAGGAGATACTATCCAGGAATGCAGGTAGCAGATGGAACCTGTTGTGTAAAGGTGTGGTTCCCAGAGGGGGTGAAGTCATTGCCCGACAACATGAAATTTGAGATAATGGAAGGAGTGCAGTACTTCTGGGTACTGCATGATAACCAGATGAAGGTTTGCTATTATTGTCTTGGGCACGACCACCTTGTAAGAAGATGTCCAGACCTGTCCTGTTATAACTGCAGTGAGTCTGGACACATCGCTCGAAGATGCAAGGCAGAGAGCTGTGGGGTGTGTCACAAAGGGCCCACCCGCTGTGAGCGTGAGGCAGTAGGAAGTCCCTTGAGTGACGAGGAGATGGGAGAAGGAGCAGGAGGTGTGAATGGAGTGGCCGGAGGAGCGGAGCAGGCAAGAGGACACAGCCGGCAAATGGAATGAGAAAGGAGTGCAGGAAGAGGCAGAAGGTTGCGGAGCAGAGAACAGGATGGAGATGGTGGAAAAGGGACAAAGACAGCAGAGGGCAGCACAGGTCGAGGGCAATACGGCTCGGCTCTCCGTAAAGAATGGGGTGTCCGTGGGGGGTAGCAGAGGCGGGTGCGGGGTAAGTGTATGTACTGCAAAGAAAGAGGAGGAGTCGGACATCTCAGGGATCAGGAGGGGGCAAGACCAGGAGAGGGTGCAAGAGGCAGCAGCCTTAAAGGGGCAGCGGGACGGGAGCGGGGAGACAATGACATCAAAAGGGAGCAAAATGGGCGAAGACGCGCCATCGTCCCAGAGAGGGAAGAAACGGGGAGCAAGGATCAGCGGTGGAGGTGAGGCCAAAGGGAGCGGCTGTTGGAGAAACCATGTTAGCAGGAAGATTCTCCCAGGGAGATTCTGTATCTGACGGGGAGCAGGGCCGGGAGATTACAGAAGAGCTCGAGAGTGAGGAGTCAGAGGGGGATGGAGACATGGAATTGGGGGGTGTGGGGGCATCATGTGGAGAGGGAAAGGTTAGTGAGGGGCAGAAGGAGGGAGAAGGGGCGGTTCCTCGGCCTAAATCTAACGTAAGGAAGAGGCTGAAACCGCAGGGAAAGTTCAAACAGGAGGTGAAAAAGAGCCGGAGGCTGCAGGAGAAAACAACAGCTGCCCGAAAAGTTAGGATGGAGCATGAGAGGAGGGAAGGGCCGGAGATTAAATGATGGGGGGATTATCGGGCACAATTCCGTTATTAGGAGCCATGATTACATTGGTCTCGATTAATGTGAACGGGCTGAGGGGGGAGAAGAAATTGCAGCAGTTGTTGCAGTGTTTTAAAGGCACTGACCTGTTGTGTCTGCAAGAAACCTTTTTGGGATGAGGATATCCTAGAAAGAGTTCAGAAGGTTTGGAAGGGAGAAGTGTTTGCAAGTTGCGCAAATAATAACCGTAGAGGGGTGGCTGTTGTAGTGAGCACGTCCATAAAAGAGAACGTTGCATTGGTGGACAAGGACACTGAGGGGAGATTTTTTACAGATAAAGGTACAAATGGAGGAATTGAATTGTGATCGCTTTAATGTCTACGCTGAGAACGACCATTGCAAGCATCGTGATTTTTTTTGGTGTTTATTCACAGAAGTGGCAGAGGCAGAAAGTCCTTGTATAGTGGGGGATTTTAATGTATTTTTATCTCGGATGGACATTTCAGCCCAGACGATAACTTTAAGGACGATAACTCCAGAGGGATATTGTAACAATGATGGCAAATTTAAATTTGAGAGACTTATGGAGGGATCAGAACCCCATAAAAAGGGAGTTCTCCAGAAGAGGTTGTGTGGGTGATGGTTTAAAACAGAGCCGAATAGATTTTGTGTTACATAGAAACATAGAAAATAGGTGCAGGAGTAGGCCATTCAGCCCTTCGAGCCTGCACCACCATTCAATAAGATCATGGCTGATCATTCACCTCAGTACCACTTTCCTGCTTTCTCTCCATACCCCTTGATCCCTTTAGCCGTAAGAGCCATATCTAACTCCCTCTTGAATGTATCCAATGAACTGGCATCACCAACTCTCTGCGGTAGGGAATTCCACAGGTTAACAACTCTCTAGAGTGAAGAAGTTTCTCCTCATCTCAGTCCTAAATGGCCTACCCCTTATCCTAAGACTGTGTACCCTGGTTCTGGACTTCCACAACATCGAGAACATTCTTCCCGCATCTAACTTGTCCAGTTCCATCAGAATCTTATAAGTTTCTATGAGATCTCCTCTCATCCTTCTAAACTCCAGTGTATAAAGGCCCAGTTGATCCAGTCTCTCCTCATATGTCAGTCCCGCCATCCCGGGAATGTTAATGCGGGAAGGATTAAATTCTGAGGTGATGGAGATTTATTATAAAAATAAGTATTTTTAGTGACCATTCGGCTTTGGTTCATAAAATTAGGAACAGCAGAGTTAAGTTCGGTCCAGGCATGTGGATTTTAAACAATCAGTACCTGAAAGACATTGCTTATAAAGAAGGAATTTAAAATATAATAAAGAATGCTCAGAAGGAACCTTTATTCTTGAAAGAAAGAAGAGTTTGCTAGGACAATTTCAAAAGTGAGGTAAAAGTTTTTTCGATGGATTATGGGAAAGAGAGAGCAACAGCTAACCGGCATTGAGAAGAGAATATAAACAGAAGGTTTATGGATATCTGTAAAGCAGTTGACAGAGGGGATAAGGGAGCAGAGACTAAGTGGGTGGTTTGAAAGGAAGAGTGGGAATTATTGCAAGCTGAAAAATACAAGGGGGCCATTCTCCGCGCAAAGGCTAAAGATGCATTGGATGGAGAAAGATGTACTAGTTATTTTCTAGAGCAAGAGAAGTTGTGACAAAATTGGATATTTGAAGGTTGGGAAGAAGATCATTGATGAAAGTCTGGAGATTTTAGAAGCTGCTAGTAGCTTTTATCAAGAGTTATATACAAAAGAAGACATTTCCAAATTGGCGATGGAGAAGGTTCGTGCTTTTATTGAAGAGGGTTGAACGGAGGATGAGAGAAACATGTGCGGCAAAGAAGTAGGATTAGCAGAAATAAAAGTAGCAATAAGTGGAATGGTTGGGTGGGGGGGGGGGGGGGGAGGTGGGGGGAGCCCAGGGTCAGATGGACTAAGTGCAGAATTTTATAAAGAATTTTTGGAGATTTTAAGTCCATTGCTTTTCAAGGTTTTTAAGGAGATTAAAACTGAGGGAAGCCTGGCTCCCATCTATCAAAAATAAAGGGGTTAGAAGGGATCTGAAGAATTGGAGGCCCATCACATTATTGAATGTGGATTATAAGATCGTGACGAGGGTTATGGCAAATTTTATGAAGGAGGTGATGCCGCAGATAGTTTTGCCCTCTCAGTCCTATGGCACCGTAAGCCGGGACATCGCAGATTCTGTGGTCTCAATCCAAGAGGCGATCGAGCTCATGGAAGAGAGTGGGAGGGATGTGCTAAAGGTAAATCAAGAGAAAGCCTTTGATGGTGTCTCTCATGTGTTTTTATTGATGGTCTTGGAAGCATTTGGTTTCGGGAAAATTTCATTGAGCGGATAAGGATTTTTTATTCAAACATATTTGTAATATAGCTCTACCTAGTGGACTACTGCTCTACTTAGTGGACTACTGTGGTAATGCAACTGCTGCTGTAAATACAATAAAAGGGTCATGTGACAAGTCACATGATGACAATTCTGTAGATCTATCTTGTGTGTGTATTTGTGATGTCGTAAAGAAGATATCACATTGGCGACGTAACATAGGATAATCGCGTTCCCTAGCTGAAATTTTTGTTAAGAAAGAGAGTTTGAGAGCTTCTTTGTTTTGCAGCACAGCTAAAAATCCAAGTTAAATTACAAGCACACTTGGCTGAACTGAGGAGTCCAGATGGCTGCGCCTATGGAAATAATAGGGCGCCTGGATGAGTTCCATCGCGCCCAAGAGACTTTTGGAGCATATGTGGAGCAGCTAGAAATGTGTGTTCACCACAAATAGTACCGGCGAAGTCCCCGATGATGGAAACCATAACCAGGTGGTTTTAGGAGGAAAATGGCTACTTTCTTGACTGAAGAAGACCTGTGGTCTATGAAACCCTGAAAAATGTGCTTGTTCCCGTCAAGTCAAAAGACACGTCACTGAAGGAGATTCAGCACTACAGTCCTGAGCCCCTGGAAATTGCTGAAAGTTATCAGGTCTGAAATTCCGGCCTCCCCAGGTCCGTACGGAGTGTGTACGGACTCAGCGAGGCTCCATAAAAGCCGATTTTCGGCGCTCAGTGCGCATGCACCAAAAAACGGCTTTTCTAATCAAACAAGTTCTGGTTTGACAGATCCAACGCATCTCGGCAGCAAGGACATTCGCATGGGCAAGATTGCGGTATTTGCCCATCTCTTGCCCAACGAATGTCCTTCAAACTCTTGTGCCTGGTAAAAGCAGGTGCATAGCCTACTTTTACCAGCGTAAGAGTTTTAAAACATATAATAAAAAACATCTAAAAATAAAATTTATAACCACATTTTTCTGCTAAAAACCCTGCCCACTAAATCCATTTTTTTTCTAACACATTTATTAACTTTAATTTAAATTAATGTTAAATATGTAATTTTTTTTCTATTTTTTTATTTATGTTTTGGTGTTGGGGGGGGGGGGTGTTTCTCATTCATAATAATGAGAACTCCTACTTATGGCGTTCCCATTGTTATGAATGAGAATACTTTACCTTGATTGGGTGACCAGTCCCACGTGACTCCAGCTTCTCCCTCCACATCTCCAAGACGTGAACACGCTCCGATGCGCGGGGAGAGGAGGCCTCCGTCCGGGATTGCTGGAGGGCACAGCAGCAAAAGGTAGGTGCGGATCTTTTTTACTGTTTTCTGGTGAGCGCCCGCAGGAAGCACAGTACCGGGATTTCAGGCCCATCGTTTTGGAACCCGAGATCAGTTAACTGAAGAGAGTATCAGTGAGTACATTGTAGCATTAAAAAAGCTACCTATTCACGGTCATTTCGGAAACTTTCAGGACCGAGCATTGTGTGACCGCTTTGTTTGTGGGATGAAAAATGAAGCAATCAGAAGAAAGTTGTTGACAACCCCCGAACTTGACTTTTGATTTAGCTTGTCAGACAGCTATGTCGATGGACATGGCCGACCAATATTCCTGAGAATTTTGCGCCATTTCCAGTCGTCAGACAACCGAGGTGAATCGCCTGCAGGTTAAAAGAACAAGGCAGTTGGGCCTAAGGCCTCAGCAACTGGCCAGGGTAACTGAAGGGTAAATTGAAGTTGTGCTATCTGTGCCTGGGACAACACATCACTCAAAGTTGTCCATATGTGAAGGCAGAGTGTATCTTCTGCAAGAAAATAGGGCCTCTTGCGAAGGCATGCGACTGAAGAGTAAACCGATGTTCAATGCTAGATGTAGAAATCGCCAGAAACTACATAGCATTGAAGAGAAGCAACAGAACGAAGAGGTACTGGAGATACACGTCATCAGGAACGATTTGCGAAGTATCGTCATCCAAGTAGATGTTGCAGGAACCAGGATACCCATGGAAATCGACACTGGTGCATCCGTGAGCGTAGTCCCAGAATCGCTATATCTCGACAAGTTGAGTGACTTTCCACTGGTGAAATCAAAGTTGGTGCTGCGAGACTACTCAGGAGAGAAATCCCTGTGGTCGGTCGTATCACCGTACCGGTGAAATACAAGGATCAGTTTCAGAGCTTGCCTCTCTTAGTAGTCTCAGGAGACAAGCCTGCTTTGATAGGTAGAAATTGGTTGCGATCACTGAAGCTGGATTGGAATTAAATTTTCATGTAGAAATGAGATTTGCATTGAAAGATGACATCATCAAGAAGTATCCGAAGGAGTTTTGCAAAACAGGCAGTCCGATCCAAGGTTTCATGATGTTGGAGTGGATTTTCAGACATAGCAAAGCATGATGGGGTAAGCCAACTATCTGCCTTTTCACTAAATGAACATTGTACCAAGAAGCCTAATGAACTCTGCAGCAACAAGTGACTCATGGCCAGGTCACTTTTTCATAGAAAGCTTTGCAGCAGAATAACTAACCACAAAAGAAGATACAGAGAAAGGGCCCCCAAACTCGGGCCATGCTATCAGGTTGCACTAGGACTAAAAAGTTGTGCAACAATATGATTGGTTGTATGTAAATGAATTGCGTTGCCATATGGATTGATTGGTTGTATGTAAATGAATTTAAATGATTGTATTCTGCCCTCTGTAAACTGCTTATAACCCCGCGGCACCAGGCACTCGGGGAGAAGGTGCTTCGCAGGTCGCGGGACCTCAACTCTTCTCCCAGAGCTCTGTTAGCAATAAAGTTGTCTCTCTTACCTTACCAGAGTCTATGTGAATTTATTTTCACTAACAATGGCAAGTGTCAAAGTACAGAAGGATGCTAGATAAACAATCTGAAGTTGTAGAGAGTTCAAATGTAAGTCAAGGGTTGCCCTTGGAGAAAAACTCTTCTCAGGCTCAGCCTAGAATGAGCCTAACTTCGACACCAAGTTTGGAAAGTTCTGTACGAGAGCGAAGGTATCCTCTTCGAAGCAGAAAACCAATAAAGTTTGATTTGTAAATATGGCAAAATAAGTCCATATCTTTTGTTGTGTATAACCATGCAAGTTATGTATGATGATTATTTTGTAATGATTACTTCTTCATTAAGGAGGGAGAAGTGTAATATAGAGCTTCTCCTAGTGGACTACTGCTCCACCTAGAGGACTGCTGTGGTAATGCAACTGCTGCTGTAAATACAATAACATGGTCATGTGACACAAGTCACATGATGACAAGTTCCTGTAGAGCTATCTTGTGTGTGTGTGTTTGTGATGTCGTAAAGAAGATATCACAATATTTAACTGTGTTAAATGTAATTTTTTTTATCCAAGTATTTTTCGATACAGAGGTCAGTGAGACAGGGTTGTCCCCTGTCCCCATTGTTGTACACATTGGTAGCAGAACCATTAGGTTACATGATGTGAAAGGAACAAGGCGTGGTCGGGATTGCGGTTCCCAGTTCCGGGCGGGTGTCGGTGATACACTAATATGCAGATGACACAATCTTAACGTTGAGAGATGGGGAGTCAGTGAGGAAAGCTATGAGAGTAGAGGAGGAGTATTGCAGAGATTCAGGAGCCAGAGTGAATTACAGTAAGTCCCAATGCCTGGTTGAAGGGGGGAATGGTTGGAGGAAAGTCCTTTTAAGGTGGTGGAGGTTTTGTAGGTTCGAGGGTTGCATATGGTGTGTAAGAAGGATAGGGATGAAGTGGATCAATTAACTTGGGAACCGACGGTTATGAAAATTAAAAACATTTTGAGGAGATGGGAAAGAAGAGGGTTGAAAGTGCAAGGAAGAGTGACAGTGCTGTCAGCTCTCCTGCTATCTAAACTATGGTACGAACTGACAGTGGAGGATATTCCTGAGTGGGTGGAAAAGTCCATCCGAGGGGCTTGTGTGAGGTATTTATGGGAATGGAAATCAGCCTTAGTTGCTTACAATACCATAATTGGATGGAGAATTAGATTAATATATTTTACAGGAGACAAATTAAACTTCAGGTTTTGATAATATGTGTTGGAGGAACGGCTGTGCAGAGGGGCGGAATGGATTTGTATGATACAATAGAATGATCACGATGTTGTAAATGTTTTTAATGTTCAATAAATATTTTGTTAAAAAGTGGGTAGCATACTTGCCTCTGAGTCAGAAGGTCATGTGTTCAAGTCCAAATCCAGAAACTTGTGCATAGAAATCTAGGCTGACATTTCAGAAGAAGCGCTGCACTATCAGACGAGCAGTACAGAGGGAGCGCTGCACTGTCCCAGGGGCAGTACAGAGGGAGCGCTGCATTGTCCCAGGGGCAGTACAGAGGGAGCGCTGCACTGTCCCAGGGGCAGTACAGAGGGAGCGCTCCACTGTCCCAGGGGCAGTACAGAGGGAGCGCTGCACTGTCCCAGGGGCAGTACAGAGGGAGCGCTGCACTGTCCCAGGGGCAGTACAGAGGGAGCGCTGCACTGTCCCAGGGGCAGTACAGAGGGAGCGCTGCACTGTCCCAGGGGCAGTACAGAGGGAGCGCTGCACTGTCCCAGGGGCAGTACAGAGGGAGCGCTGCACTGTCCCAGGGGCAGTACAGAGGGAGCGCTGCACTGTCCCAGGGGCAGTACAGAGGGAGCGCTGCACTGTCCCAGGGGCAGTACAGAGGGAGCGCTGCACTGTCCCAGGGGCAGTACAGAGGGAGCGCTGCACTGTCCCAGGGGCAGTACAGAGGGAGCGCTGCACTGTCCCAGGGGCAGTACAGAGGGAGCGCTGCACTGTCCCAGGGGCAGTACAGAGGGAGCGCTGCACTGTCCCAGGGGCAGTACAGAGGGAGCGCTGCACTGTCCCAGGGGCAGTACAGAGGGAGCGCTGCACTGTCCCAGGGGCAGTACAGAGGGAGCGCTGCACTGTCCCAGGGGCAGTACAGAGGGAGCGCTGCACTGTCCCAGGGGCAGTACAGAGGGAGCGCTGCACTGTCCCAGGGGCAGTACAGAGGGAGCGCTGCACTGTCCCAGGGGCAGTACAGAGGGAGCGCTGCATTGTCCCAGGGGCAGTACAGAGGGAGCGCTGCACTGTCCCAGGGGCAGTACAGAGGGAGCGCTCCACTGTCCCAGGGGCATTACAGAGGGAGCGCTGCACTGTCCCAGGGGCATTACAGAGGGAGCGCTGCACTGTCCCAGGGGCAGCACAGAGGGAGCGCTGCACTGTCCCAGGGGCAGCACAGAGGGAGCGCTGCACTGTCCCAGGGGCAGCACAGAGGGAGCGCTGCACTGTCCCAGGGGCAGCACAGAGGGAGCGCTGCACTGTCCCAGGGGCAGCACAGAGGGAGCGCTGCACTGTCCCAGGGGCAGTACAGAGGGAGCGCTGCACTGTCCCAGGGGCAGTACAGAGGGAGCGCTGCACTGTCCCAGGGGCAGTACAGAGGGAGCGCTGCACTGTCCCAGGGGCATTACAGAGGGAGCGCTGCACTGTACCAGGGGCAGTACAGAGGGAGCGCTGCACTGTCCCAGGGGCAGTACAGAGGGAGCGCTGCAATGTCCCAGGGGCAGTACAGAGGGAGCGCTGCACTGTCCCAGGGGCAGTACAGAGGGAGCGCTGCACTGTCCCAGGGGCAGTACAGAGGGAGCGCTCCACTGTCCCAGGGGCAGCACTGAGGGAGCGCTGCACTGTCCCAGGGGCAGCACTGAGGGAGCGCTGCACTGTCCCAGGGGCAGCACTGAGGGAGCGCTGCACTGTCCCAGGGGCAGCACTGAGGGAGCGCTGCACTGTCCCAGGGGCAGCACTGAGGGAGCGCTGCACTGTCCCAGGGGCAGCACTGAGGGAGCGCTGCACTGTCCCAGGGGCAGTACAGAGGGAGCGCTGCACTGTCCCAGGGGCAGTACAGAGGGAGCGCTGCACTGTCCCAGGGGCAGTACAGAGGGAGCGCTGCACTGTCCCAGGGGCAGTACAGAGGGAGCGCTGCACTGTCCCAGGGGCAGTACAGAGGGAGCGCTGCACTGTCCCAGGGGCAGTACAGAGGGAGCGCTGCACTGTCCCAGGGGCAGTACAGAGGGAGCGCTGCACTGTCCCAGGGGCAGTACAGAGGGAGCGCTGCACTGTCCCAGGGGCAGTACAGAGGGAGCGCTGCACTGTCCCAGGGGCAGCACAGAGGGAGCGCTGCACTGTCCCAGGGGAAGCACAGAGGGAGCGCTGCACTGTCCCAGGGGCAGCACAGAGGGAGCGCTGCACTGTCCCAGGGGCAGCACAGAGGGAGCGCTGCACTGTCCCAGGGGCAGTACAGAGGGAGCGCTGCACTGTCCCGGGGCAGTACAGAGGGAGCGCTGCACTGTCCCAGGGGCAGTACAGAGGGAGCGCTGCACTGTCCCAGGGACAGTACAGAGGGAGCGCTGCACTGTCCCAGGGGCAGTACAGAGGGAGCGCTGCACTGTCCCAGGGGCAGTACAGAGGGAGCGCTGCACTGTCCCAGGGGCAGTACAGAGGGAGCGCTGCACTGTCCCAGGGGCAGTACAGAGGGAGCGCTGCACTGTCCCAGGGGCAGTACAGAGGGAGCGCTGCACTGTCCCAGGGGCAGTACAGAGGGAGCGCTGCACTGTCCCAGGGGCAGTACAGAGGGAGCGCTCCACTGTCCCAGGGGCAGCACTGAGGGAGCGCTGCACTGTCCCAGGGGCAGCACTGAGGGAGCGCTGCACTGTCCCAGGGGCAGCACTGAGGGAGCGCTGCACTGTCCCAGGGGCAGCACTGAGGGAGCGCTGCACTGTCCCAGGGGCAGCACTGAGGGAGCGCTGCACTGTCCCAGGGGCAGCACTGAGGGAGCGCTGCACTGTCCCAGTGGCAGCACTGAGGGAGCGCTGCACTGTCCCAGGGGCAGCACTGAGGGAGCGCTGCACTGTCCCAGGGGCAGCACTGAGGGAGCGCTGCACTGTCCCAGGGGCAGCACTGAGGGAGCGCTGCACTGTCCCAGGGGCAGCACTGAGGGAGCGCTGCACTGTCCCAGGGGCAGCACTGAGGGAGCGCTGCACTGTCCCAGGGGCAGCACTGAGGGAGCGCTGCACTGTCCCAGGGGCAGCACTGAGGGAGCGCTCCACTGTCCCAGGGGCAGCACTGAGGGAGCGCTGCACTATCAGACGAGCAGTACAGAGGGAGCGCTGCACTATCAGACGAGCAGTACAGAGGGAGCGCTCCACTGTCCCAGGGGCAGTACAGAGGGAGCGCTCCACTGTCCCAGGGGCAGTACAGAGGGAGCGCTGCACTGTCCCAGGGGCAGTACAGAGGGAGCGCTGCACTGTCCCAGGGGCAGTACAGAGGGAGCGCTGCACTGTCCCAGGGGCAGTACAGAGGGAGCGCTCCACTGTCCCAGGGGCAGCACTGAGGGAGCGCTGCACTGTCCCAGGGGCAGCACTGAGGGAGCGCTGCACTGTCCCAGGGGCAGCACTGAGGGAGCGCTGCACTGTCCCAGGGGCAGCACTGAGGGAGCGCTGCACTGTCCCAGGGGCAGCACTGAGGGAGCGCTGCACTGTCCCAGGGGCAGCACTGAGGGAGCGCTGCACTGTCCCAGGGGCAGCACTGAGGGAGCGCTGCACTGTCCCAGGGGCAGCACTGAGGGAGCGCTGCACTGTCCCAGGGGCAGCACTGAGGGAGCGCTGCACTGTCCCAGGGGCAGCACTGAGGGAGCGCTGCACTGTCCCAGGGGCAGCACTGAGGGAGCGCTGCACTGTCCCAGGGGCAGCACTGAGGGAGCGCTGCACTGTCCCAGGGGCAGCACTGAGGGAGCGCTGCACTGTCCCAGGGGCAGCACTGAGGGAGCGCTCCACTGTCCCAGGGGCAGCACTGAGGGAGCGCTGCACTATCAGACGAGCAGTACAGAGGGAGCGCTGCACTATCAGACGAGCAGTACAGAGGGAGCGCTCCACTGTCCCAGGGGCAGTACAGAGGGAGCGCTCCACTGTCCCAGGGGCAGTACAGAGGGAGCGCTGCACTGTCCCAGGGGCAGTACAGAGGGAGCGCTGCACTGTCCCAGGGGCAGCACTGAGGGAGCGCTGCACTGTCCCAGGGGCAGCACTGAGGGAGCGCTGCACTGTCCCAGGGGCAGTACAGAGGGAGCGCTCCACTGTCCCAGGGGCAGCACTGAGGGAGCGCTCCACTGTCCCAGGGGCAGCACTGAGGGAGCGCTGCACTATCAGACGAGCAGTACAGAGGGAGCGCTCCACTGTCCCAGGGGCAGCACTGAGGGAGCGCTGCACTATCAGACGAGCAGTACAGAGGGAGCGCTCCACTGTCCCAGGGGCAGTACAGAGGGAGCGCTCCACTGTCCCAGGGGCAGCACTGAGGGAGCGCTGCACTGTCCCAGGGGCAGTACAGAGGGAGCGCTGCACTGTCCCAGGGGCAGCACTGAGGGAGTGCTGCTTTGTCAGAGGTGCAGTACTCAAGGAGTGCTGCACTGTCGGAGGGTCAGTACTGAGGGAGTGCTGCACTGTCGGAGGGTCAGTACTGAGGGAGAGCTGCACTGTGGGAGGGGCAGTACTGAAGGAGTGCTGCACTGTCGGAGGGTCTGTACTGAGGGAGTGCTGCACTGTCAGAGGACCAGTACTGAGGGAGTACTCCAGTAATCCAGCAACCAGTAACCCGGAAACCCAGTACTCCACTACTCCACTAACTCAGTACTCAAGTAACCCAGTACACCATTAAACCAGTAACCCAGTGCTCCAGTAACCCAATACTCCAGTAATTAGTAAGCCAGCACTCCAGTAACCCAGTAACCAATAACCCAGTAACCAATAACCCAGTAACCAATAACCCAGTAACCCATAACTCAGTAACCAATAACCGAATACTCAAGGCGTGGTCTGACCAGTGATGTGTAAACCTTCATTATGACTTCCTTTAACTTTTAGTCTACTTTGTTGGCTACATAGTTCATCATTCTTACAGTGAGAAAATGCATAAAGAATGAAAGAACTTGCATTTATTTTTCACCTTTCACAAACTCGTGACTTCCCAAAGTGCTTTACAGCCAATGAAGAACTTTTTTGAAGTGTAATCATTGTTGAAATGTAGGAAATATGCTGTTTGTGGGTTTAAGGGATATGGGGAGAGGGTGGGGAGGTGGGGTTCGGAGTATGGGGAGAGGGTGGGGGGTGGGGGGGGGTTGATGGGTATGATGAGAAGGTGGGATTGTTCTGTTAGTAAGATGCTGTTGTTGGTTTTAAAGATCTTTCCTACCAATATTTGTGTTCTAAACTGATGTTCTGGGAATCATTGGTTCCCTGGTGGGAGTTTGAGGTTTTGATCATTGGTTCCCTGGTCACAGTGCAAGTTTTAGGTTTCGAAACAAGCAAATGAAGAAAGGGTCTAGGCCCACTGGTTAAATTACCAGGTAAACCTGGGCTGACCTGGAACTGTGCCGCACTCTCCACGGTGATGTTGACAGGTCTCCATTCCTTACTCTGGGAATCCTTGGCCTCCCAGATCACAAGCTCCTCACCAGTCCCATATCGAAAAACCTTCAGGGCGCCGTGCACTGCAAACAATTCACACAGGTCAGGTCATCAAACAGCAATTGTGAGCAGCCCATGTCCGACCAAGCAAGCATGCAGAGGCTGGGTCCAAACTGGATTACTGACAAACTGCAACAATTAAATCAGCAAATATTGAATGTTGCTTTTTCTCTCCACTCCGGAACTTATTGGAGCACAGTTCCACACACACTGACTCGCACTGGGGTACAGTCCCACACAGATTGACTCTCACTGGGGTACAGTTCCACACACACTGACTCTCACTGGGGTACAGTTCCACACACACTGACTCTCACTGGGGTACAGTTTCACACACACTGACTCTCGCTGGGGTACAGTTCCATGGACACTGTCGCTGGAGTACAGTCCCACACTCACTGACTCTCACTGGGGCACCGTTCCACAGACACTGACTCTCACTGGGGTACAGTCCCACACTCACTGACTCTCACTGGGGCACCGTTCCACACACACTGACTCTCACTGGGGTACAGTTCCACACACACACTGAATCTCACTGGGATACAGTTCCACAGACACTGACTCTCACTGGGGTACAGTTCCACACACACACTGAATCTCACTGGGGTACAGTTCCACACACACTGACTCTCACTGCGGTAAGGTTCCACACACACTGACTCTCACTGGGGTACAGTCCCATACACACTGACTCTCACTGGGGTACAGTCCCACAGAAACTGACTCTCACTGGGGTACAGTTCCACAGACACTGACTTCACTAGGGTACAGTTCCACAGACACTGACTCTCAGTGGGGTACAGTTCCACACACACTGACTCTCACTGGGGTACAGTTCCACACACACTGACACTCCCTGAGGTACAGTTCCACACACTGACTCTCACTGGGGTACAGTTCCACACACATTGACTCTCACTGGGGTACAGTACCACACATACTGACTCTCACTGGGGTACAGTTCCACACACACTGAATCTCACTGGGGTACAGTTCCACACACACTGAATCTCACTGGGGTACAGTTCCACAGACACTAACTCTCACTGGGGTACTGTTCCACACACACTGACTCTCACTGGGATACAGTTCCACACACACTGACTCTCCCTGAGGTACAGTTCCACACACACTGACTCTCACTGGGGTACAGTTCCACACACACTGACTCTCACTGGGGTACAGTCCCACACACACTGACTATCACTGGGGTACAGTTCCACAGACACTGACTCTCACTGGAGTACAGTTGCACACACACACTGAATCTCACTGTGGTACAGTTGCACAGACACTGACCCTCACTGGGGTACAGTTGCACACATACACTGAATCTCACTGGGGTACAGTTCCACAGACACTGACTCTCACTGGGGTACAGTTCCACACACACTGACTCTCACTGGGGTACAGTTCCACAGACACTGACTCTCACTGGGGTACAGTTCCACACACACTGAATCTCACTGGGGTACAGTTCCACACACACTGAATCTCACTGGGGTACAGTTCCACAGACACTAACTCTCACTGGGGTACTGTTCCACACACACTGACTCTCACTGGGGTACAGTTCCACACACACTGACTCTCCCTGAAGTACAGTTCCACACACACTGACTCTCACTGGGGTACAGTTCCACACACACTGACTCTCACTGGGGTACAGTCCCACACACACTGACTCTCACTGGGGTACAGTCCCACACACACTGACTTTCACTGGGGTACAGTTCCACAGACACTGACTCTCACTGGAGTACAGTTGCACACACACACTGAATCTCACTGGGGTACAGTTCCACACACACTGACTCTCACTGGGGTACAGTTCCACACACACACTGAATCTCACTGGGATACAGTTCCACAGACACTGACTCTCACTGGGGTACAGTTCCACACACACACTGACTCTCACTGCGGTAAGGTTCCACACACACTGACTCTCACTGGGGTACAGTCCCATACACACTGACTTTCACTGGGGTACAGTCCCACAGACACTGACTCTCACTGGGGTACAGTTCCACAGACACTGACTTCACTAGGGTACAGTTCCACAGACACTGACTCTCAGTGGGGTACAGTTCCACACACACTGACTCTCACTGGGGTACAGTTCCACACACACTGACTCTCCCTGAGGTACAGTTCCACACACTGACTCTCACTGGGGTACAGTTCCACACACATTGACTCTCACTGGGGTACAGTACCACACATACTGACTCTCACTGGGGTACAGTTCCATACACACAGACTCTCACTGGGGTACAGTTCCACATACACTGACTCTCACTGGGGTACAGTTCCACACACACTGACTCTCACTGGGGTACAGTTCCACACACACTGACTCTCCCTGAGGTACAGTTCCACACACACTGACTCTCACTGGGGTACAGTTCCAAACACACTGACTCTCACTGGGGTACAGTTCCACAGACACTGACTCTCACTGGGGTATAGTTCCACACACACTGACTCTCACTGGGGTACAGTTCCACACACACTGACTCTCACTGGGGTACAGTCCCACACACACTGACTATCACTGGGGTACAGTTCCACAGACACTGACTCTCACTGGAGTACAGTTGCACACACACACTGAATCTCACTGGGGTACAGTTGCACAGACACTGACCCTCACTGGGGTACAGTTGCACACATACACTGAATCTCACTGGGGTACAGTTCCACAGACACTGACTCTCACTGGGGTACAGTTCCACAGACACTGACTCTCACTGGGGTACAGTTCCACAGACACTGACTCTCACTGGGGTACAGTTCCACACACACTGAATCTCACTGGGGTACAGTTCCACACACACTGAATCTCACTGGGGTACAGTTCCACAGACACTAACTCTCACTGGGGTACTGTTCCACACACACTGACTCTCACTGGGGTACAGTTCCACACACACTGACTCTCCCTGAAGTACAGTTCCACACACAATGACTCTCACTGGGGTACAGTTCCACACACACTGACTCTCACTGGGGTACAGTCCCACACACACTGACTCTCACTGGGGTACAGTACCACACATACTGACTCTCACTGGGGTACAGTTCCACACACACAGACTCGCACTGGGGTACAGTTCCACATACATTGATTCTCACTGGGGTACAGTTCCACACACACTGACTCTCACTGGGGTACAGTTCCACACACACTGACTCTCCCTGAGGTACAGTTCCACAGACACTGACTCTCACTGGGGTACAGTTCCACACACACTGACTCTCACTGGGGTACAGTCCCACACACACTGACTCTCACTGGGGTACAGTTCCACAGACACTGACTCTCACGGGGGTACAGTTCCACACACACTGGATCTCACTGGGGTACAGTTCCACACACACTGACTCTCACTGGGGTGCGGTTCCACACGCACTGACTCTCACTGGGGTACAGTTCCACACACACTGACTCTCCCTGAGGTACAGTTCCACAGACACTGACTCTCACTGGGGTACAGTTCCACACACACTGACTCTCACTGGGGTACAGTCCCACACACACTGACTCTCACTGGGGTACAGTTCCACAGACACTGACTCTCACAGGGGTACAGTTCCACACACACTGGATCTCACTGGGGTACAGTTCCACACGCACTGACTCTCACTGGGGTGCGGTTCCACACACACTGACTCTCACTGGGGTACAGTTCCACAGACACTGACCCTCACTGGGGTACAGTTCCACACACACTGACTCTCACTGGGGTACGGTTCCACACACTCTGACTCTCACTGGGGTACAGTCCCACACACACTGACTCTCACTGGGGTACAGTCCCACAGACACTGACTCTCACTTGGGTACAGTTCCACAGACACTGACTCTCACTGGGTTACAGTTCCACACACACTGACTCTCACTGTGGGATAGTTCCACAGACACTGACTCTCACTGAGGTACAGTTCCACATACACTGACTCTCACTGGGGTACAGTTCCACACACACTGATTCTCACTGGGGTATAGTTCCACATACACTGACTCTCACTGGGGTACAGTTCCACACACACTGATTCTCACTGGGGATACAGTCCCACACACACTGACTCTCACTGGGGTACAGTCCCACAGACACTGACTCTCACTCGGGTACACTTCCACAGACATTGACTCTCACTGGGTTACAGTTCCACACACACTGACTCTCACTGGGGTACAGTTCCACATACACTGACTCTCACTGGGGTACAGTTCCACACACACTGACTCTCACTGGGGTACAGTTCCACACACACTGACTCTCACTGGGGTACAGTTCCACACACACTGATTCTCACTGGGGTACAGTTCCACACACACTGACTCTCACTGGGGTACAGTTCCACACACATTGACTCTCACTGGGGTACAGTACCACACATACTGACTCTCACTGGGGTACAGTTCCACACACACAGACTCTCACTGGGGTACAGTTCCACATACATTGATTCTCACTGGGGTACAGTTCCACACACACTGACTCTCACTGGGGTACAGTTCCACACACACTGACTCTCCCTGAGGTACAGTTCCACAGACACTGACTCTCACTGGGGTACAGTTCCACACACACTGACTCTCACTGGGGTACAGTCCCACACACACTGACTCTCACTGGGGTACAGTTCCACAGACACTGACTCTCACGGGGGTACAGTTCCACACACACTGGATCTCACTGGGGTACCGTTGCACACACACTGACTCTCACTGGGGTGCGGTTCCACACACACTGACTCTCACTGGGGTACAGTTCCACAGACGCTGACCCTCACTGGGGTACAGTTCCACACACACTGACTCTCACTGGGGTAAGGTTCCACACACACTGACTCTCACTGGGGTACAGTCCCACAGACACTGACTCTCACTTGGGTACAGTTCCACAGACACTGACTCTCACTGGGTTACAGTTCCACACACACTGACTCTCACTGTGGGATAGTTCCACAGACACTGACTCTCACTGAGGTACAGTTCCACATACACTGACTCTCACCGGGGTACAGTTCCACACACACACTGAATCTCACTGAGGTACAGTTCCACAGACACTGACCCTCACTGGGGTACAGTTCCACACACACTGACTCTCACTGGGGTACAGTTCCACATACACTGACTTCTCAGCGGGGTACGGTTCCACACACACTGATTCTCACTGGGGATACAGTCCCACACACACTGACTCTCACTGGGGGACTGTCCCACACACACTGATTCTCACTGCGGTACAGTTCCACATACACTGACTCTCACTGGGATATAGTTCCACACACACTGACTCTCACTGGGGTACAGTTCCACACACACTGACTCTCACTGGGGTACAGTGAAACACACACTGACTCTCACTGGGGTGTGGTTCCACACACACTGACTCTCACTGGGGTACAGTTCCACAGACACTGACCCTCACTGGGGTACAGTTCCACACACACTGACTCTCACTGGGGTAAGGTTCCACACACTCTGACTCTCACTGGGGTACTGTCCCACACACACTGACTCTCACTTGGGTACAGTTCCACAGACACTGACCCTCACTGGGTTACAGTTCCACAGACACTGATTCTCACTGGGGTACAGTTCCACACACACTGACTCTCACTGTGGGACAGTTCCACATACACTGACTCTCACTGGGGTACAGTTCCACATACACAGACTCTCACTGGGGTACAGTTCCACACACACTGACTCTCACTGGGGTACAGTTCCACACACACTGACTCTCACTGGGGTACAGCCCCACACACACTGACTCTCACTGGGGTACAGTCCCATACACACTGACTCTCACTGGGGTACAGTTCCACAGACACTGACTCTCAGTGGGGTACAGTTCCACAGACACTGACTCTCACTGGGGTACAGTTATACACACACTGACTCTCACTGGGGTACAGTTCCACAGACACTGACTCTCACTGGGGTACAGTTCCACATACACTGTCTCTCACTGGGGTACAGTTCCACATACACTGACTCTCACTGGGGTACAGTTCCACACACACTGACTCTCACTGGGGTACAGTTCCACACACACTGACTCTCACTGGGGTACAGTTCCACACACACTGACTCTCACTGGGGTACAGTTCCACACACACTGATTCTCACTGGGGTACAGTCCCACACACGCTGACTCTCACTGGAGTACAGTCCCACACACACTGACTCTCACTGGGGTACAGTTCCACAGACCCTGACTCTCAGTGAGGTACAGTTCCACAGACACTGACTCTCACTGGGGTACAGTTCTACACACATTGACTCTCACTGGGGTACAGTTCCACAGACACTGACTCTCAATGGGGTACAGTTCCACAGACACTGACTCTCACTGAGGTACATTTCCACAGACACTGACTCTCACTGGGGTACAGTTCCACACACACACAGACTCTCACTGGGGTACAGTTCCACAGACACTGACTCTCACTGGGGTACAGTTCCACACACACACTGAATCTCACTGGGGTATAGTTCCACAGACACTGACTCTCACTGGGGTACAGTTCCACACACACACTGAATCTCACTGAGGTACAGTTCCACAGACACTGACCCTCACTGGGGTACAGTTCCAGACACACTGACTCTCACTGGGGTACGGTTCCACACACACTGACTCTCACTGGGGTACAGTTCCACACACACTGACTCTCACTGGGGTACAGTAATCCACACACACTGACTCTCACTGGGGTACGGTTCCACACACACTGACTCTCACTGGGGTACAGTCCCACACACACTGACTCTCACTGGGGTACAGTCCCACACACACTGACTCTCACTGGGGTACAGTCCCACAGGCACTGACTCTCACTCGAGTACACTTCCACAGACACTGACTCTCACTGGGTTACAGTTCCACAGACACCGACTCTCACTGGGGTACAGTTCCACACACACTGACTCTCCCTGGGGTACAGTTCCACACACACTGACTCTCACTGTGGTACAGTCCCAGACACACTGACTCTCCCTGGGGTACAGTTCCACACACACTGACTCTCACTGGGGTACAGTTCCACACACACTGACTCTCACTGGAGTACAGTCCGACACACACTGAATCTTACTGGGGTACAGTTCCACAGACACTGACTCTCACTGGTGTACAGTTCCACACACACAGACTCTCACTGGGGTACAGTTCCACAGACACTGACTCTCACTGGGGTACAGTTCCACAGACACTGACTCTCACCGTGGTACAGTTCCACACATACTGACTCTCACTGGGGTACAGTTCCAAAGACACTGACTCTCACTGGGGTACAGTTCCACACACACACTGAATCTCACTGGGGTACCGTTCCACACACACTGACTCTCACTGGGGCACAGTCCCAAACACACTGACTCTCACTGGGGTACAGTTCCACAGACACTGACTCTCACTGGGGTACAGATCCACAGACACTGACTTTCACTGGGGTACAGTTCCACACACACTGACTCTCACTGGGGTACAGTTCCACACACACTGACTCTCCCTGAGGTACAGTTCCATACACACTGACTCTCACTGGGGTACAGTTCCACACACACTGACTCTCACTGGGGTACAGTCCCACACACACTGACTCTCACTGGGGTACAGTTCCACAGACACTGACTCTCACTGGGGTACAGTTCCACACACACTGAATCTCACTGGGGTACAGTTCCACACATACTGATTGTCATTGGGGCACAGTTCCACAGACACTGACTCTCACTGGGGTACAGTTCCACATACACTGACTCTCACTGGGGTACAGTTCCACACACACTCTCTCTCACTGGGGTACAGTTCCACACACACTGACTCTCCCTGAGGTACAGTTCCACACACACTGACTCTCACTGGGGTACAGTTCCACACACACTGACTCTCACTGGGGTACAGTCCCACACACACTGACTCTCACTGGGGTACAGTTCCACAGACACTGACTCTCACTGGGGTACAGTTCCACAGACACTGACTCTCACTGGGCTACAGTTCCACACACACTGACTCTCACTGGGGTACAGTTCCACACATACTGATTGTCATTGGGGCACAGTTCCACAGACACTGACTCTCACTGGGGTACAGTTCCAAAGACACTGACTCTCACCGAGGTACAGTTCCACAGACACTGACTCTCACTTGGGTACAGTTCCACACACACACTGAATCTCACTGGGGTACAGTTCCATACACACTGACTCTCACTGGGGTACAGTTCCACACACACTGACTCTCACTGGGGTACAGTCACACACACACTGACTCTCACTGGGGTACAGTCCCACACACACTGACTCTCACTGGGGTACAGTCTCACAGACACTGACTCTCACTGGGGTACAGTTCCACAGACACTGACTCTCACTGGGGTACAGTTCCACAGACACTGACACTCACTGGGGTACAGTTCCACATACACTGACTCTCACTGGGGTACAGTTCCACAGACACTAACTCTCACTGGGGTACAGTTCCACAGACACTGACTCTCACTGGGGGACAGTCCCACACACACTGACTCTCACTGGGGGACAGATCCACAGACATGACACTCACTGGAGTGCAGTTCCACACACACTGACTCTCACTGGGGGACAGTCCCACAGAAACTGACTCTCACTCGGGTACAGTTCCACACACACTGAATCTCACTGGGGTACAGTTCCACAGACACTGACTCTCACTGTGGTACAGTTCCACACACACTGACTCTCACTGGGGTACAGTACCACACACACAGACTCTCACTTGGGTACAGTTCCACAGACACTGACTCTCACTGGGGTACAGTTCCACAGACACTGACTCTCACTGTGGTGCAGTTCCACACATACTGACTCTCACTGGGGTACAGTTCCACAGCCACTGACACTCACTGGGGTACAGTTCCACAGACACTGACTCTCACTGAGGTACAGTTCCACAGACACTGACTCTCACTGGGGTACAGTTCCACACACACACAGACTCTCACTGGGGTACAGTTCCAAAGACACTGACTCTCAGTGGGGAACAGTTCCACACACAGACTGAATCTCAATGGGGTACAGTTCCACAGACACTGACTCTCACTGGGGTACAGTTCCACACACACTGACCCACTCTCACTGGGGTACGGTTCCACACACTGACTCTCACTGGGCTCCAGTTCCACACACACTGACTCTCACTGGGGTACAGTTCCACACACACTGACTCTCACTGGGGTACGGTTCCACACACACTGACTCTCACTGGTGTACAGTTCCACACACACTGACTCTCACTGGGTTACGGTTCCACACACACTGACCCTCTCTGGGGTACAGTTCCACACACACTGACCCTCACTGGGGTACAGTTCCACACACACTGACTCTCACTGTGGTACAGTCCCACACACACTGACTCTCACTGGGGTACAGTCCCACACACACTGACTCTCACTGGGGTACAGTTCCACAGACACTGACTCTCACTGGGGTACAGTTCCACAGACACTGACTCTCACTGGGGTACAGTTCCACACACACTGACTCTCACTGGGGTACAGTTCCACACATACTGACTCTCATTGGGGCACAGTTCCACAGACACTGACTCTCACTGGGGTACAGTTCCAAAGACACTGACTCTCACTGAGGTACAGTTCCACTGAGTCTCACTGGGGTACAGACCCACAGACATTGATTCTCACCGAGGTACAGTTCCACAGACACTGACTCTCTCTGGGGTACAGTTCCACACACACCCAGACTCTCACTGGGGTACAGTTCCACAGACATTGACTCTCACTGGGGTACAGTTCCGCACACACACTGAATCTCACTGGGGTACAGTTCCACAGACACTGACTCTCACTTGGGTACAGTTCCACACACACACTGAATCTCACTGGGGTACAGTTCCACACACACTGACCCTCACTGGGGTACAGTTCCACACACACTAACTCTCACTGGGGTACAGTTCCACACACACTGACTCTCACTGGGGTACAGTCCCACACACACTGACTCTCACTGGGGTACAGTCTCACAGACACTGACTCTCACTGGGGTACAGTTCCACAGACACTGACTCTCACTGGGGTACAGTTCCACAGACACTGACACTCACTGGGGTACAGTTCCACATACACTGACTCTCACTGGGGTACAGTTCCACATACACTGACTCTCACTGGGGTACAGTTCCACAGACACTGACTCTCACTGGGGGACAGTCCCACACACACTGACTCTCACTGGGGGACAGATCCACAGACACTGACACTCACTGGAGTGCAGTTCCACACACACTGACTCTCACTGGGGGACAGTCCCACAGACACTGACTCTCACTCAGGTACAGTTCCACACACACTGAATCTCACTGGGGTACAGTTCCACAGACACTGACTCTCACTGGGGTACAGTTCCACACACACTGACTCTCACTGGGGTACAGTACCACACACAGAGACTCTCACTGGGGTACAGTTCCACAGACACTGACTCTCACTGGGGTACAGTTCCACAGACACTGACTCTCACTGTGGTGCAGTTCCACACATACTGACTCTCACTGGGGTACAGTTCCACAGCCACTGACACTCACTGGGGTACAGTTCCACAGACACTGACTCTCACTGAGGTACAGTTCCACAGACACTGACTCTTACTGGGGTACAGTTCCACACACACTTACTCCCCCTGAGGTGCAGTTCCACACACACTGCCTCTCACTGGGGTAAAGTTCCACACACACTGACTCTCACTGGGGTACAGTCCCACACACACTGACTCACTGGGGTACAGTTCCACAGACACTGACTCTCACTGGGGTGCAGTTCCACAGACACTGAATCTCACTGGGGTACAGTCCCACACACACTGACTCTCACTGGGGTACAGTCTCACAGACACTGACTCTCACTGGGGTACAGTTCCACAGACACTGACTCTCACTGGGGTACAGTTCCACAGACACTGACTCTCACTGGGGTACAGTTCCACAGACACTGACTCTCACTGGGGTACAGTTCCACATACACTGACTCTCACTAGGGTACAGTTCCACATACACTGACTCTCACTGGGGTACAGTTCCACAGACACTGACTCTCACTGGGGGACAGTCCCACACACACTGACTCTCACTGGGGGACAGATCCACAGACACTGACACTCACTGGAGTGCAGTTCCACACACACTGACTCTCACTGGGGGACAGTCCCACAGACACTGACTCTCAGTGGGGTACAGTCCCACAGACACTGACTCTCACCGAGGTACAGTTCCACAGACACTGACTCTCACTTGGGTACAGTTCCACACACACACTGAATCTCACTGGGGTACAGTTCCATACACACTGACTCTCACTGGGGTACAGTTCCACACACACTGACTCTCACTGGGGTACAGTCCCACACACACTGACTCTCACTGGGGTACAGTCCCACACACACTGACTCTCACTGGGGTACAGTCTCACAGACACTGACTCTCACTGGGGTACAGTTCCACAGACACTGACTCTCACTGGGGTACAGTTCCACAGACACTGACACTCACTGGGGTACAGTTCCACATACACTGACTCTCACTGGGGTACAGTTCCACATACACTGACTCTCACTGGGGTACAGTTCCACAGACACTGATTCTCACTGGGGGACAGTCCCACACACACTGACTCTCACTGGGGGACAGATCCACAGACACTGACACTCACTGGAGTGCAGTTCCACACACACTGACTCTCACTGGGGGACAGTCCCACAGACACTGACTCTCACTCGGGTACAGTTCCACACACACTGAATCTCACTGGGGTACAGTTCCACAGACACTGACTCTCACTGGGGTACAGTTCCACACACACTGACTCTCACTGGGGTACAGTACCACACACACAGACTCTCACTGGGGTACAGTTCCACAGACACTGACTCTCATTGGGGTACAGTTCCACAGACACTGACTCTCACTGTGGTGCAGTTGCACACATACTGACTCTCACTGGGGTACAGTTCCACAGCCACTGACACTCACTGGGGTACAGTTCCACAGACACTGACTCTCACTGAGGTACAGTTCCACAGACACTGACTCTCACTGGGGTAAAGTTCCACACGCACACAGACTCTCACTGGGGTACAGTTCCAAAGACACTGACTCTCAGTGGGGAACAGTTCCACACACAGACTGAATCTCAATGGGGTACAGTTCCACAGACACTGACTCTCACTGGGGTACAGTTCCACACACACAGACCCACTCTCACTGGGGTACGGTTCCACACACTGACTCTCACTGGGCTCCAGTTCCACACACACTGACTCTCACTGGGGTACGGTTCCACACACACTGACTCTCACTGGTGTACAGTTCCACACACACTGACTCTCACTGGGTTACGGTTCCACACACACTAACCCTCTCTGGGGTACAGTTCCACACACACTGACCCTCACTGGGGTACAGTTCCACACACACTGACTCTCACTGGGGTACAGTCCCACACACACTGACTCTCACTGGGGTACAGTTCCACACATACTGACTCTCATTGGGGCACAGTTCCACAGACACTGACTCTCACTGGGGTACAGTTCCAAAGACACTGACTCTCACTGAGGTACAGTTCCACAGACACTGACTCTCTCTGGGGTACAGTTCCACACACACCCAGACTCTCACTGGGGTACAGTTCCACAGACATTGACTCTCACTGGGGTACAGTTCCACACACACTGACTCTCACTGGGGTACAGTTCCACACATACTGACTCTCATTGGGGCACAGTTCCACAGACACTGACTCTCACTGGGGTACAGTCCCACAGACACTGACTCTCACCGAGGTACAGTTCCACAGACACTGACTCTCTCTGGGGTACAGTTCCACACACACCCAGACTCTCACTGGGGTACAGTTCCACAGACATTGACTCTCACTGGGGTACAGTTCCGCACACACACTGAATCTCACTGGGGTACAGTTCCACAGACACTGACTCTCACTGGGGTACAGTTCCACACACACACTGAATCTCACTGGGGTACAGTTCCACACACACTGACCCTCACTGGGGTACAGTTCCACACACACTAACTCTCACTGGGGTACAGTTCCACACACACTGACTCTCACTGGGGTACAGTCCCACACACACTGACTCTCACTGGGGTACAGTCTCACAGACACTGACTCTCACTGGGGTACAGTTCCACAGACACTGACTCTCACTGGGGTACAGTTCCACAGACACTGACACTCACTGGGGTACAGTTCCACATACACTGACTCTCACTGGGGTACAGTTCCACATACACTGACTCTCACTGGGGTACAGTTCCACAGACACTGACTCTCACTGGGGGACAGTCCCACACACACTGACTCTCACTGGGGGACAGATCCACAGACACTGACACTCACTGGAGTGCAGTTCCACACACATTGACTCTCACTGGGGGACAGTCCCACAGACACTGACTCTCACTCGGGTACAGTTCCACACACACTGAATCTCACTGGGGTACAGTTCCACAGACACTGACTCTCACTGGGGTACAGTTCCACACACACTGACTCTCACTGGGGTACAGTACCACACACAGAGACTCTCACTGGGGTACAGTTCCACAGACACTGACTCTCACTGGGGTACAGTTCCACAGACACTGACTCTCACTGTGGTGCAGTTCCACACATACTGACTCTCACTGGGGTACAGTTCCACAGCCACTGACACTCACTGGGGTACAGTTCCACAGACACTGACTCTCACTGAGGTACAGTTCCACAGACACTGACTCTCACTGGGGTACAGTTCCACACACACACAGAATCTCACTGGGGTACAGTTCCAAAGACACTGACTCTCAGTGGGGAACAGTTCCACACACAGACTGAATCTCAATGGGGGACAGTTCCACAGACACTGACTCTCACTGGGGTACAGTTCCACACACACTGACCCACTCTCACTGGGGTACGGTTCCACACACTGACTCTCACTGGGCTCCAGTTCCACACACACTGACTCTCACTGGGGTAAAGTTCCACACACACTGACTCTCACTGGGGTACGGTTCCACACACACTGACTCTCACTGGGGTACGGTTCCACACACACTGACTCTCACTGGTGTACAGTTCCACACACACTGACCCTCTCTGGGGTGCAGTTCCACACACACTGACCCTCACTGGGGTACAGTTCCACACACACTGACTCTCACTGGGGTACAGTCCCACACACACTGACTCTCACTGGGGTACAGTCCCACACACACTGACTCTCACTGGGGTACAGTTCCACAGACACTGACTCTCACTGGGGTACAGTTCCACAGACACTGACTCTCACTGTGGTACAGTTCCACACATACTGACTCTCACTGGGGTACAGTTCCACAGACACTGACTCTCACTGGGGTACAGTTCCACAGACACTGACTCTCACTGAGGTACAGTTCCACAGACACTGACTCTCACTGGGGTACAGTTCCACACACACACAGATTCTCACTGGGGTACAGTTCCACAGACACTGACTCTCACTGAGGTACAGTTCCACAGACACTGACTCTCACTGGGGTACAGTTCCACACACACACAGACTCTCACTGGGGTACAGTTCCAAAGACACTGACTCTCAGTGGGGAACAGTTCCACACACAGACTGAATCTCAATGGGGTACAGTTCCACAGACACTGACTCTCACTGGGGTACAGTTCCACACACACTGACCCACTCTCACTGGGGTACGGTTCCACACACTGACTCTCACTGGGCTCCAGTTCCACACACACTGACTCTCACTGGGGTAAAGTTCCACACACACTGACTCTCACTGGGGTACGGTTCCACACACACTGACTCTCACTGGTGTACAGTTCCACACACACTGACTCTCACTGGGTTACGGTTCCACACACACTGACCCTCTCTGGGGTGCAGTTCCACACACACTGACCCTCACTGGGGTACAGTTCCACACACACTGACTCTCACTGGGGTACAGTCCCACACACACTGACTCTCACTGGGGTACAGTCCCACACACACTGACTCTCACTGGGGTACAGTTCCACAGACACTGACTCTCACTGGGGTACAGTTCCACAGACACTGACTCTCACTGTGGTACAGTTCCACAGACACTGACTCTCACTGTGGTACAGTTCCACACATACTGACTCTCACTGGGGTACAGTTCCACAGACACTGACTCTCACTGGGGTACAGTTCCACAGACACTGACTCTCACTGAGGTACAGTTCCACAGACACTGACTCTCACTGGGGTACAGTTCCACACACACACAGATTCTCACTGGGGTACAGTTCCAAAGACACTGACTCTCACTGGGGTACAGTTCCACACACACACTGAATCTCACTGGGGTACCGTTCCACACACACTGACTCTCACTGGGGCACAGTCCCAAACACACTGACTCTCACTGGGGTACAGTTCCACAGACACTGACTCTCACTGGGGTATAGGTCGACAGACACTGACTTTCACTGGGGTACGGTTCCACACACACTGACTCTCACTGGGGTACAGTTCCACACACACTGACTCTCCCTGAGGTACAGTTCCATACACACTGACTCTCACTGGGGTACAGTTCCACACACACTGACTCTCACTGGGGTACAGTCCCACACACACTGACTCTCACTGGGGCACAGTTCCACAGACACTGACTCTCACTGGGGTACAGTTCCACACACACTGAATCTCACTGGGGTACAGTTCCACAGACACTGACTCTCACTGGGGTACAGTTCCACACACACTGACTCTCACTGGGGTATAGTTCCACACACACAGACTCTCACTGGGGTACAGTTCCACAGACACTGACTCTCACTGGGGGACAGTTCCACAGACACTGACTCTCACTGAAGTACAGTTCCACAGACACTGAATCTCACTGTGGGACAGTCCCAAACACACTGACTCTCACTGGGGGACAGTTCCACAGACACTGACTCTCACTGGGGTACAGTTCCACATACACTCACTCTCACTGGGGTACAGTTCCACACACACTGTCTCTCACTGGGGTACAGTTCCACACACACTGACTCTCCCTGAGGTACAGTTCCACACACACTGACTCTCACTGGGGTAAAGTTCCACACACACTGACTCTCATTGGGGTACAGTCCCACACACACTGACTCTCACTGGGGTACAGTCTCACAGACACTGACTCTCACTGGGGTACAGTTCCACAGACACTGACTCTCACTGGGGGACAGTCCCACACACACTGACTCTCACTGGGGGACAGATCCACAGACACTGACACTCACTGGAGTGCAGTTCCACACACACTGACTCTCACTGGGGGACAGTCCCACAGACACTGACTCTCACTCGGGTACAGTTACACACACACTGAATCTCACTGGGGTATAGTTCCACAGACACTGACTCTCACTGGGGTACAGTTCCACACACACTGACTCTCACTGCGGTACAGTACCACACACACAGACTCTCACTGGGGTACAGTTCCAAAGACACTGACTCTCACCGAGGTACAGTTCCACAGACACTGACTCTCTCTGGGGTACAGTTCCACACACACCCAGACTCTCACTGGGGTACAGTTCCACAGACATTGACTCTCACTGGGGTACAGTTCCGCACACACACTGAATCTCACTGGGGTACAGTTCCACAGACACTGACTCTCACTTGGGTACAGTTCCACACACACACTGAATCTCACTGGGGTACAGTTCCACACACACTGACCCTCACTGGGGTACAGTTCCACACACACTAACTCTCACTGGGGTACAGTTCCACACACACTGACTCTCACTGGGGTACAGTCCCACACACACTGACTCTCACTGGGGTACAGTCTCACAGACACTGACTCTCACTGGGGTACAGTTCCACAGACACTGACTCTCACTGGGGTACAGTTCCACAGACACTGACACTCACTGGGGTACAGTTCCACATACACTGACTCTCACTGGGGTACAGTTCCACATACACTGACTCTCACTGGGGTACAGTTCCACAGACACTGACTCTCACTGGGGGACAGTCCCACACACACTGACTCTCACTGGGGGACAGATCCACAGACACTGACACTCACTGGAGTGCAGTTCCACACACATTGACTCTCACTGGGGGACAGTCCCACAGACACTGACTCTCACTCGGGTACAGTTCCACACACACTGAATCTCACTGGGGTACAGTTCCACAGACACTGACTCTCACTGGGGTACAGTTCCACACACACTGACTCTCACTGGGGTACAGTACCACACACAGAGACTCTCACTGGGGTACAGTTCCACAGACACTGACTCTCACTGGGGTACAGTTCCACAGACACTGACTCTCACTGTGGTGCAGTTCCACACATACTGACTCTCACTGGGGTACAGTTCCACAGCCACTGACACTCACTGGGGTACAGTTCCACAGACACTGACTCTCACTGAGGTACAGTTCCACAGACACTGACTCTCACTGGGGTACAGTTCCACACACACACAGACTCTCACTGGGGTACAGTTCCAAAGACACTGACTCTCAGTGGGGAACAGTTCCACACACAGACTGAATCTCAATGGGGGACAGTTCCACAGACACTGACTCTCACTGGGGTACAGTTCCACACACACTGACCCTCTCTCACTGGGGTACGGTTCCACACACTGACTCTCACTGGGCTCCAGTTCCACACACACTGACTCTCACTGGGGTAAAGTTCCACACACACTGACTCTCACTGGGGTACGGTTCCACACACACTGACTCTCACTGGTGTGCAGTTCCACACACACTGACTCTCACTGGGTTACGGTTCCACACACACTGACCCTCTCTGGGGTGCAGTTCCACACACACTGACCCTCACTGGGGTACAGTTCCACACACACTGACTCTCACTGGGGTACAGTCCCACACACACTGACTCTCACTGGGGTACAGTCCCACACACACTGACTCTCACTGGGGTACAGTTCCACAGACACTGACTCTCACTGGGGTACAGTTCCACAGACACTGACTCTCACTGTGGTACAGTTCCACACATACTGACTCTCACTGGGGTACAGTTCCACAGACACTGACTCTCACTGAGGTACAGTTCCACAGACACTGACTCTCACTGGGGTACAGTTCCACACACACACAGATTCTCACTGGGGTACAGTTCCACAGACACTGACTCTCCCTGAGGTACAGTTCCACAGACACTGACTCTCACTGGGGTACAGTTCCACACACACACAGACTCTCACTGGGGTACAGTTCCAAAGACACTGACTCTCAGTGGGGAACAGTTCCACACACAGACTGAATCTCAATGGGGTACAGTTCCACAGACACTGACTCTCACTGGGGTACAGTTCCACACACATTGACCCACTCTCACTGGGGTACGGTTCCACACACTGACTCTCACTGGGCTCCAGTTCCACACACACTGACTCTCACTGGGGTAAAGTTCCACACACACTGACTCTCACTGGGGTACGGTTCCACACACACTGACTCTCACTGGTGTACAGTTCCACACACACTGACTCTCACTGGGTTACGGTTCCACACACGCTGACCCTCTCTGGGGTGCAGTTCCACACACACTGACCCTCACTGGGGTACAGTTCCACACACACTGACTCTCACTGGGGTACAGTCCCACACACACTGACTCTCACTGGGGTACAGTCCCACACACACTGACTCTCACTGGGGTACAGTTCCACAGACACTGACTCTCACTGGGGTACAGTTCCACAGACACTGACTCTCACTGTGGTACAGTTCCACACATACTGACTCTCACTGGGGTACAGTTCCACAGACACTGACTCTCACTGGGGTACAGTTCCACAGACACTGACTCTCACTGAGGTACAGTTCCACAGACACTGACTCTCACTGGGGTACAGTTCCACACACACACAGATTCTCACTGGGGTACAGTTCCAAAGACACTGACTCTCACTGGGGTACAGTTCCACACACACACTGAATCTCACTGGGGTACCGTTCCACACACACTGACTCTCACTGGGGCACAGTCCCAAACACACTGACTCTCACTGGGGTACAGTTCCACAGACACTGACTCTCACTGGGTTATAGGTCGACAGACACTGACTTTCACTGGGGTACGGTTCCACACACACTGACTCTCACTGGGGTACAGTTCCACACACACTGACTCTCCCTGAGGTACAGTTCCATACACACTGACTCTCACTGGGGTACAGTTCCACACACACTGACTCTCACTGGGGTACAGTCCCACACACACTGACTCTCACTGGGGTACAGTTCCACAGACACTGACTCTCACTGGGGTACAGTTCCACACACACTGAATCTCACTGGGGTACAGTTCCACAGACACTGACTCTCACTGGGGTACAGTTCCACACACACTGACTCTCACTGGGGTATAGTTCCACACACACAGACTCTCACTGGGGTACAGTTCCACAGACACTGACTCTCACTGGGGGACAGTTCCACAGACACTGACTCTCACTGAAGTACAGTTCCACAGACACTGAATCTCACTGTGGGACAGTCCCAAACACACTGACTCTCACTGGGGGACAGTTCCACAGACACTGACTCTCACTGGGGTACAGTTCCACATACACTCACTCTCACTGGGGTACAGTTCCACACACACTGTCTCTCACTGGGGTACAGTTCCACACACACTGACTCTCCCTGAGGTACAGTTCCACACACACTGACTCTCACTGGGGTAAAGTTCCACACACACTGACTCTCATTGGGGTACAGTCCCACACACACTGACTCACTGGGGTACAGTTCCACAGACACTGACTCTCACTGGGGTACAGTCTCACAGACACTGACTCTCACTGGGGTACAGTTCCACAGACACTGACTCTCACTGGGGTACAGTTCCACAGACACTGACTCTCACTGGGGTACAGTTCCACATACACTGACTCTCACTGGGGTACAGTTCCACATACACTGACTCTCACTGTGGGACAGTCCCAAACACACTGACTCTCACTGGGGGACAGTTCCACAGACACTGACTCTCACTGGGGTACAGTTCCACATACACTCACTCTCACTGGGGTACAGTTCCACACACACTGTCTCTCACTGGGGTACAGTTCCACACACACTGACTCTCCCTGAGGTACAGTTCCACACACACTGACTCTCACTGGGGTAAAGTTCCACACACACTGACTCTCATTGGGGTACAGTCCAACACACACTGACTCACTGGGGTACAGTTCCACAGACACTGACTCTCACTGGGGTACAGTCTCACAGACACTGACTCTCACTGGGGTACAGTTCCACAGACACTGACTCTCACTGGGGTACAGTTCCACAGACACTGACTCTCACTGGGGTACAGTTCCACATACACTGACTCTCACTGGGGTACAGTTCCACATACACTGACTCTCACTGGGGTACAGTTCCACAGACACTGACTCTCACTGGGGGACAGTCCCACACACACTGACTCTCACTGGGGGACAGATCCACAGACACTGACACTCACTGGAGTGCAGTTCCACACACACTGACTCTCACTGGGGGACAGTCCCACAGACACTGACTCTCACTGGGGTACAGTCCCACAGACACTGACTCTCACCGAGGTACAGTTCCACAGACACTGACTCTCACTTGGGTACAGTTCCACACACACACTGAATCTCACTGGGGTACAGTTCCATACACACTGACTCTCACTGGGGTACAGTTCCACACACACTGACTCTCACTGGGGTACAGTCCCACACACACTGACTCTCACTGGGGTACAGTCCCACACACACTGACTCTCACTGGGGTACAGTCTCACAGACACTGACTCTCACTGGGGTACAGTTCCACAGACACTGACTCTCACTGGGGGACAGTCCCACACACACTGACTCTCACTGGGGGACAGATCCACAGACACTGACACTCACTGGAGTGCAGTTCCACACACACTGACTCTCACTGGGGGACAGTCCCACAGACACTGACTCTCACTCGGGTACAGTTACACACACACTGAATCTCACTGGGGTATAGTTCCACAGACACTGACTCTCACTGGGGTACAGTTCCACACACACTGACTCTCACTGGGGTACAGTACCACACACACAGACTCTCACTGGGGTACAGTTCCACAGACACTGACTCTCACTGGGGTACAGTTCCACAGACACTGACTCTCACTGTGGTGCAGTTCCACACATACTGACTCTCACTGGGGTACAGTTCCACAGCCACTGACACTCACTGGGGTACAGTTCCACAGACACTGACTCTCACTGAGGTACAATTCCACAGACACTGACTCTCACTGGCGTAAAGTTCCACACACACACAGACTCTCACTGGGGTACAGTTCCAAAGACACTGACTCTCAGTGGGGAACAGTTCCACACACAGACTGAATCTCAATGGGGTACAGTTCCACAGACACTGACTGTCACTGGGGTACAGTTCCACACACACTGACCCACTCTCACTGGGGTACGGTTCCACACACTGACTCTCACTGGGCTCCAGTTCCACACACAATGACTCTCACTGGGGTACAGTTCCACACACACTGACTCTCACTGGGGTACGGTTCCACACACACTGACTCTCACTGGTGTACAGTTCCACACACACTGACTCTCACTGGGTTACGGTTCCACACACACTGACCCTCTCTGGGGTACAGTTCCACACACACTGACCCTCACTGGGGTACAGTTCCACACACACTGACTCTCACAGGGGTACAGTCCCACACGCACTGACTCTCACTGGGGTACAGTCCCACACACACTGACTCTCACTGGGGTACAGTTCCACAGACACTGACTCTCACTGGGGTACTGTTCCACAGACACTGACTCTCACTGGGGTACAGTTCCACACACACTGACTCTCACTGGGGTACAGTTCCACACATACTGACTCTCATTGGGGCACAGTTCCACAGACACTGACTCTTACTGGGGTACAGTTCCAAAGACACTGACTCTCACTGAGGTACAGTTCCACAGACACTGACTCTCACTGGGGTACAGTTCCACAGACACTGACTCTCACTGGGGTACAGTTCCACAGACACTGACACTCACTGGGGTACAGTTCCACATACACTGACTCTCACTGGGGTACAGTTCCACGTACACTGACTCTCACTGGGGTACAGTTCCACACACACTGACTCTCACTGGGGTACAGTACCACACACTCAGACTCTCACTGGGGTACAGTTCCACAGACACTGACTCTCACTGGGGTACAGTTCCACAGACACTGACTCTCACTGTGGTGCAGTTCCACACATACTGACTCTCACTGGGGTACAGTTCCACAGCCACTGACACTCACTGGGGTACAGTTCCACAGACACTGACTCTCACTGAGGTACAGTTCCACAGACACTGACTCTCACTGGGGTACAGTTCCACACACACACAGACTCTCACTGGGGTACAGTTCCAAAGACACTGACTCTCAGTGGGGAACAGTTCCACACACAGACTGAATCTCAATGGGGTACAGTTCCACAGAAACTGACTCTCACTGGGGTACAGTTCCACACACACTGACCCACTCTCACTGGGGTACGGTTCCACACACTGACTCTCACTGGGCTCCAGTTCCACACACACTGACTCTCACTGGGGTACAGTTCCACACACACTGACTCTCACTGGGGTACGGTTCCACACACACTGACTCTCACTGGTGTACAGTTCCACACACACTGACTCTCACTGGGTTACGGTTCCACACACACTGACCCTCTCTGGGGTACAGTTCCACACACACTGACCCTCACTGGTGTACAGTCCCACACACACTGACTCTCACTGGGGTACAGTCCCACACACACTGACTCTCACTGGGGTACAGTTCCACAGACACTGACTCTCACTGGGGTACAGTTCCACACACACTGACTCTCACTGGGGTACAGTTCCACAGACACTGACTCTCACTGGGGTACTGTTCCACAGACACTGACTCTCACTGGGGTACAGTTCCACACACACTGACTCTCACTGGGGTACAGTTCCACACATACTGACTCTCATTGGGGCACAGTTCCACAGACACTGACTCTTACTGGGGTACAGTTCCAAAGACACTGACTCTCACTGAGGTACAGTTCCACAGACACTGACTCTCACTGGGGTACAGTTCCACAGACACTGACTCTCACTGGGGTACAGTTCCACAGACACTGACACTCACTGGGGTACAGTTCCACATACACTGACTCTCACTGGGGTACAGTTCCACGTACACTGACTCTCACTGGGGTACAGTTCCACACACACTGACTCTCACTGGGGTACAGTACCACACACTCAGACTCTCACTGGGGTACAGTTCCACAGACACTGACTCTCACTGGGGTACAGTTCCACAGACACTGACTCTCACTGTGGTGCAGTTCCACACATACTGACTCTCACTGGGGTACAGTTCCACAGCCACTGACACTCACTGGGGTACAGTTCCACAGACACTGACTCTCACTGAGGTACAGTTCCACAGACACTGACTCTCACTGGGGTACAGTTCCACACACACACAGACTCTCACTGGGGTACAGTTCCAAAGACACTGACTCTCAGTGGGGAACAGTTCCACACACAGACTGAATCTCAATGGGGTACAGTTCCACAGAAACTGACTCTCACTGGGGTACAGTTCCACACACACTGACCCACTCTCACTGGGGTACGGTTCCACACACTGACTCTCACTGGGCTCCAGTTCCACACACACTGACTCTCACTGGGGTACAGTTCCACACACACTGACTCTCACTGGGGTACGGTTCCACACACACTGACTCTCACTGGTGTACAGTTCCACACACACTGACTCTCACTGGGTTACGGTTCCACAGACACTGACTCTCACTGGGGTACAGTTCCACACACACTGACCCACTCTCACTGGGGTACGGTTCCACACACTGACTCTCACTGGGCTCCAGTTCCACACACACTGACCCTCTCTGGGGTACAGTTCCACACACACTGACCCTCACTGGTGTACAGTCCCACACACACTGACTCTCACTGGGGTACAGTCCCACACACACTGACTCTCACTGGGGTACAGTTCCACAGACACTGACTCTCACTGGGGTACAGTTCCACACACACAGACTCTCACTGGGGTACAGTTCCACAGACACTGACTCTCACTGGGGTACAGTTCCACAGACACTGACTCTCACTGTGGTACAGTTCCACACATACTGACTCTCACTGGGGTACAGTTCCACAGACACTGACTCTCACTGGGGTACAGTTCCACAGACACTGACTCTCACTGAGGTACAGTTCCACAGACACTGACTCTCACTGGGGTACAGTTCCACACACACACAAACTCTCACTGGGGTACAGTTCCAAAGACACTGACTCTCACTGGGGTACAGTTCCACACACAGACTGAATCTCACTGGGGTACTGTTCCACACACACTGACTCTCACTGGGGCACAGTCCCAAACACACTGACTCTCACTGGGGTACAGTTCCACAGACACTGACTCTCACTGGGGTACAGGTCGACAGACACTGACTTTCACTGGGGTACGGTTCCACAGACACTGACTCTCACTGAGGTACAGTTCCACAGACACTGACTCTCACTGGGGAACAGTTCCACACACAGACTGAATCTCAATGGGGTACAGTTCCACAGACACTGACTCTCACTGGGGTACAGTTCCACACACACTGACCCACTCTCACTGGGGTACGGTTCCACACACTGACTCTCACTGGGCTCCAGTTCCACACACACTGACTCTCACTGGGGTAAAGTTCCACACACACTGACTCTCACTGGGGTACGGTTCCACACACACTGACTCTCACTGGTGTACAGTTACACACACACTGACTCTCACTGGGTTACGGTTCCACACACACTGACCCTCTCTGGGGTGCAGTTCCACACACACTGACCCTCACTGGGGTACAGCTCCACACACACTGACTCTCACTGGGGTACAGTCCCACACACACTGACTCTCACTGGGGTACAGTTCCACAGACACTGACTCTCACTGGGGTACAGTTCCACAGACACTGACTCTCACTGTGGTACAGTTCCACACATACTGACTCTCACTGGGGTACAGTTCCACAGACACTGACTCTCACTGGGGTACAGTTCCACACACAGACTGAATCTCAATGGGGTACAGTTCCACAGAAACTGACTCTCACTGGGGTATAGTTCCACACACACTGACCCACTCTCACTGGGGTACGGTTCCACACACTGACTCTCACTGGGCTCCAGTTCCACACACACTGACTCTCACTGGGGTACAGTTCCACACACACTGACTCTCACTGGGGTACGGTTCCACACACACTGACTCTCACTGGTGTACAGTTCCACACACACTGACTCTCACTGGGTTACGGTTCCACACACACTGACCCTCTCTGGGGTACAGTTCCACACACACAGACCCTCACTGGGGTACAGTCCCACGCACACTGACTCTCACTGGGGTACAGTCCCACACACACTGACTCTCACTGGGGTACAGTTCCACAGACACTGACTCTCACTGGGGTACAGTTCCACACACACAGACTCTCACTGGGGTACAGTTCCACAGACACTGACTCTCACTGGGGTACAGTTCCACAGACACTGACTCTCACTGTGGTACAGTTCCACACATACTGACTCTCACTGGGGTACAGTTCCACAGACACTGACTCTCACTGGGGTACAGTTCCACAGACACTGACTCTCACTGAGGTACAGTTCCACAGACACTGACTCTCACTGGGGTACAGTTCCACACACACACAGACTCTCACTGGGGTACAGTTCCAAAGACACTGACTCTCACTGGGGTACAGTTCCACACACAGACTGAATCTCACTGGGGTACCGTTCCACACACACTGACTCTTACTGGGGCACAGTCCCAAACACACTAACTCTCACTGGGGTACAGTTCCACAGACACTGACTCTCACTGGGGTACAGGTCGACAGACACTGACTTTCACTGGGGTACGGTTCCACAGACACTGACTCTCACTGAGGTACAGTTCCACAGACACTGACTCTCACTGGGGAACAGTTCCACACACAGACTGAATCTCAATGGGGTACAGTTCCACAGACACTGACTCTCACTGGGGTACAGTTCCACACACACTGACCCACTCTCACTGGGGTACGGTTCCACACACTGACTCTCACTGGGCTCCAGTTCCACACACACTGACTCTCACTGGGGTAAAGTTCCACACACACTGACTCTCACTGGGGTACGGTTCCACACACACTGACTCTCACTGGTGTACAGTTACACACACACTGACTCTCACTGGGTTACGGTTCCACACACACTGACCCTCTCTGGGGTGCAGTTCCACACACACTGACCCTCACTGGGGTACAGCTCCACACACACTGACTCTCACTGGGGTACAGTCCCACACACACTGACTCTCACTGGGGTACAGTTCCACAGACACTGACTCTCATTGGGGTACAGTTCCACACACACTGAATCTCACTGGGGTACAGTTCCACAGACACTGACTCTCACTGGGGTACAGTTCCACACACACTGACTCTCACTGGGGTATAGTTCCACACACACAGACTCTCACTGGGGTACAGTTCCACACACACTGACTCTCACTGGGGGACAGTTCCACAGACACTGACTCTCACTGAAGTACAGTTCCACAGACACTGAATCTCACTGCGGTACAGTTCCACACACACTGACTCTCCCTGAGGTACAGTTCCACACACACTGACTCTCACTGGGGTAAAGTTCCACACACACTGACTCTCACTGGGGTACAGTCCCACACACACTGATTCACTGGGGTACAGTTCCACAGACACTGACTCTCACTGGGGTACAGTTCCACACACACTGAATCTCACTGGGGTGCAGTCCCACACACACTGACTCTCACTGGGGTACAGTCTCACAGACACTGACTCTCACTGGGGTACAGTTCCACAGACACTGACTCTCACTGGGGTACAGTTCCACAGACACTGACTCTCACTGGGGTACAGTTCCACAGACACTGACTGTCACTGGGGTACAGTTCCACATACACTGACTCTCACTGGGGTACAGTTCCACATACACTGACTCTCACTGGGGTACAGTTCCACAGACACTGACTCTCACTGGGGGACAGTCCCACACACACTGACTCTCACTGGGGGACAGATCCACAGACACTGACACTCACTGGAGTGCAGTTCCACACACACTGACTCTCACTGGGGGACAGTCCCACAGACACTGACTCTCACTCGGGTACAGTTACACACACACTGAATCTCACTGGGGTACAGTTCCACAGACACTGACTCTCACTGGGGTACAGTTCCACACACACTGACTCTCACTGGGGTACAGTTCCATACACACTGACTCTCACTGGGGTACAGTTCCACACACACTGACTCTCACTGGGGTACAGTCCCACACACACTGACTCTCACTGGGGTACAGTCCCACACACACTGACTCTCACTGGGGTACAGTCTCACAGACACTGACTCTCACTGGGGTACAGTTCCACAGACACTGACTCTCACTGGGGTACAGTTCCACAGACACTGACACTCACTGGGGTACAGTTCCACATACACTGACTCTCACTGGGGTACAGTTCCACATACACTGACTCTCACTGGGGTACAGTTCCACAGACACTGACTCTCACTGGGGTACAGTTCCACACACACTGAATCTCACTGGGGTGCAGTCCCACACACACTGACTCTCACTGGGGTACAGTCTCACAGACACTGACTCTCACTGGGGTACAGTTCCACAGACACTGACTCTCACTGGGGTACAGTTCCACAGACACTGACTCTCACTGGGGTACAGTTCCACAGACACTGACTCTCACTGGGGTACAGTTCCACATACACTGACTCTCACTGGGGTACAGTTCCACATACACTGACTCTCACTGGGGTACAGTTCCACAGACACTGACTCTCACTGGGGGACAGTCCCACACACACTGACTCTCACTGGGGGACAGATCCACAGACACTGACACTCACTGGAGTGCAGTTCCACACACACTGACTCTCACTGGGGGACAGTCCCACAGACACTGACTCTCACTGGGGTACAGTCCCACAGACACTGACTCTCACCGAGGTACAGTTCCACAGACACTGACTCTCACTTGGGTACAGTTCCACACACACACTGAATCTCACTGGGGTACAGTTCCATACACACTGACTCTCACTGGGGTACAGTTCCACACACACTGACTCTCACTGGGGTACAGTCCCACACACACTGACTCTCACTGGGGTACAGTCCCACACACACTGACTCTCACTGGGGTACAGTCTCACAGACACTGACTCTCACTGGGGTACAGTTCCACAGACACTGACTCTCACTGGGGTACAGTTCCACAGACACTGACACTCACTGGGGTACAGTTCCACATACACTGACTCTCACTGGGGTACAGTTCCACATACACTGACTCTCACTGGGGTACAGTTCCACAGACACTGACTCTCACTGGGGGACAGTCCCACACACACTGACTCTCACTGGGGGACAGATCCACAGACACTGACACTCACTGGAGTGCAGTTCCACACACACTGACTCTCACTGGGGGACAGTCCCACAGACACTGACTCTCACTCGGGTACAGTTACACACACTGAATCTCACTGGGGTACAGTTCCACAGACACTGACTCTCACTGGGGTACAGTTCCACACACACTGACTCTCACTGGGGTACAGTACCACACACACAGACTCTCACTGGGGTACAGTTCCACAGACACTGACTCTCACTGGGGTACAGTTCCACAGACACTGACTCTCACTGTGGTGCAGTTCCACACATACTGACTCTCACTGGGGTACAGTTCCACAGCCACTGACACTCACTGGGGTACAGTTCCACAGACACTGACTCTCACTGAGGTACAGTTCCACAGACACTGACTCTCACTGGGGTAAAGTTCCACACACACACAGACTCTCACTGGGGCACAGTTCCAAAGACACTGACTCTCAGTGGGGAACAGTTCCACACACAGACTGAATCTCAATGGGGTACAGTTCCACAGACACTGACTCTCACTGGGGTACAGTTCCACACACACTGACCCACTCTCACTGGGGTACGGTTCCACACACTGACTCTCACTGGGCTCCAGTTCCACACACACTGACTCTCACTGGGGTACAGTTCCACACACACTGACTCTCACTGGGGTACGGTTCCACACACACTGACTCTCACTGGTGTACAGTTCCACACACACTGACTCTCACTGGGTTACGTTTCCACACACACTGACCCTCTCTGGGGTACAGTTCCACACACACTGACCCTCACTGGGGTACAGTTCCACACACACTGACTCTGACTGGGGTACAGTCCCACACGCACTGACTCTCACTGGGGTACAGTCCCACACACACTGACTCTCACTGGGGTACAGTTCCACAGACACTGACTCTCACTGGGGTACAGTTCCACAGACACTGACTCTCACTGGGGTACAGTTCCACACACACTGACTCTCACTGGGGTACAGTTCCACACATACTGACTCTCATTGGGGCACAGTTCCACAGACACTGACTCTCACTGGGGTACAGTTCCAAAGACACTGACTCTCACTGAGGTACAGTTCCATAGACACTGACTCTCACTGGGGTACAGTTCCACATACACTGACTCTCACTGGGGTACAGTTCCACACACACTGACTCTCACTGGGGTACAGTTCCACAGCCACTGACACTCACTGGGGTACAGTTCCACAGACACTGACTCTCACTGAGGTACAGTTCCACAGACACTGACTCTCACTGGGGTACAGTTCCACACACACACAGACTCTCACTGGGGTACAGTTCCAAAGACACTGACTCTCAGTGGGGAACAGTTCCACACACAGACTGAATCTCAATGGGGTACAGTTCCACAGACACTGACTCTCACTGGGGTACAGTTCCACACACACTGACCCACTCTCACTGGGGTACGGTTCCACACACTGACTCTCACTGGGCTCCAGTTCCACACACACTGACTCTCACTGGGATACAGTTCCACACACACTGACTCTCACTGGGGTACGGTTCCACACATACTGGCTCTCACTGGTGTACAGTTCCACACACACTGACTCTCACTGGGTTACGGTTCCACACACACTGACCCTCTCTGGGGTACAGTTCCACACACACTGACCCTCACTGGGGTACATTCCCACACACACTGACTCTCACTGGGGTACAGTCCCACACACACTGACTCTCACTGGGGTACAGTTCCACAGACACTGACTCTCACTGGGGTACAGGTCGACAGACACTGACTTTCACTGGGGTACGGTTCCACACACACTGACTCTCACTGGGGTACAGTTCCACACACACTGACTCTCACTGGGGTACAGTTCCACACACACTGACTCTTCCTGAGGTACAGTTCCATACACACTGACTCTCACTGGGGTACAGTTCCACACACACTGACTCTCACTGGGGTACAGTCCCACACACACTGACTCTCACTGGGGTACAGTTCCACAGACACTGACTCTCACTGGGGTACAGTCCCACACACACTGACTCTCACTGGGGTACAGTTCCACACACACTGAATCTCACTGGGGTACAGTTCCACAGACACTGACTCTCACTGGGGTACAGTTCCACACACACTGACTCTCACTGGGGTATAGTTCCACACACACACACTCTCACTGGGGTACAGTTCCACAGACACTGACTCTCACTGGGGGACAGTTCCACAGACACTGACTCTCACTGAAGTACAGTTCCACAAACACTGAATCTCACTGTGGGACAGTCCCAAACACACTGACTCTCACTGGGGGACAGTTCCACAGACACTGACTCTCACTGGGGTACAGTTCCACACACACTGAATCTCACTGGGGTACAGACCCACACACACTGACTCTCACTGGGGTACAGTCTCACAGACACTGACTCTCACTGGGGTACAGTTCCACAGACACTGACTCTCACTGGGGTACAGTTCCACAGACACTGACTCTCACTGGGGTACAGTTCCACATACACTGACTCTCACTGGGGTACAGTTCCACATACACTGACTCTCACTGGGGTACAGTTCCACATACACTGACTCTCACTGGGGTACAGTTCCACAGACACTGACTCTCACTGGGGGACAGTCCCACACACACTGACTCTCACTGGGGGACAGATCCACAGACACTGACACTCACTGGAGTGCAGTTCCACACACACTGACTCTCACTGGGGGACAGTCCCACAGACACTGACTCTCACTCGGGTACAGTTCCACACACACTGAATCTCACTGGGGTACAGTTCCACAGACACTGACTCTCACTGGGGTACAGTTCCACACACACTGACTCTCACTGGGGTACAGTTCCACACACACAGACTCTCACTGGGGTACAGTTCCACAGACACTGACTCTCACTGGGGTACAGTTCCACAGACACTGACTCTCACTGTGGTATAGTTCCACACATACTGACTCTCACTGGGGTACAGTTCCACAGCCACTGACTCTCACTGGGGTACAGTTCCAAAGACACTGACTCTCAGTGGGGAACAGTTCCACACACACACTGAATCTCAATGGGGTACAGTTCCACAGACACTGACTCTGACTGGGGTACAGTTCCACACACACTGACCCACTCTCACTGGGGTACGGTTCCACACACACTGACTCTCACTGGGCTCCAGTTCCACAGACACTGACTCTCACTGTGGTATAGTTCCACACATACTGACTCTCACTGGGGTACAGTTCCACAGCCACTGACTCTCACTGGGGGACAGTCCCACACACACTGACTCTCACTGGGGTACAGTTCCACACACACTGTCTCTCACTGGGGTACAGTTCCACACACACTGACTCTCCCTGAGGTACAGTTCCACACACACTGACTCTCACTGGGGTAAAGTTCCACACACACTGACTCTCATTGGGGTACAGTCCAACACACACTGACTCACTGGGGTACAGTTCCACAGACACTGACTCTCACTGGGGTACAGTCTCACAGACACTGACTCTCACTGGGGTACAGTTCCACAGACACTGACTCTCACTGGGGTACAGTTCCACAGACACTGACTCTCACTGGGGTACAGTTCCACATACACTGACTCTCACTGGGGTACAGTTCCACATACACTGACTCTCACTGGGGTACAGTTCCACAGACACTGACTCTCACTGGGGGACAGTCCCACACACACTGACTCTCACTGGGGGACAGATCCACAGACACTGACACTCACTGGAGTGCAGTTCCACACACACTGACTCTCACTGGGGGACAGTCCCACAGACACTGACTCTCACTGGGGTACAGTCCCACAGACACTGACTCTCACCGAGGTACAGTTCCACAGACACTGACTCTCACTTGGGTACAGTTCCACACACACACTGAATCTCACTGGGGTACAGTTCCATACACACTGACTCTCACTGGGGTACAGTTCCACACACACTGACTCTCACTGGGGTACAGTCCCACACACACTGACTCTCACTGGGGTACAGTCCCACACACACTGACTCTCACTGGGGTACAGTCTCACAGACACTGACTCTCACTGGGGTACAGTTCCACAGACACTGACTCTCACTGGGGGACAGTCCCACACACACTGACTCTCACTGGGGGACAGATCCACAGACACTGACACTCACTGGAGTGCAGTTCCACACACACTGACTCTCACTGGGGGACAGTCCCACAGACACTGACTCTCACTCGGGTACAGTTACACACACACTGAATCTCACTGGGGTATAGTTCCACAGACACTGACTCTCACTGGGGTACAGTTCCACACACACTGACTCTCACTGGGGTACAGTACCACACACACAGACTCTCACTGGGGTACAGTTCCACAGACACTGACTCTCACTGGGGTACAGTTCCACAGACACTGACTCTCACTGTGGTGCAGTTCCACACATACTGACTCTCACTGGGGTACAGTTCCACAGCCACTGACACTCACTGGGGTACAGTTCCACAGACACTGACTCTCACTGAGGTACAATTCCACAGACACTGACTCTCACTGGCGTAAAGTTCCACACACACACAGACTCTCACTGGGGTACAGTTCCAAAGACACTGACTCTCAGTGGGGAACAGTTCCACACACAGACTGAATCTCAATGGGGTACAGTTCCACAGACACTGACTGTCACTGGGGTACAGTTCCACACACACTGACCCACTCTCACTGGGGTACGGTTCCACACACTGACTCTCACTGGGCTCCAGTTCCACACACAATGACTCTCACTGGGGTACAGTTCCACACACACTGACTCTCACTGGGGTACGGTTCCACACACACTGACTCTCACTGGTGTACAGTTCCACACACACTGACTCTCACTGGGTTACGGTTCCACACACACTGACCCTCTCTGGGGTACAGTTCCACACACACTGACCCTCACTGGGGTACAGTTCCACACACACTGACTCTCACAGGGGTACAGTCCCACACGCACTGACTCTCACTGGGGTACAGTCCCACACACACTGACTCTCACTGGGGTACAGTTCCACAGACACTGACTCTCACTGGGGTACTGTTCCACAGACACTGACTCTCACTGGGGTACAGTTCCACACACACTGACTCTCACTGGGGTACAGTTCCACACATACTGACTCTCATTGGGGCACAGTTCCACAGACACTGACTCTTACTGGGGTACAGTTCCAAAGACACTGACTCTCACTGAGGTACAGTTCCACAGACACTGACTCTCACTGGGGTACAGTTCCACAGACACTGACTCTCACTGGGGTACAGTTCCACAGACACTGACACTCACTGGGGTACAGTTCCACATACACTGACTCTCACTGGGGTACAGTTCCACGTACACTGACTCTCACTGGGGTACAGTTCCACACACACTGACTCTCACTGGGGTACAGTACCACACACTCAGACTCTCACTGGGGTACAGTTCCACAGACACTGACTCTCACTGGGGTACAGTTCCACAGACACTGACTCTCACTGTGGTGCAGTTCCACACATACTGACTCTCACTGGGGTACAGTTCCACAGCCACTGACACTCACTGGGGTACAGTTCCACAGACACTGACTCTCACTGAGGTACAGTTCCACAGACACTGACTCTCACTGGGGTACAGTTCCACACACACACAGACTCTCACTGGGGTACAGTTCCAAAGACACTGACTCTCAGTGGGGAACAGTTCCACACACAGACTGAATCTCAATGGGGTACAGTTCCACAGAAACTGACTCTCACTGGGGTACAGTTCCACACACACTGACCCACTCTCACTGGGGTACGGTTCCACACACTGACTCTCACTGGGCTCCAGTTCCACACACACTGACTCTCACTGGGGTACAGTTCCACACACACTGACTCTCACTGGGGTACGGTTCCACACACACTGACTCTCACTGGTGTACAGTTCCACACACACTGACTCTCACTGGGTTACGGTTCCACACACACTGACCCTCTCTGGGGTACAGTTCCACACACACTGACCCTCACTGGTGTACAGTCCCACACACACTGACTCTCACTGGGGTACAGTCCCACACACACTGACTCTCACTGGGGTACAGTTCCACAGACACTGACTCTCACTGGGGTACAGTTCCACACACACTGACTCTCACTGGGGTACAGTTCCACAGACACTGACTCTCACTGGGGTACTGTTCCACAGACACTGACTCTCACTGGGGTACAGTTCCACACACACTGACTCTCACTGGGGTACAGTTCCACACATACTGACTCTCATTGGGGCACAGTTCCACAGACACTGACTCTTACTGGGGTACAGTTCCAAAGACACTGACTCTCACTGAGGTACAGTTCCACAGACACTGACTCTCACTGGGGTACAGTTCCACAGACACTGACTCTCACTGGGGTACAGTTCCACAGACACTGACACTCACTGGGGTACAGTTCCACATACACTGACTCTCACTGGGGTACAGTTCCACGTACACTGACTCTCACTGGGGTACAGTTCCACACACACTGACTCTCACTGGGGTACAGTACCACACACTCAGACTCTCACTGGGGTACAGTTCCACAGACACTGACTCTCACTGGGGTACAGTTCCACAGACACTGACTCTCACTGTGGTGCAGTTCCACACATACTGACTCTCACTGGGGTACAGTTCCACAGCCACTGACACTCACTGGGGTACAGTTCCACAGACACTGACTCTCACTGAGGTACAGTTCCACAGACACTGACTCTCACTGGGGTACAGTTCCACACACACACAGACTCTCACTGGGGTACAGTTCCAAAGACACTGACTCTCAGTGGGGAACAGTTCCACACACAGACTGAATCTCAATGGGGTACAGTTCCACAGAAACTGACTCTCACTGGGGTACAGTTCCACACACACTGACCCACTCTCACTGGGGTACGGTTCCACACACTGACTCTCACTGGGCTCCAGTTCCACACACACTGACTCTCACTGGGGTACAGTTCCACACACACTGACTCTCACTGGGGTACGGTTCCACACACACTGACTCTCACTGGTGTACAGTTCCACACACACTGACTCTCACTGGGTTACGGTTCCACAGACACTGACTCTCACTGGGGTACAGTTCCACACACACTGACCCACTCTCACTGGGGTACGGTTCCACACACTGACTCTCACTGGGCTCCAGTTCCACACACACTGACCCTCTCTGGGGTACAGTTCCACACACACTGACCCTCACTGGTGTACAGTCCCACACACACTGACTCTCACTGGGGTACAGTCCCACACACACTGACTCTCACTGGGGTACAGTTCCACAGACACTGACTCTCACTGGGGTACAGTTCCACACACACAGACTCTCACTGGGGTACAGTTCCACAGACACTGACTCTCACTGGGGTACAGTTCCACAGACACTGACTCTCACTGTGGTACAGTTCCACACATACTGACTCTCACTGGGGTACAGTTCCACAGACACTGACTCTCACTGGGGTACAGTTCCACAGACACTGACTCTCACTGAGGTACAGTTCCACAGACACTGACTCTCACTGGGGTACAGTTCCACACACACACAAACTCTCACTGGGGTACAGTTCCAAAGACACTGACTCTCACTGGGGTACAGTTCCACACACAGACTGAATCTCACTGGGGTACTGTTCCACACACACTGACTCTCACTGGGGCACAGTCCCAAACACACTGACTCTCACTGGGGTACAGTTCCACAGACACTGACTCTCACTGGGGTACAGGTCGACAGACACTGACTTTCACTGGGGTACGGTTCCACAGACACTGACTCTCACTGAGGTACAGTTCCACAGACACTGACTCTCACTGGGGAACAGTTCCACACACAGACTGAATCTCAATGGGGTACAGTTCCACAGACACTGACTCTCACTGGGGTACAGTTCCACACACACTGACCCACTCTCACTGGGGTACGGTTCCACACACTGACTCTCACTGGGCTCCAGTTCCACACACACTGACTCTCACTGGGGTAAAGTTCCACACACACTGACTCTCACTGGGGTACGGTTCCACACACACTGACTCTCACTGGTGTACAGTTACACACACACTGACTCTCACTGGGTTACGGTTCCACACACACTGACCCTCTCTGGGGTGCAGTTCCACACACACTGACCCTCACTGGGGTACAGCTCCACACACACTGACTCTCACTGGGGTACAGTCCCACACACACTGACTCTCACTGGGGTACAGTTCCACAGACACTGACTCTCACTGGGGTACAGTTCCACAGACACTGACTCTCACTGTGGTACAGTTCCACACATACTGACTCTCACTGGGGTACAGTTCCACAGACACTGACTCTCACTGGGGTACAGTTCCACACACAGACTGAATCTCAATGGGGTACAGTTCCACAGAAACTGACTCTCACTGGGGTATAGTTCCACACACACTGACCCACTCTCACTGGGGTACGGTTCCACACACTGACTCTCACTGGGCTCCAGTTCCACACACACTGACTCTCACTGGGGTACAGTTCCACACACACTGACTCTCACTGGGGTACGGTTCCACACACACTGACTCTCACTGGTGTACAGTTCCACACACACTGACTCTCACTGGGTTACGGTTCCACACACACTGACCCTCTCTGGGGTACAGTTCCACACACACAGACCCTCACTGGGGTACAGTCCCACGCACACTGACTCTCACTGGGGTACAGTCCCACACACACTGACTCTCACTGGGGTACAGTTCCACAGACACTGACTCTCACTGGGGTACAGTTCCACACACACAGACTCTCACTGGGGTACAGTTCCACAGACACTGACTCTCACTGGGGTACAGTTCCACAGACACTGACTCTCACTGTGGTACAGTTCCACACATACTGACTCTCACTGGGGTACAGTTCCACAGACACTGACTCTCACTGGGGTACAGTTCCACAGACACTGACTCTCACTGAGGTACAGTTCCACAGACACTGACTCTCACTGGGGTACAGTTCCACACACACACAGACTCTCACTGGGGTACAGTTCCAAAGACACTGACTCTCACTGGGGTACAGTTCCACACACAGACTGAATCTCACTGGGGTACCGTTCCACACACACTGACTCTTACTGGGGCACAGTCCCAAACACACTAACTCTCACTGGGGTACAGTTCCACAGACACTGACTCTCACTGGGGTACAGGTCGACAGACACTGACTTTCACTGGGGTACGGTTCCACAGACACTGACTCTCACTGAGGTACAGTTCCACAGACACTGACTCTCACTGGGGAACAGTTCCACACACAGACTGAATCTCAATGGGGTACAGTTCCACAGACACTGACTCTCACTGGGGTACAGTTCCACACACACTGACCCACTCTCACTGGGGTACGGTTCCACACACTGACTCTCACTGGGCTCCAGTTCCACACACACTGACTCTCACTGGGGTAAAGTTCCACACACACTGACTCTCACTGGGGTACGGTTCCACACACACTGACTCTCACTGGTGTACAGTTACACACACACTGACTCTCACTGGGTTACGGTTCCACACACACTGACCCTCTCTGGGGTGCAGTTCCACACACACTGACCCTCACTGGGGTACAGCTCCACACACACTGACTCTCACTGGGGTACAGTCCCACACACACTGACTCTCACTGGGGTACAGTTCCACAGACACTGACTCTCATTGGGGTACAGTTCCACACACACTGAATCTCACTGGGGTACAGTTCCACAGACACTGACTCTCACTGGGGTACAGTTCCACACACACTGACTCTCACTGGGGTATAGTTCCACACACACAGACTCTCACTGGGGTACAGTTCCACACACACTGACTCTCACTGGGGGACAGTTCCACAGACACTGACTCTCACTGAAGTACAGTTCCACAGACACTGAATCTCACTGCGGTACAGTTCCACACACACTGACTCTCCCTGAGGTACAGTTCCACACACACTGACTCTCACTGGGGTAAAGTTCCACACACACTGACTCTCACTGGGGTACAGTCCCACACACACTGATTCACTGGGGTACAGTTCCACAGACACTGACTCTCACTGGGGTACAGTTCCACACACACTGAATCTCACTGGGGTGCAGTCCCACACACACTGACTCTCACTGGGGTACAGTCTCACAGACACTGACTCTCACTGGGGTACAGTTCCACAGACACTGACTCTCACTGGGGTACAGTTCCACAGACACTGACTCTCACTGGGGTACAGTTCCACAGACACTGACTGTCACTGGGGTACAGTTCCACATACACTGACTCTCACTGGGGTACAGTTCCACATACACTGACTCTCACTGGGGTACAGTTCCACAGACACTGACTCTCACTGGGGGACAGTCCCACACACACTGACTCTCACTGGGGGACAGATCCACAGACACTGACACTCACTGGAGTGCAGTTCCACACACACTGACTCTCACTGGGGGACAGTCCCACAGACACTGACTCTCACTCGGGTACAGTTACACACACACTGAATCTCACTGGGGTACAGTTCCACAGACACTGACTCTCACTGGGGTACAGTTCCACACACACTGACTCTCACTGGGGTACAGTTCCATACACACTGACTCTCACTGGGGTACAGTTCCACACACACTGACTCTCACTGGGGTACAGTCCCACACACACTGACTCTCACTGGGGTACAGTCCCACACACACTGACTCTCACTGGGGTACAGTCTCACAGACACTGACTCTCACTGGGGTACAGTTCCACAGACACTGACTCTCACTGGGGTACAGTTCCACAGACACTGACACTCACTGGGGTACAGTTCCACATACACTGACTCTCACTGGGGTACAGTTCCACATACACTGACTCTCACTGGGGTACAGTTCCACAGACACTGACTCTCACTGGGGTACAGTTCCACACACACTGAATCTCACTGGGGTGCAGTCCCACACACACTGACTCTCACTGGGGTACAGTCTCACAGACACTGACTCTCACTGGGGTACAGTTCCACAGACACTGACTCTCACTGGGGTACAGTTCCACAGACACTGACTCTCACTGGGGTACAGTTCCACAGACACTGACTCTCACTGGGGTACAGTTCCACATACACTGACTCTCACTGGGGTACAGTTCCACATACACTGACTCTCACTGGGGTACAGTTCCACAGACACTGACTCTCACTGGGGGACAGTCCCACACACACTGACTCTCACTGGGGGACAGATCCACAGACACTGACACTCACTGGAGTGCAGTTCCACACACACTGACTCTCACTGGGGGACAGTCCCACAGACACTGACTCTCACTGGGGTACAGTCCCACAGACACTGACTCTCACCGAGGTACAGTTCCACAGACACTGACTCTCACTTGGGTACAGTTCCACACACACACTGAATCTCACTGGGGTACAGTTCCATACACACTGACTCTCACTGGGGTACAGTTCCACACACACTGACTCTCACTGGGGTACAGTCCCACACACACTGACTCTCACTGGGGTACAGTCCCACACACACTGACTCTCACTGGGGTACAGTCTCACAGACACTGACTCTCACTGGGGTACAGTTCCACAGACACTGACTCTCACTGGGGTACAGTTCCACAGACACTGACACTCACTGGGGTACAGTTCCACATACACTGACTCTCACTGGGGTACAGTTCCACATACACTGACTCTCACTGGGGTACAGTTCCACAGACACTGACTCTCACTGGGGGACAGTCCCACACACACTGACTCTCACTGGGGGACAGATCCACAGACACTGACACTCACTGGAGTGCAGTTCCACACACACTGACTCTCACTGGGGGACAGTCCCACAGACACTGACTCTCACTCGGGTACAGTTACACACACTGAATCTCACTGGGGTACAGTTCCACAGACACTGACTCTCACTGGGGTACAGTTCCACACACACTGACTCTCACTGGGGTACAGTACCACACACACAGACTCTCACTGGGGTACAGTTCCACAGACACTGACTCTCACTGGGGTACAGTTCCACAGACACTGACTCTCACTGTGGTGCAGTTCCACACATACTGACTCTCACTGGGGTACAGTTCCACAGCCACTGACACTCACTGGGGTACAGTTCCACAGACACTGACTCTCACTGAGGTACAGTTCCACAGACACTGACTCTCACTGGGGTAAAGTTCCACACACACACAGACTCTCACTGGGGCACAGTTCCAAAGACACTGACTCTCAGTGGGGAACAGTTCCACACACAGACTGAATCTCAATGGGGTACAGTTCCACAGACACTGACTCTCACTGGGGTACAGTTCCACACACACTGACCCACTCTCACTGGGGTACGGTTCCACACACTGACTCTCACTGGGCTCCAGTTCCACACACACTGACTCTCACTGGGGTACAGTTCCACACACACTGACTCTCACTGGGGTACGGTTCCACACACACTGACTCTCACTGGTGTACAGTTCCACACACACTGACTCTCACTGGGTTACGTTTCCACACACACTGACCCTCTCTGGGGTACAGTTCCACACACACTGACCCTCACTGGGGTACAGTTCCACACACACTGACTCTGACTGGGGTACAGTCCCACACGCACTGACTCTCACTGGGGTACAGTCCCACACACACTGACTCTCACTGGGGTACAGTTCCACAGACACTGACTCTCACTGGGGTACAGTTCCACAGACACTGACTCTCACTGGGGTACAGTTCCACACACACTGACTCTCACTGGGGTACAGTTCCACACATACTGACTCTCATTGGGGCACAGTTCCACAGACACTGACTCTCACTGGGGTACAGTTCCAAAGACACTGACTCTCACTGAGGTACAGTTCCATAGACACTGACTCTCACTGGGGTACAGTTCCACATACACTGACTCTCACTGGGGTACAGTTCCACACACACTGACTCTCACTGGGGTACAGTTCCACAGCCACTGACACTCACTGGGGTACAGTTCCACAGACACTGACTCTCACTGAGGTACAGTTCCACAGACACTGACTCTCACTGGGGTACAGTTCCACACACACACAGACTCTCACTGGGGTACAGTTCCAAAGACACTGACTCTCAGTGGGGAACAGTTCCACACACAGACTGAATCTCAATGGGGTACAGTTCCACAGACACTGACTCTCACTGGGGTACAGTTCCACACACACTGACCCACTCTCACTGGGGTACGGTTCCACACACTGACTCTCACTGGGCTCCAGTTCCACACACACTGACTCTCACTGGGATACAGTTCCACACACACTGACTCTCACTGGGGTACGGTTCCACACATACTGGCTCTCACTGGTGTACAGTTCCACACACACTGACTCTCACTGGGTTACGGTTCCACACACACTGACCCTCTCTGGGGTACAGTTCCACACACACTGACCCTCACTGGGGTACATTCCCACACACACTGACTCTCACTGGGGTACAGTCCCACACACACTGACTCTCACTGGGGTACAGTTCCACAGACACTGACTCTCACTGGGGTACAGGTCGACAGACACTGACTTTCACTGGGGTACGGTTCCACACACACTGACTCTCACTGGGGTACAGTTCCACACACACTGACTCTCACTGGGGTACAGTTCCACACACACTGACTCTTCCTGAGGTACAGTTCCATACACACTGACTCTCACTGGGGTACAGTTCCACACACACTGACTCTCACTGGGGTACAGTCCCACACACACTGACTCTCACTGGGGTACAGTTCCACAGACACTGACTCTCACTGGGGTACAGTCCCACACACACTGACTCTCACTGGGGTACAGTTCCACACACACTGAATCTCACTGGGGTACAGTTCCACAGACACTGACTCTCACTGGGGTACAGTTCCACACACACTGACTCTCACTGGGGTATAGTTCCACACACACACACTCTCACTGGGGTACAGTTCCACAGACACTGACTCTCACTGGGGGACAGTTCCACAGACACTGACTCTCACTGAAGTACAGTTCCACAAACACTGAATCTCACTGTGGGACAGTCCCAAACACACTGACTCTCACTGGGGGACAGTTCCACAGACACTGACTCTCACTGGGGTACAGTTCCACACACACTGAATCTCACTGGGGTACAGACCCACACACACTGACTCTCACTGGGGTACAGTCTCACAGACACTGACTCTCACTGGGGTACAGTTCCACAGACACTGACTCTCACTGGGGTACAGTTCCACAGACACTGACTCTCACTGGGGTACAGTTCCACATACACTGACTCTCACTGGGGTACAGTTCCACATACACTGACTCTCACTGGGGTACAGTTCCACATACACTGACTCTCACTGGGGTACAGTTCCACAGACACTGACTCTCACTGGGGGACAGTCCCACACACACTGACTCTCACTGGGGGACAGATCCACAGACACTGACACTCACTGGAGTGCAGTTCCACACACACTGACTCTCACTGGGGGACAGTCCCACAGACACTGACTCTCACTCGGGTACAGTTCCACACACACTGAATCTCACTGGGGTACAGTTCCACAGACACTGACTCTCACTGGGGTACAGTTCCACACACACTGACTCTCACTGGGGTACAGTTCCACACACACAGACTCTCACTGGGGTACAGTTCCACAGACACTGACTCTCACTGGGGTACAGTTCCACAGACACTGACTCTCACTGTGGTATAGTTCCACACATACTGACTCTCACTGGGGTACAGTTCCACAGCCACTGACTCTCACTGGGGTACAGTTCCAAAGACACTGACTCTCAGTGGGGAACAGTTCCACACACACACTGAATCTCAATGGGGTACAGTTCCACAGACACTGACTCTGACTGGGGTACAGTTCCACACACACTGACCCACTCTCACTGGGGTACGGTTCCACACACACTGACTCTCACTGGGCTCCAGTTCCACACACACTGACTCTCACTGGGGTACAGTTCCACGCACACTGACTCTCACTGGGGTACGGTTCCACACACACTGACTCTCACTGGTGTACAGTTCCACACACACTGACTCTCACTGGGTTACGGTTCCACACACACTGACCCTCTCTGGGGTACAGTTCCACACACACTGACGCTCACTGGGGTTACAGTCCCACACACACTGACTTTCACTGGGGTACAGTCCCACACACACTGACTCTCACTGGGGTACAGTTCCACAGACACTGACTCTCACTGGGGTACAGTTCCACACACACAGACTCTCACTGGGGTACAGTTCCACAGACACTGACTCTCACTGGGGTACGGTTCCACAGACACTGACTCTCACTGTGGTACAGTTCCACACATACTGACTCTCACTGGGGTACAGTTCCACAGACACTGACTCTCACTGGGGTACAGTTCCACAGACACTGACTCTCACTGAGGGACAGTTCCACAGACACTGACTATCACTGGGGTACAGTTCCACACACACACAGACTCTCACTGGGGTACAGTTCCAAAGACACTGACTCTCACTGGGGTACAGTTCCACACACAGACTGAATCTCACTGGGGTACCGTTCCACACACACTGACTCTCACTGGGGCACAGTCCCAAACACACTGACTCTCACTGGGGTACAGTCCCACAGACACTGACTCTCACCGAGGTACAGTTCCACAGACACTGACTCTCACTTGGGTACAGTTCCACACACACACTGAATCTCACTGGGGTACAGTTCCATACACACTGACTCTCACTGGGGTACAGTTCCACACACACTGACTCTCACTGGGGTACAGTCCCACACACACTGACTCTCACTGGGGTACAGTCCCACACACACTGACTCTCACTGGGGTACAGTCTCACAGACACTGACTCTCACTGGGGTACAGTTCCACAGACACTGACTCTCACTGGGGTACAGTTCCACAGACACTGACACTCACTTGGGTACAGTTCCACATACACTGACTCTCACTGGGGTACAGTTCCACATACACTGACTCTCACTGGGGTACAGTTCCACAGACACTGACTCTCACTGGGGGACAGTCCCACACACACTGACTCTCACTGGGGGACAGATCCACAGACACTGACACTCACTGGAGTGCAGTTCCACACACACTGACTCTCACTGGGGGACAGTCCCACAGACACTGACTCTCACTCCGGTACAGTTCCACACACACTGAATCTCACTGGGGTACAGTTCCACAGACACTGACTCTCACTGGGGTACAGTTCCACACATACTGACTCTCACTGGGGTACAGTTCCACAGCCACTGACACTCACTGGGGTACAGTTCCACAGACACTGACTCTCACTGAGGTACAGTTCCACAGACACTGACTCTCACTGGGGTACAGTTCCACACACACACAGACTCTCACTGGGGTACAGTTCCAAAGACACTGACTCTCAGTGGGGAACAGTTCCACACACAGACTGAATCTCAATGGGGTACAGTTCCACAGACACTGACTCTCACTGGGGTACAGTTCCACACACACTGACCCACTCTCACTGGGGTACGGTTCCACACACTGACTCTCACTGGGCTCCAATTCCACACACACTGACTCTCACTGGGGTACAGTTCCACACACACTGACTCTCACTGGGGTACGGTTCCACACACACTGACTCTCACTGGTGTACAGTTCCACACACACTGACTCTCACTGGGTTACGGTTCCACACACACTGACCCTCTCTGGGGTACAGTTCCACACACACTGACCCTCACTGGGGTACAGTCCCACACACACTGACTCTCACTGGGGTACAGTCCCACACACACTGACTCTCACTGGGGTACAGTTCCACAGACACTGACTCTCACTGGGGTACAGTTCCACACACACAGACTCTCACTGGGGTACAGTTCCACACACACTGACTCTCACTGGGGTACGGTTCCACACACACTGACTCTCACTGGTGTACAGTTCCACACACACTGACTCTCACTGGGTTACGTTTCCACACACACTGACCCTCTCTGGGGTACAGTTCCACACACACTGACCCTCACTGGGGTACAGTTCCACACACACTGACTCTGACTGGGGTACAGTCCCACACGCACTGACTCTCACTGGGGTACAGTCCCACACACACTGACTCTCACTGGGGTACAGTTCCACAGACACTGACTCTCACTGGGGTACAGTTCCACAGACACTGACTCTCACTGGGGTACAGTTCCACACACACTGACTCTCACTGGGGTACAGTTCCACACATACTGACTCTCATTGGGGCACAGTTCCACAGACACTGACTCTCACTGGGGTACAGTTCCAAAGACACTGACTCTCACTGAGGTACAGTTCCATAGACACTGACTCTCACTGGGGTACAGTTCCACATACACTGACTCTCACTGGGGTACAGTTCCACACACACTGACTCTCACTGGGGTACAGTTCCACAGCCACTGACACTCACTGGGGTACAGTTCCACAGACACTGACTCTCACTGAGGTACAGTTCCACAGACACTGACTCTCACTGGGGTACAGTTCCACACACACACAGACTCTCACTGGGGTACAGTTCCAAAGACACTGACTCTCAGTGGGGAACAGTTCCACACACAGACTGAATCTCAATGGGGTACAGTTCCACAGACACTGACTCTCACTGGGGTACAGTTCCACACACACTGACCCACTCTCACTGGGGTACGGTTCCACACACTGACTCTCACTGGGCTCCAGTTCCACACACACTGACTCTCACTGGGATACAGTTCCACACACACTGACTCTCACTGGGGTACGGTTCCACACATACTGGCTCTCACTGGTGTACAGTTCCACACACACTGACTCTCACTGGGTTACGGTTCCACACACACTGACCCTCTCTGGGGTACAGTTCCACACACACTGACCCTCACTGGGGTACATTCCCACACACACTGACTCTCACTGGGGTACAGTCCCACACACACTGACTCTCACTGGGGTACAGTTCCACAGACACTGACTCTCACTGGGGTACAGGTCGACAGACACTGACTTTCACTGGGGTACGGTTCCACACACACTGACTCTCACTGGGGTACAGTTCCACACACACTGACTCTCACTGGGGTACAGTTCCACACACACTGACTCTTCCTGAGGTACAGTTCCATACACACTGACTCTCACTGGGGTACAGTTCCACACACACTGACTCTCACTGGGGTACAGTCCCACACACACTGACTCTCACTGGGGTACAGTTCCACAGACACTGACTCTCACTGGGGTACAGTCCCACACACACTGACTCTCACTGGGGTACAGTTCCACACACACTGAATCTCACTGGGGTACAGTTCCACAGACACTGACTCTCACTGGGGTACAGTTCCACACACACTGACTCTCACTGGGGTATAGTTCCACACACACACACTCTCACTGGGGTACAGTTCCACAGACACTGACTCTCACTGGGGGACAGTTCCACAGACACTGACTCTCACTGAAGTACAGTTCCACAAACACTGAATCTCACTGTGGGACAGTCCCAAACACACTGACTCTCACTGGGGGACAGTTCCACAGACACTGACTCTCACTGGGGTACAGTTCCACACACACTGAATCTCACTGGGGTACAGACCCACACACACTGACTCTCACTGGGGTACAGTCTCACAGACACTGACTCTCACTGGGGTACAGTTCCACAGACACTGACTCTCACTGGGGTACAGTTCCACAGACACTGACTCTCACTGGGGTACAGTTCCACATACACTGACTCTCACTGGGGTACAGTTCCACATACACTGACTCTCACTGGGGTACAGTTCCACATACACTGACTCTCACTGGGGTACAGTTCCACAGACACTGACTCTCACTGGGGGACAGTCCCACACACACTGACTCTCACTGGGGGACAGATCCACAGACACTGACACTCACTGGAGTGCAGTTCCACACACACTGACTCTCACTGGGGGACAGTCCCACAGACACTGACTCTCACTCGGGTACAGTTCCACACACACTGAATCTCACTGGGGTACAGTTCCACAGACACTGACTCTCACTGGGGTACAGTTCCACACACACTGACTCTCACTGGGGTACAGTTCCACACACACAGACTCTCACTGGGGTACAGTTCCACAGACACTGACTCTCACTGGGGTACAGTTCCACAGACACTGACTCTCACTGTGGTATAGTTCCACACATACTGACTCTCACTGGGGTACAGTTCCACAGCCACTGACTCTCACTGGGGTACAGTTCCAAAGACACTGACTCTCAGTGGGGAACAGTTCCACACACACACTGAATCTCAATGGGGTACAGTTCCACAGACACTGACTCTGACTGGGGTACAGTTCCACACACACTGACCCACTCTCACTGGGGTACGGTTCCACACACACTGACTCTCACTGGGCTCCAGTTCCACACACACTGACTCTCACTGGGGTACAGTTCCACGCACACTGACTCTCACTGGGGTACGGTTCCACACACACTGACTCTCACTGGTGTACAGTTCCACACACACTGACTCTCACTGGGTTACGGTTCCACACACACTGACCCTCTCTGGGGTACAGTTCCACACACACTGACGCTCACTGGGGTTACAGTCCCACACACACTGACTTTCACTGGGGTACAGTCCCACACACACTGACTCTCACTGGGGTACAGTTCCACAGACACTGACTCTCACTGGGGTACAGTTCCACACACACAGACTCTCACTGGGGTACAGTTCCACAGACACTGACTCTCACTGGGGTACGGTTCCACAGACACTGACTCTCACTGTGGTACAGTTCCACACATACTGACTCTCACTGGGGTACAGTTCCACAGACACTGACTCTCACTGGGGTACAGTTCCACAGACACTGACTCTCACTGAGGGACAGTTCCACAGACACTGACTATCACTGGGGTACAGTTCCACACACACACAGACTCTCACTGGGGTACAGTTCCAAAGACACTGACTCTCACTGGGGTACAGTTCCACACACAGACTGAATCTCACTGGGGTACCGTTCCACACACACTGACTCTCACTGGGGCACAGTCCCAAACACACTGACTCTCACTGGGGTACAGTCCCACAGACACTGACTCTCACCGAGGTACAGTTCCACAGACACTGACTCTCACTTGGGTACAGTTCCACACACACACTGAATCTCACTGGGGTACAGTTCCATACACACTGACTCTCACTGGGGTACAGTTCCACACACACTGACTCTCACTGGGGTACAGTCCCACACACACTGACTCTCACTGGGGTACAGTCCCACACACACTGACTCTCACTGGGGTACAGTCTCACAGACACTGACTCTCACTGGGGTACAGTTCCACAGACACTGACTCTCACTGGGGTACAGTTCCACAGACACTGACACTCACTTGGGTACAGTTCCACATACACTGACTCTCACTGGGGTACAGTTCCACATACACTGACTCTCACTGGGGTACAGTTCCACAGACACTGACTCTCACTGGGGGACAGTCCCACACACACTGACTCTCACTGGGGGACAGATCCACAGACACTGACACTCACTGGAGTGCAGTTCCACACACACTGACTCTCACTGGGGGACAGTCCCACAGACACTGACTCTCACTCCGGTACAGTTCCACACACACTGAATCTCACTGGGGTACAGTTCCACAGACACTGACTCTCACTGGGGTACAGTTCCACACATACTGACTCTCACTGGGGTACAGTTCCACAGCCACTGACACTCACTGGGGTACAGTTCCACAGACACTGACTCTCACTGAGGTACAGTTCCACAGACACTGACTCTCACTGGGGTACAGTTCCACACACACACAGACTCTCACTGGGGTACAGTTCCAAAGACACTGACTCTCAGTGGGGAACAGTTCCACACACAGACTGAATCTCAATGGGGTACAGTTCCACAGACACTGACTCTCACTGGGGTACAGTTCCACACACACTGACCCACTCTCACTGGGGTACGGTTCCACACACTGACTCTCACTGGGCTCCAATTCCACACACACTGACTCTCACTGGGGTACAGTTCCACACACACTGACTCTCACTGGGGTACGGTTCCACACACACTGACTCTCACTGGTGTACAGTTCCACACACACTGACTCTCACTGGGTTACGGTTCCACACACACTGACCCTCTCTGGGGTACAGTTCCACACACACTGACCCTCACTGGGGTACAGTCCCACACACACTGACTCTCACTGGGGTACAGTCCCACACACACTGACTCTCACTGGGGTACAGTTCCACAGACACTGACTCTCACTGGGGTACAGTTCCACACACACAGACTCTCACTGGGGTACAGTTCCACAGACACTGACTCTCACTGGGGTACAGTTCCACAGACACTGACTCTCACTGTGGTACAGTTCCACACATACTGACTCTCACTGGGGTACAGTTCCACAGACACTGACTCTCACTGGGGTACAGTTCCACAGACACTGACTCTCACTGAGGTACAGTTCCACAGACACTGACTCTCACTGGGGTAAAGTTCCACACACACACAGACTCTCACTGGGGTACAGTTCCAAAGACACTGACTCTCACTGGGGTACAGTTCCACACACACACTGAATCTCACTGGGGTACCGTTCCACACACACTGACTCTCACTGGGGCACAGTCCCAAACACACTGACTCTCACTGAGGTACAGTTCCACAGACACTGACTCTCACTGGGGTACAGGTCGACAGACACTGACTTTCACTGGGGTACGGTTCCACACACACTGACTCTCACTGGGGGACAGTTCCACACACACTGACTCTCCCTGAGGTACAGTTCCATACACACTGACTCTCACTGGGGTACAGTTCCACACACACTGACTCTCACTGGGGTACAGTCCCACACACACAGACTCTCACTGGGGTACAGTTCCACAGACACTGACTCTCACTGGGGTACAGTTCCACACACACTGAATCTCACTGGGGTACAGTTCCACAGACACTGACTCTCACTGGGGTACAGTTCCACACACACTGACTCTCACTGGGGTATAGTTCCACACACACACACTCTCACTGGGGTACAGTTCCACAGACACTGACTCTCACTGGGGGACAGTTCCACAGACACTGACTCTCACTGAAGTACAGTTCCACAGACACTGAATCTCACTGTGGGACAGTCCCAAACACACTGACTCTCACTGGGGGACAGTTCCACAGACACTGACTCTCACTGGGATACAGTTCCACAGACACTGACTCTCACTGTGGTACAGTTCCACACATACTGACTCTCACTGGGGTACAGTTCCACACACACTGACCCACTCTCACTGGGGTACGGTTCCACACACTGACTCTCACTGGGCTCCAGTTCCACACACACTGACTCTCACTGGGATACAGTTCCACACACACTGACTCTCACTGGGGTACGGTTCCACACACACTGGCTCTCACTGGTGTACAGTTCCACACACACTGACTCTCACTGGGTTACGGTTCCACACACACTGACCCTCTCTGGGGTACAGTTCCACACACACTGACCCTCACTGGGGTACATTCCCACACACACTGACTCTCACTGGGGTACAGTCCCACACACACTGACTCTCACTGGGGTACAGTTCCACAGACACTGACTCTCACTGGGGTACAGGTCGACAGACACTGACTTTCACTGGGGTACGGTTCCACACACACTGACTCTCACTGGGGTACAGTTCCACACACACTGACTCTCCCTGAGGTACAGTTCCATACACACTGACTCTCACTGGGGTACAGTTCCACACACACACAGACTCTCACTGGGGTACAGTTCCAAAGACACTGACTCTCAGTGGGGAACAGTTCCACACACAGACTGAATCTCAATGGGGTACAGTTCCACAGACACTGACTCTCACTGGGGTACAGTTCCACACACACTGACCCACTCTCACTGGGGTACGGTTCCACACACTGACTCTCACTGGGCTCCAGTTCCACACACACTGACTCTCACTGGGATACAGTTCCACACACACTGACTCTCACTGGGGTACGGTTCCACACATACTGGCTCTCACTGGTGTACAGTTCCACACACACTGACTCTCACTGGGTTACGGTTCCACACACACTGACCCTCTCTGGGGTACAGTTCCACACACACTGACCCTCACTGGGGTACATTCCCACACACACTGACTCTCACTGGGGTACAGTCCCACACACACTGACTCTCACTGGGGTACAGTTCCACAGACACTGACTCTCACTGGGGTACAGGTCGACAGACACTGACTTTCACTGGGGTACGGTTCCACACACACTGACTCTCACTGGGGTACAGTTCCACACACACTGACTCTTCCTGAGGTACAGTTCCATACACACTGACTCTCACTGGGGTACAGTTCCACACACACTGACTCTCACTGGGGTACAGTCCCACACACACTGACTCTCACTGGGGTACAGTTCCACAGACACTGACTCTCACTGGGGTACAGTCCCACACACACTGACTCTCACTGGGGTACAGTTCCACACACACTGAATCTCACTGGGGTACAGTTCCACAGACACTGACTCTCACTGGGGTACAGTTCCACACACACTGACTCTCACTGGGGTATAGTTCCACACACACACACTCTCACTGGGGTACAGTTCCACAGACACTGACTCTCACTGGGGGACAGTTCCACAGACACTGACTCTCACTGAAGTACAGTTCCACAAACACTGAATCTCACTGTGGGACAGTCCCAAACACACTGACTCTCACTGGGGGACAGTTCCACAGACACTGACTCTCACTGGGGTACAGTTCCACACACACTGAATCTCACTGGGGTACAGACCCACACACACTGACTCTCACTGGGGTACAGTCTCACAGACACTGACTCTCACTGGGGTACAGTTCCACAGACACTGACTCTCACTGGGGTACAGTTCCACAGACACTGACTCTCACTGGGGTACAGTTCCACATACACTGACTCTCACTGGGGTACAGTTCCACATACACTGACTCTCACTGGGGTACAGTTCCACATACACTGACTCTCACTGGGGTACAGTTCCACAGACACTGACTCTCACTGGGGGACAGTCCCACACACACTGACTCTCACTGGGGGACAGATCCACAGACACTGACACTCACTGGAGTGCAGTTCCACACACACTGACTCTCACTGGGGGACAGTCCCACAGACACTGACTCTCACTCGGGTACAGTTCCACACACACTGAATCTCACTGGGGTACAGTTCCACAGACACTGACTCTCACTGGGGTACAGTTCCACACACACTGACTCTCACTGGGGTACAGTTCCACACACACAGACTCTCACTGGGGTACAGTTCCACAGACACTGACTCTCACTGGGGTACAGTTCCACAGACACTGACTCTCACTGTGGTATAGTTCCACACATACTGACTCTCACTGGGGTACAGTTCCACAGCCACTGACTCTCACTGGGGTACAGTTCCAAAGACACTGACTCTCAGTGGGGAACAGTTCCACACACACACTGAATCTCAATGGGGTACAGTTCCACAGACACTGACTCTGACTGGGGTACAGTTCCACACACACTGACCCACTCTCACTGGGGTACGGTTCCACACACACTGACTCTCACTGGGCTCCAGTTCCACACACACTGACTCTCACTGGGGTACAGTTCCACGCACACTGACTCTCACTGGGGTACGGTTCCACACACACTGACTCTCACTGGTGTACAGTTCCACACACACTGACTCTCACTGGGTTACGGTTCCACACACACTGACCCTCTCTGGGGTACAGTTCCACACACACTGACGCTCACTGGGGTTACTGTCCCACACACACTGACTTTCACTGGGGTACAGTCCCACACACACTGACTCTCACTGGGGTACAGTTCCACAGACACTGACTCTCACTGGGGTACAGTTCCACACACACAGACTCTCACTGGGGTACAGTTCCACAGACACTGACTCTCACTGGGGTACGGTTCCACAGACACTGACTCTCACTGTGGTACAGTTCCACACATACTGACTCTCACTGGGGTACAGTTCCACAGACACTGACTCTCACTGGGGTACAGTTCCACAGACACTGACTCTCACTGAGGGACAGTTCCACAGACACTGACTATCACTGGGGTACAGTTCCACACACACACAGACTCTCACTGGGGTACAGTTCCAAAGACACTGACTCTCACTGGGGTACAGTTCCACACACAGACTGAATCTCACTGGGGTACCGTTCCACACACACTGACTCTCACTGGGGCACAGTCCCAAACACACTGACTCTCACTGGGGTACAGTCCCACAGACACTGACTCTCACCGAGGTACAGTTCCACAGACACTGACTCTCACTTGGGTACAGTTCCACACACACACTGAATCTCACTGGGGTACAGTTCCATACACACTGACTCTCACTGGGGTACAGTTCCACACACACTGACTCTCACTGGGGTACAGTCCCACACACACTGACTCTCACTGGGGTACAGTCCCACACACACTGACTCTCACTGGGGTACAGTCTCACAGACACTGACTCTCACTGGGGTACAGTTCCACAGACACTGACTCTCACTGGGGTACAGTTCCACAGACACTGACACTCACTTGGGTACAGTTCCACATACACTGACTCTCACTGGGGTACAGTTCCACATACACTGACTCTCACTGGGGTACAGTTCCACAGACACTGACTCTCACTGGGGGACAGTCCCACACACACTGACTCTCACTGGGGGACAGATCCACAGACACTGACACTCACTGGAGTGCAGTTCCACACACACTGACTCTCACTGGGGGACAGTCCCACAGACACTGACTCTCACTCCGGTACAGTTCCACACACACTGAATCTCACTGGGGTACAGTTCCACAGACACTGACTCTCACTGGGGTACAGTTCCACACATACTGACTCTCACTGGGGTACAGTTCCACAGCCACTGACACTCACTGGGGTACAGTTCCACAGACACTGACTCTCACTGAGGTACAGTTCCACAGACACTGACTCTCACTGGGGTACAGTTCCACACACACACAGACTCTCACTGGGGTACAGTTCCAAAGACACTGACTCTCAGTGGGGAACAGTTCCACACACAGACTGAATCTCAATGGGGTACAGTTCCACAGACACTGACTCTCACTGGGGTACAGTTCCACACACACTGACCCACTCTCACTGGGGTACGGTTCCACACACTGACTCTCACTGGGCTCCAATTCCACACACACTGACTCTCACTGGGGTACAGTTCCACACACACTGACTCTCACTGGGGTACGGTTCCACACACACTGACTCTCACTGGTGTACAGTTCCACACACACTGACTCTCACTGGGTTACGGTTCCACACACACTGACCCTCTCTGGGGTACAGTTCCACACACACTGACCCTCACTGGGGTACAGTCCCACACACACTGACTCTCACTGGGGTACAGTCCCACACACACTGACTCTCACTGGGGTACAGTTCCACAGACACTGACTCTCACTGGGGTACAGTTCCACACACACAGACTCTCACTGGGGTACAGTTCCACAGACACTGACTCTCACTGGGGTACAGTTCCACAGACACTGACTCTCACTGTGGTACAGTTCCACACATACTGACTCTCACTGGGGTACAGTTCCACAGACACTGACTCTCACTGGGGTACAGTTCCACAGACACTGACTCTCACTGAGGTACAGTTCCACAGACACTGACTCTCACTGGGGTAAAGTTCCACACACACACAGACTCTCACTGGGGTACAGTTCCAAAGACACTGACTCTCACTGGGGTACAGTTCCACACACACACTGAATCTCACTGGGGTACCGTTCCACACACACTGACTCTCACTGGGGCACAGTCCCAAACACACTGACTCTCACTGAGGTACAGTTCCACAGACACTGACTCTCACTGGGGTACAGGTCGACAGACACTGACTTTCACTGGGGTACGGTTCCACACACACTGACTCTCACTGGGGGACAGTTCCACACACACTGACTCTCCCTGAGGTACAGTTCCATACACACTGACTCTCACTGGGGTACAGTTCCACACACACTGACTCTCACTGGGGTACAGTCCCACACACACAGACTCTCACTGGGGTACAGTTCCACAGACACTGACTCTCACTGGGGTACAGTTCCACACACACTGAATCTCACTGGGGTACAGTTCCACAGACACTGACTCTCACTGGGGTACAGTTCCACACACACTGACTCTCACTGGGGTATAGTTCCACACACACACACTCTCACTGGGGTACAGTTCCACAGACACTGACTCTCACTGGGGGACAGTTCCACAGACACTGACTCTCACTGAAGTACAGTTCCACAGACACTGAATCTCACTGTGGGACAGTCCCAAACACACTGACTCTCACTGGGGGACAGTTCCACAGACACTGACTCTCACTGGGATACAGTTCCACAGACACTGACTCTCACTGTGGTACAGTTCCACACATACTGACTCTCACTGGGGTACAGTTCCACACACACTGACCCACTCTCACTGGGGTACGGTTCCACACACTGACTCTCACTGGGCTCCAGTTCCACACACACTGACTCTCACTGGGATACAGTTCCACACACACTGACTCTCACTGGGGTACGGTTCCACACACACTGGCTCTCACTGGTGTACAGTTCCACACACACTGACTCTCACTGGGTTACGGTTCCACACACACTGACCCTCTCTGGGGTACAGTTCCACACACACTGACCCTCACTGGGGTACATTCCCACACACACTGACTCTCACTGGGGTACAGTCCCACACACACTGACTCTCACTGGGGTACAGTTCCACAGACACTGACTCTCACTGGGGTACAGGTCGACAGACACTGACTTTCACTGGGGTACGGTTCCACAGACACTGACTCTCACTGGGGTACAGTTCCACACACACTGACTCTCACTGGGGTACAGTTCCACACACACAGACTCTCACTGGGGTACAGTTCCACAGACACTGACTCTCACTGGGGTACAGTTCCACAGACACTGACTCTCACTGTGGTATAGTTCCACACATACTGACTCTCACTGGGGTACAGTTCCACAGCCACTGACTCTCACTGGGGTACAGTTCCAAAGACACTGACTCTCAGTGGGGAACAGTTCCACACACACACTGAATCTCAATGGGGTACAGTTCCACAGACACTGACTCTGACTGGGGTACAGTTCCACACACACTGACCCACTCTCACTGGGGTACGGTTCCACACACACTGACTCTCACTGGGCTCCAGTTCCACACACACTGACTCTCACTGGGGTACAGTTCCACGCACACTGACTCTCACTGGGGTACGGTTCCACACACACTGACTCTCACTGGTGTACAGTTCCACACACACTGACTCTCACTGGGTTACGGTTCCACACACACTGACCCTCTCTGGGGTACAGTTCCACACACACTGACGCTCACTGGGGTACAGTCCCACACACACTGACTTTCACTGGGGTACAGTCCCACACACACTGACTCTCACTGGGGTACAGTTCCACAGACACTGACTCTCACTGGGGTACAGTTCCACACACACAGACTCTCACTGGGGTACAGTTCCACAGACACTGACTCTCACTGGGTTACGGTTCCACAGACACTGACTCTCACTGTGGTACAGTTCCACACATACCGACTCTCACTGGGGTACAGTTCCACAGACACTGACTCTCACTGGGGTACAGTTCCACAGACACTGACTCTCACTGAGGGACAGTTCCACAGACACTGACTATCACTGGGGTACAGTTCCACACACACACAGACTCTCACTGGGGTACAGTTCCAAAGACACTGACTCTCACTGGGGTACAGTTCCACACACACACTGAATCTCACTGGGGTACCGTTCCACACACACTGACTCTCACTGGGGCACAGTCCCAAACACACTGACTCTCACTGGGGTACAGTCCCACAGACACTGACTCTCACCGAGGTACAGTTCCACAGACACTGACTCTCACTTGGGTACAGTTCCACACACACACTGAATCTCACTGGGGTACAGTTCCATACACACTGACTCTCACTGGGGTACAGTTCCACACACACTGACTCTCACTGGGGTACAGTCCCACACACACTGACTCTCACTGGGGTACAGTCCCACACACACTGACTCTCACTGGGGTACAGTCTCACAGACACTGACTCTCACTGGGGTACAGTTCCACACACACTGACTCTCACTGGGGGACAGTCCCACAGACACTGACTCTCACTCCGGTACAGTTCCACACACACTGAATCTCACTGGGGTACAGTTCCACAGACACTGACTCTCACTGGGGTACAGTACCACACACACAGACTCTCACTGGGGTACAGTTCCACAGACACTGACTCTCACTGGGGTACAGTTCCACAGACACTGACTCTCACTGGGGTACAGTTCCACAGACACTGACTCTCACTGTGGTGCAGTTCCACACATACTGACTCTCACTGGGGTACAGTTCCACAGCCACTGACACTCACTGGGGTACAGTTCCACAGACACTGACTCTCACTGAGGTACAGTTCCACAGACACTGACTCTCACTGGGATAAAGTTCCACACACACACAGACTCTCACTGGGGTACAGTTCTAAAGACACTGACTCTCAGTGGGGAACAGTTCCACACACAGACTGAATCTCAATGGGGTACAGTTCCACAGACACTGACTCTCACTGGGGTACAGTTCCACACACACTGACCCACTCTCACTGGGGTACGGTTCCACACACTGACTCTCACTGGGCTCCAGTTCCACACACACTGACTCTCACTGGGGTACAGTTCCACACACACTGACTCTCACTGGGGTACGGTTCCACACACACTGACTCTCACTGGGGTACAGTTCGACACACACTGACTCTCACTGGGTTACGGTTCCACAAACACTGACTCTCACTGGGGTACAGTTCCACAGACACTGACTCTCACTGGGGTACAGTTCCACACACACTGACTCTCACTGGGGTACGGTTCCACACATACTGACTCTCATTGGGGCACAGTTCCACAGACACTGACTCTCACTGGGGTACAGTTCCAAAGACACTGACTCTCACTGAGGTACAGTTCCACAGACACTGACTCTCACTGGGGTACAGTCCCACAGACACTGACTCTCACCGAGGTACAGTTCCACAGACACTGACTCTCTCTGGGGTACAGTTCCACACACACCCAGACTCTCACTGGGGTACAGTTCCACAGACATTGACTCTCACTGGGGTACAGTTCCGCACACACACTGAATCTCACTGGGGTACAGTTCCACAGACACTGACTCTCACTTGGGTACAGTTCCACACACACACTGAATCTCACTGGGGTACAGTTCCACACACACTGACCCTCACTGGGGTACAGTTCCACACACACTAACTCTCACTGGGGTACAGTTCCACACACACTGACTCTCACTGGGGTACAGTCCCACACACACTGACTCTCACTGGGGTACAGTCTCACAGACACTGACTCTCACTGGGGTACAGTTCCACAGACACTGACTCTCACTGGGGTACAGTTCCACAGACACTGACACTCACTGGGGTACAGTTCCACATACACTGACTCTCACTGGGGTACAGTTCCACATACACTGACTCTCACTGGGGTACAGTTCCACACACACTGACTCTCACTGGGGTACAGTACCACACACTCAGACTCTCACTGGGGTACAGTTCCACAGACACTGACTCTCACTGGGGTACAGTTCCACAGACACTGACTCTCACTGTGGTGCAGTTCCACACATACTGACTCTCACTGGGGTACAGTTCCACAGCCACTGACACTCACTGGGGTACAGTTCCACAGACACTGACTCTCACTGAGGTACAGTTCCACAGACACTGACTCTCACTGGGGTACAGTTCCACACACACACAGACTCTCACTGGGGTACAGTTCCAAAGACACTGACTCTCAGTGGGGAACAGTTCCACACACAGACTGAATCTCAATGGGGTACAGTTCCACAGACACTGACTCTCACTGGGGTACAGTTCCACACACACTGACCCACTCTCACTGGGGTACGGTTCCACACACTGACTCTCACTGGGCTCCAGTTCCACACACACTGACTCTCACTGGGGTACAGTTCCACACACACTGACTCTCACTGGGGTACGGTTCCACACACACTGACTCTCACTGGTGTACAGTTCCACACACACTGACTCTCACTGGGTTATGGTTCCACACACACTGACCCTCTCTGGGGTACAGTTCCACACACACTGACCCTCACTGGGGTACAGTCCCACACACACTGACTCTCACTGGGGTACAGTCCCACACACACTGACTCTCACTGGGGTACAGTTCCACAGACACTGACTCTCACTGGGGTACAGTTCCACACACACAGACTCTCACTGGGGTACAGTTCCACAGACACTGACTCTCACTGGGGTACAGTTCCACAGACACTGACTCTCACTGTGGTACAGTTCCACACATACTGACTCTCACTGGGGTACAGTTCCACAGACACTGACTCTCACTGGGGTACAGTTCCACAGACACTGACTCTCACTGAGGTACAGTTCCACAGACACTGACTCTCACTGGGGTAAAGTTCCACACACACACAGACTCTCACTGGGGTACAGTTCCAAAGACACTGACTCTCACTGGGGTACAGTTCCACACACACACTGAATCTCACTGGGGTACCGTTCCACACACACTGACTCTCACTGGGGCACAGTCCCAAACACACTGACTCTCACTGAGGTACAGTTCCACAGACACTGACTCTCACTGGGGTACAGGTCGACAGACACTGACTTTCACTGGGGTACGGTTCCACACACACTGACTCTCACTGGGGGACAGTTCCACACACACTGACTCTCCCTGAGGGACAGTTCCATACACACTGACTCTCACTGGGGTACAGTTCCACACACACTGACTCTCACTGGGGTACAGTCCCACACACACTGACTCTCACTGGGGTACAGTTCCACAGACACTGACTCTCACTGGGGTACAGTTCCACACACACTGAATCTCACTGGGGTACAGTTCCACAGACACTGACTCTCACTGGGGTACAGTTCCACACACACTGACTCTCACTGGGGTATAGTTCCACACACACACACTCTCACTGGGGTACAGTTCCACAGACACTGACGCTCACTGGGGGACAGTTCCACAGACACTGACTCTCACTGAAGTACAGTTCCACAGACACTGAATCTCACTGTGGGACAGTCCCAAACACACTGACTCTCACTGGGGTACAGTTCCACAGACACTGACTCTCACTGTGGTGCAGTTCCACACATACTGACTCTCACTGGGGTACAGTTCCACAGCCACTGACACTCACTGGGGTACAGTTCCACACACACTGACTCTCACTGTGGGACAGTCCCAAACACACTGACTCTCACTGGGGTACAGTTCCACAGACACTGACTCTCAATGGGGTATAGTTCCACACACACACACTCTCACTGGGGTACAGTTCCACAGACACTGACGCTCACTGGGGGACAGTTCCACACACACTGAATCTCACTGGGGTACAGTTCCACAGACACTGACTCTCACTGGGGTATAGTTCCACACACACACACTCTCACTGGGGTACAGTTCCACAGACACTGACTCTCACTGGGGGACAGTTCCACAGACACTGACTCTCACTGAAGTACAGTTCCACAAACACTGAATCTCACTGTGGGACAGTCCCAAACACACTGACTCTCACTGGGGGACAGTTCCACAGACACTGACTCTCACTGGGGTACAGTTCCACACACACTGAATCTCACTGGGGTACAGACCCACACACACTGACTCTCACTGGGGTACAGTCTCACAGACACTGACTCTCACTGGGGTACAGTTCCACAGACACTGACTCTCACTGGGGTACAGTTCCACAGACACTGACTCTCACTGGGGTACAGTTCCACATACACTGACTCTCTCTGGGGTACAGTTCCACATACACTGACTCTCACTGGGGTACAGTTCCACATACACTGACTCTCACTGGGGTACAGTTCCACAGACACTGACTCTCACTGGGGGACAGTCCCACACACACTGACTCTCACTGGGGGACAGATCCACAGACACTGACACTCACTGGAGTGCAGTTCCACACACACTGACTCTCACTGGGGGACAGTCCCACAGACACTGACTCTCACTCGAGTACAGTTCCACACACACTGAATCTCACTGGGGTACAGTTCCACAGACACTGACTCTCACTGGGGTACAGTTCCACACACACTGACTCTCACTGGGGTACAGTTCCACACACACAGACTCTCACTGGGGTACAGTTCCACAGACACTGACTCTCACTGGGGTACAGTTCCACAGACACTGACTCTCACTGTGGTATAGTTCCACACATACTGACTCTCACTGGGGTACAGTTCCACAGCCACTGACTCTCACTGGGGTACAGTTCCAAAGACACTGACTCTCAGTGGGGAACAGTTCCACACACACACTGAATCTCAATGGGGTACAGTTCCACAGACACTGACTCTGACTGGGGTACAGTTCCACACACACTGACCCACTCTCACTGGGGTACGGTTCCACACACACTGACTCTCACTGGGCTCCAGTTCCACACACACTGACTCTCACTGGGGTACAGTTCCACGCACACTGACTCTCACTGGGGTACGGTTCCACACACACTGACTCTCACTGGTGTACAGTTCCACACACACTGACTCTCACTGGGTTACGGTTCCACACACACTGACCCTCTCTGGGGTACAGTTCCACACACACTGACGCTCACTGGGGTACAGTCCCACACACACTGACTTTCACTGGGGTACAGTCCCACACACACTGACTCTCACTGGGGTACAGTTCCACAGACACTGACTCTCACTGGGGTACAGTTCCACACACACAGACTCTCACTGGGGTACAGTTCCACAGACACTGACTCTCACTGGGTTACGGTTCCACAGACACTGACTCTCACTGTGGTACAGTTCCACACATACCGACTCTCACTGGGGTACAGTTCCACAGACACTGACTCTCACTGGGGTACAGTTCCACAGACACTGACTCTCACTGAGGGACAGTTCCACAGACACTGACTATCACTGGGGTACAGTTCCACACACACACAGACTCTCACTGGGGTACAGTTCCAAAGACACTGACTCTCACTGGGGTACAGTTCCACACACACACTGAATCTCACTGGGGTACCGTTCCACACACACTGACTCTCACTGGGGCACAGTCCCAAACACACTGACTCTCACTGGGGTACAGTCCCACAGACACTGACTCTCACCGAGGTACAGTTCCACAGACACTGACTCTCACTTGGGTACAGTTCCACACACACACTGAATCTCACTGGGGTACAGTTCCATACACACTGACTCTCACTGGGGTACAGTTCCACACACACTGACTCTCACTGGGGTACAGTCCCACACACACTGACTCTCACTGGGGTACAGTCCCACACACACTGACTCTCACTGGGGTACAGTCTCACAGACACTGACTCTCACTGGGGTACAGTTCCACAGACACTGACTCTCACTGGGGTACAGTTCCACAGACACTGACACTCACTTGGGTACAGTTCTACATACACTGACTCTCACTGGGGTACAGTTCCACATACACTGACTCTCACTGGGGTACAGTTCCACAGACACTGACTCTCACTGGGGGACAGTCCCACACACACTGACTCTCACTGGGGGACAGATCCACAGACACAGACACTCACTGGAGTGCAGTTCCACACACACTGACTCTCACTGGGGGACAGTCCCACAGACACTGACTCTCACTCCGGTACAGTTCCACACACACTGAATCTCACTGGGGTACAGTTCCACAGACACTGACTCTCACTGGGGTACAGTTCCACACACACTGACTCTCACTGGGGTACAGTACCACACACACAGACTCTCACTGGGGTACAGTTCCACAGACACTGACTCTCACTGGGGTACAGTTCCACAGACACTGACTCTCACTGGGGTACAGTTCCACAGACACTGACTCTCACTGTGGTGCAGTTCCACACATACTGACTCTCACTGGGGTACAGTTCCACAGCCACTGACACTCACTGGGGTACAGTTCCACAGACACTGACTCTCACTGAGGTACAGTTCCACAGACACTGACTCTCACTGGGATAAAGTTCCACACACACACAGACTCTCACTGGGGTACAGTTCTAAAGACACTGACTCTCAGTGGGGAACAGTTCCACACACAGACTGAATCTCAATGGGGTACAGTTCCACAGACACTGACTCTCACTGGGGTACAGTTCCACACACACTGACCCACTCTCACTGGGGTACGGTTCCACACACTGACTCTCACTGGGCTCCAGTTCCACACACACTGACTCTCACTGGGGTACAGTTCCACACACACTGACTCTCACTGGGGTACGGTTCCACACACACTGACTCTCACTGGTGTACAGTTCGACACACACTGACTCTCACTGGGTTACGGTTCCACAAACACTGACTCTCACTGGGGTACAGTTCCACAGACACTGACTCTCACTGGGGTACAGTTCCACACACACTGACTCTCACTGGGGTACGGTTCCACACATACTGACTCTCATTGGGGCACAGTTCCACAGACACTGACTCTCACTGGGGTACAGTTCCAAAGACACTGACTCTCACTGAGGTACAGTTCCACAGACACTGACTCTCACTGGGGTACAGTCCCACAGACACTGACTCTCACCGAGGTACAGTTCCACAGACACTGACTCTCTCTGGGGTACAGTTCCACACACACCCAGACTCTCACTGGGGTACAGTTCCACAGACATTGACTCTCACTGGGGTACAGTTCCGCACACACACTGAATCTCACTGGGGTACAGTTCCACAGACACTGACTCTCACTTGGGTACAGTTCCACACACACACTGAATCTCACTGGGGTACAGTTCCACACACACTGACCCTCACTGGGGTACAGTTCCACACACACTAACTCTCACTGGGGTACAGTTCCACACACACTGACTCTCACTGGGGTACAGTCCCACACACACTGACTCTCACTGGGGTACAGTCTCACAGACACTGACTCTCACTGGGGTACAGTTCCACAGACACTGACTCTCACTGGGGTACAGTTCCACAGACACTGACACTCACTGGGGTACAGTTCCACATACACTGACTCTCACTGGGGTACAGTTCCACATACACTGACTCTCACTGGGGTACAGTTCCACACACACTGACTCTCACTGGGGTACAGTACCACACACTCAGACTCTCACTGGGGTACAGTTCCACAGACACTGACTCTCACTGGGGTACAGTTCCACAGACACTGACTCTCACTGTGGTGCAGTTCCACACATACTGACTCTCACTGGGGTACAGTTCCACAGCCACTGACACTCACTGGGGTACAGTTCCACAGACACTGACTCTCACTGAGGTACAGTTCCACAGACACTGACTCTCACTGGGGTACAGTTCCACACACACACAGACTCTCACTGGGGTACAGTTCCAAAGACACTGACTCTCAGTGGGGAACAGTTCCACACACAGACTGAATCTCAATGGGGTACAGTTCCACAGACACTGACTCTCACTGGGGTACAGTTCCACACACACTGACCCACTCTCACTGGGGTACGGTTCCACACACTGACTCTCACTGGGCTCCAGTTCCACACACACTGACTCTCACTGGGGTACAGTTCCACACACACTGACTCTCACTGGGGTACGGTTCCACACACACTGACTCTCACTGGTGTACAGTTCCACACACACTGACTCTCACTGGGTTATGGTTCCACACACACTGACCCTCTCTGGGGTACAGTTCCACACACACTGACCCTCACTGGGGTACAGTCCCACACACACTGACTCTCACTGGGGTACAGTCCCACACACACTGACTCTCACTGGGGTACAGTTCCACAGACACTGACTCTCACTGGGGTACAGTTCCACACACACAGACTCTCACTGGGGTACAGTTCCACAGACACTGACTCTCACTGGGGTACAGTTCCACAGACACTGACTCTCACTGTGGTACAGTTCCACACATACTGACTCTCACTGGGGTACAGTTCCACAGACACTGACTCTCACTGGGGTACAGTTCCACAGACACTGACTCTCACTGAGGTACAGTTCCACAGACACTGACTCTCACTGGGGTAAAGTTCCACACACACACAGACTCTCACTGGGGTACAGTTCCAAAGACACTGACTCTCACTGGGGTACAGTTCCACACACACACTGAATCTCACTGGGGTACCGTTCCACACACACTGACTCTCACTGGGGCACAGTCCCAAACACACTGACTCTCACTGAGGTACAGTTCCACAGACACTGACTCTCACTGGGGTACAGGTCGACAGACACTGACTTTCACTGGGGTACGGTTCCACACACACTGACTCTCACTGGGGGACAGTTCCACACACACTGACTCTCCCTGAGGGACAGTTCCATACACACTGACTCTCACTGGGGTACAGTTCCACACACACTGACTCTCACTGGGGTACAGTCCCACACACACTGACTCTCACTGGGGTACAGTTCCACAGACACTGACTCTCACTGGGGTACAGTTCCACACACACTGAATCTCACTGGGGTACAGTTCCACAGACACTGACTCTCACTGGGGTACAGTTCCACACACACTGACTCTCACTGGGGTATAGTTCCACACACACACACTCTCACTGGGGTACAGTTCCACAGACACTGACGCTCACTGGGGGACAGTTCCACAGACACTGACTCTCACTGAAGTACAGTTCCACAGACACTGAATCTCACTGTGGGACAGTCCCAAACACACTGACTCTCACTGGGGTACAGTTCCACAGACACTGACTCTCACTGTGGTGCAGTTCCACACATACTGACTCTCACTGGGGTACAGTTCCACAGCCACTGACACTCACTGGGGTACAGTTCCACAGACACTGACTCTCACTGAGGTACAGTTCCACAGACACTGACTCTCACTGGGGTACAGTTCCACACACACACAGACTCTCACTGGGGTACAGTTCCAAAGACACTGACTCTCAGTGGGGAACAGTTCCACACACAGACTGAATCTCAATGGGGTACAGTTCCACAGACACTGACTCTCACTGGGGTACAGTTCCACACACACTGACCCACTCTCACTGGGGTACGGTTCCACACACTGACTCTCACTGGGCTCCAGTTCCACACACACTGACTCTCACTGGGGTACAGTTCCACACACACTGACTCTCACTGGGGTACGGTTCCACACACACTGACTCTCACTGGTGTACAGTTCCACACACACTGACTCTCACTGGGTTACGGTTCCACACACACTGACCCTCTCTGGGGTACAGTTCCACACACACTGACCCTCACTGGGGTACAGTCCCACACACACTGACTCTCACTGGGGTACAGTCCCACACACACTGACTCTCACTGGGGTACAGTTCCACAGACACTGACTCTCACTGGGGTACAGTTCCACACACACAGACTCTCACTGGGGTACAGTTCCACAGACACTGACTCTCACTGGGGTACAGTTCCACAGACACTGACTCTCACTGTGGTACAGTTCCACACATACTGACTCTCACTGGGGTACAGTTCCACAGACACTGACTCTCACTGGGGTACAGTTCCACAGACACTGACTCTCACTGAGGTACAGTTCCACAGACACTGACTCTCACTGGGGTAAAGTTCCACACACACACAGACTCTCACTGGGGTACAGTTCCAAAGACACTGACTCTCACTGGGGTACAGTTCCACACACACACTGAATCTCACTGGGGTACCGTTCCACACACACTGACTCTCACTGGGGCACAGTCCCAAACACACTGACTCTCACTGAGGTACAGTTCCACAGACACTGACTCTCACTGGGGTACAGGTCGACAGACACTGACTTTCACTGGGGTACGGTTCCACACACACTGACTCTCACTGGGGGACAGTTCCACACACACTGACTCTCCCTGAGGTACAGTTCCATACACACTGACTCTCACTGGGGTACAGTTCCACACACACTGACTCTCACTGCGGTACAGTCCCACACACACTGACTCTCACTGGGGTACAGTTCCACAGACACTGACTCTCACTGGGGTACAGTTCCACACACACTGAATCTCACTGGGGTACAGTTCCACAGACACTGACTCTCACTGGGGTACAGTTCCACTCACACTGACTCTCACTGGGGTATAGTTCCACACACACACACTCTCACTGGGGTACAGTTCCACAGACACTGACTCTCACTGGGGGACAGTTCCACAGACACTGACTCTCACTGAAGTACAGTTCCACAGACACTGAATCTCACTGTGGGACAGTCCCAAACACACTGACTCTCACTGGGGGACAGTTCCACAGACACTGACTCTCACTGGGATACAGTTCCACATACACTGACTCTCACTGGGGTACAGTTCCACACACACTGTCTCTCACTGGGGTACAGTTCCACACACACTGACTCTCCCTGAGGTACAGTTCCACACACACTGACTCTCACTGGGATACAGTTCCACACACACTGACTCTCACTGGGGTACAGTCCCACACACACTGACTCACTGGGGTACAGTTCCACAGACACTGACTCTCACTGGGGTATAGTTCCACACACACTGAATCTCACTGGGGTACAGTTCCACACACACAGACTCTCACTGGGGTACAGTTCCACAGACACTGACTCTCACTGGGGTACAGTTCCACAGACACTGACTCTCACTGTGGTATAGTTCCACACATACTGACTCTCACTGGGGTACAGTTCCACAGCCACTGACTCTCACTGGGGTACAGTTCCAAAGACACTGACTCTCAGTGGGGAACAGTTCCACACACACACTGAATCTCAATGGGGTACAGTTCCACAGACACTGACTCTCACTGGGGTACAGTTCCACACACACTGACCCACTCTCACTGGGGTACGGTTCCACACACACTGACTCTCACTGGGCTCCAGTTCCACACACACTGACTCTCACTGGGGTAAAGTTCCACGCACACTGACTCTCACTGGGTTACGGTTCCACACACACTGACCCTCTCTGGGGTACAGTTCCACACACACTGACCCTCACTGGGGTACAGTCCCACACACACTGACTCTCACTGGGGTACAGTCCCACACACACTGACTCTCACTGGGGTACACTTCCACAGACACTGACTCTCACTGGGGTACAGTTCCACACACACAGACTCTCACTGGGGTACAGTTCCACAGACACTGACTCTCACTGGGGTACAGTTCCACAGACACTGACTCTCACTGTGGTACAGTTCCACACATACTGACTCTCACTGGAGTACAGTTCCACACACACTGACTCTCACTGGGGTACAGTCCCACACACACTGACTCTCACTGGGGTACAGTTCCACAGACACTGACTCTCACTGGGGTACAGTTCCACACACACTGAATCTCACTGGGGTACAGTTCCCCAGACACTGACTCTCACTGGGGTACAGTTCCACACACACTGACTCTCACTGGGGTATAGTTCCACACACACAGACTCTCACTGGGGTACAGTTCCACAGACACTGACTCTCACTGGGGGACAGTTCCACAGACACTGACTCTCACTGAAGTACAGTTCCACAGACACTGAATCTCACTGTGGGACAGTCCCAAACACACTGACTCTCACTGGGGGACAGTTCCACAGACACTGACTCTCACTGGGGTACATTTCCACATACACTGACTCTCACTGGGGTACAGTTCCACACACACTGTCTCTCACTGGGATACAGTTCCACCCACACTGACTCTCCCTGAGGTACAGTTCCACACACACTGAATCTCACTGGGGTACAGTTCCACACACACTGACTCTCACTGGGGTACAGTCCCACACACACTGACTCACTGGGGTACAGTTCCACAGACACTGACTCTCACTGGGGTACAGTTCCACACACACTGAATCTCACTGGGGTACAGTCCCCCACACACTGACTCTCACTGGGGTACAGTCTCACAGACACTGACTCTCACTGGGGTACAGTTCCACAGACACTGACTGTCACTGGGGTACAGTTCCACAGACACTGACTCTCACTGGGGTACAGTTCCACATACACTGACTCTCACTGGGGTACAGTTCCACATACACTGACTCTCACTGGGGTACAGTTCCACAGACACTGTCTCTCACTGTGGTATAGTTCCACACATACTGACTCTCACTGGGGTACAGTTCCACAGCCACTGACTCTCACTGGGGTACAGTTCCAAAGACACTGACTCTCAGTGGGGAACAGTTCCACACACACACTGAATCTCAATGGGGTACAGTTCCACAGACACTGACTCTCACTGGGGTACAGTTCCACACACACTGACCCACTCTCACTGGGGTACGGTTCCACACACACTGACTCTCACTGGGGTACAGTTCCACGCACACTGACTCTCACTGGGGTACGGTTCCACACACACTGACTCTCACTGGTGTACAGTTCCACACACACTGACTCTCACTGGGTTACGGTTCCACACACACTGACCCTCTCTGGGGTACAGTTCCACACACACTGACCCTCACTGGGGTACAGTTCCACACACACTGACTATCACTGGGGTACAGTCCCACACACACTGACTCTCACTGGGGTACAGTTCCACAGACACTGACTCTCACTGGGGTACAGTTCCACACACACTGAATCTCACTGGGGTACAGTTCCACACACACTGACTCTCACTGGGGTATAGTTCCACACACACAGACTCTAACTGGGGTACAGTTCCACAGACACTGACTTTCACTGGGGTACAGTTCCACAGACACTGACACGCACTGTGGTACAGTTCCACACATACTGACTCTCACTGGGGTACAGTTCCACAGACACTGACTCTCACTGGGGGACAGTTCCACAGACACTGACTCTCACTGAAGTACAGTTCCACAGACACTGAATCTCACTGTGGGACAGTCCCAAACACACTGACTCTCACTGGGGGACAGTTCCACAGACACTGACTCTCACTGGGGTACAGTTCCACATACACTGACTCTCACTGGGGTACAGTTCCACACACACTGACTCTCCCTGAGGTACAGTTCCACACACACTGACTCTCACTGGGGTACAGTCCCACAGACACTGACTCTCACCGAGGTACAGTTCCACAGACACTGACTCTCACTGGGGTACAGTTCCACACACACACTGAATCTCACTGGGGTACAGTTCCACAGACACTGACTCTCACTTGGGTCCAGTTCCACACACTCACTGAATCTCACTGGGGTGCAGTTCCACACACACTAACTCTCACTGGGGTACAGTTCCACACACACTGAATCTCACTGGGGTACAGTTCCACAGACACTGACTCTCACTGGGGGACAGTCCCACACACACTGACTCTCACTGGGGGACAGATCCACAGACACTGACACTCACTGGAGTGCAGTTCCACACACACTGACTCTCACTGGGGGACAGTCCCACAGACACTGACTCTCACTCGGGTACAGTTCCACACACACTGACTCTCCCTGAGGTACAGTTCCACACACACTGACTCTCACTGGGGTACAGTTCCACACACATTGACTCTCACTGGGGTACAGTCCCACACACACTGACTCTCACTGGGGTACAGTTCCACACACACTGACTCTCACTGGGGTACAGTTCCACAGACACTGACTCTCACTGGGGTACAGTTCCACACACACTGACTCTCACTGGGGTACAGTTCCACACACACAGACTCTCACTGGGGTACAGTTCCACAGACACTGACTCTCACTGGGGTACAGTTCCACAGACACTGACTCTCATTGTGGTACAGTTCCACACATACTGACTCTCACTGGGGTACAGTTCCACAGACACTGACTCTCACTGGGGTACAGTTCCACAGACACTGACTCTCACTGAGGTACAGTTCCACAGACACTGACTCTCACTGGGGTACAGTTCCACACACACACAGACTCTCACTGGGGTACAGTTGCAAAGACACTGACTCTCACTGGGGTACAGTTCCACACACACACTGAATCTCACTGGGGTACAGTTCCACAGATACTGACTCTCACTGGTGTACAGTTCCACACTCACTGACTCTCAGTTGGGTACGGTTCCACACCAACTGACTCTCACTGGGGTACAGTTCCACACACACTGACTCTCACTGGGGTACAGTTCCACACACACTGACTCTCACTGGGGTACGGTTCCACACATACTGACTCTCACTGGGGGACAGTTCCACAGACACTGACTCTCACTGGGGTACAGTTCCAAAGACACTGACTCTCAGTTGGGTACGGTTCCACACCAACTGACTCTCACTGGGGTACAGTTCCACAGACACTGACTCTCACTGGGGTACAGTCCCACAGACACTGACTCTCACCGAGGTACAGTTCCACAGACACTGACTCTCTCTGGGGTACAGTTCCACACACACACAGACTCTCACTGGGGTACAGTTCCACAGACACTGACTCTCACTTGGGTACAGTTCCACACACACACTGAATCTCACTGGGGTACAGTTCCACACACACACTGACTCTCACTGGGGTACAGTTCCCCACACACTGACTCTCACTGGGGTACAGTTCCACACACACTGACTCTCACTGGGGTACAGTCCCACAGGCACTGACTCTCACTGGGGTACAGTCCCACAGACACTGACTCTCACTGGGGTACAGTTCCACAGACACTGACTCTCACTGGGGTACAGTTCCACAGACACTGACTCTCACTGGGGTACAGTTCCACAGACACTGACTCTCACTGGGGTACAGTTCCACATACACTGACTCTCACTGGGGTACAGTTCCACACACAATGACTCTCACTGGGGTGCAGTCCCACAGACACTGACTCTCACTGGGGTACAGTTCCACACACACTGACTCTCCCTGGGGTACAGTTCCACACACACTGACTCTCACTGTGGTACAGTTCCACACACACTGACTCTCCCTGGGGTACAGTTCCACACACACTGACTCTCACTGGGGTACAGTTCCACACACACTGACTCTCACTGGGGTACAGTTCCACACACACTGACTCTCACTGGGGTGCTTTTCCACAGACACTGACTCTCACTGGGGTACAGTTCCACAGACACTGACTCTCACTGTGGTACAGTTCCACACATACTGACTCTCACTGGGGTACAGTTCCACAGACACTGACTCTCACTGGGGTACGGTTCCACACACACTGACTCTCCCTGAGGTACAGTTCCACACACACTGACTCTCACTGGGGTACAGTTCCACACACACTGACTCTCACTGGGGTACAGTCCCACACACACTGACTCTCACTGGGGTACAGTTCCACAGACACTGACTCTCAATGGGGTACAGTTCCACACACACTGACTCTCACTGGGGTACAGTTCCACACACACTGACTCTCCCTGAGGTACAGTTCCACACACACTGACTCTCACTGGGGTACAGTTCCACACACATTGACTCTCACTGGGGTACAGTCCCACACACACTGACTCTCACTGGGATACAGTTCAACAGACACTGACTCTCACTGGTGTACAGTTCCACACACACTGAATCTCACTGGGGTACAGTTCCACAGACACTGACTCTCACTGGGGTAGAGTTCCACACACACTGACTCTCACTGGGGTACAGTTCCACAGACACTGACTCTCACTGGGGTACAGTTCCACAGACAGTGACTCTCACTGTGGTACAGTTCCACACATTCTGACTCTCGCTGGGGTACAGTTCCACAGACACTGACTCTCACTGGGGTACAGTTCCACAGACACTGACTCTCACTGAGGTACAGTTCCACAGACACTGACTCTCACTGGGGGACAGTTCCACAGACACTGACTCTCACTGGGGTACAGTTCCAAAGACACTGACTCTCACTGAGGTACAGTTCCACAGACACTGACTCTCACTGGGGTACAGTCCCACAGACACTGACTCTCACCGAGGTACAGTTCCACAGACACTGACTCTCTCTGGGGTACAGTTCCACACACACCCAGACTCTCACTGGGGTACAGTTCCACAGACATTGACTCTCACTGGGGTACAGTTCCGCACACACACTGAATCTCACTGGGGTACAGTTCCACAGACACTGACTCTCACTTGGGTACAGTTCCACACACACACTGAATCTCACTGGGGTACAGTTCCACACACACTGACCCTCACTGGGGTACAGTTCCACACACACTAACTCTCACTGGGGTACAGTTCCACACACACTGACTCTCACTGGGGTACAGTCCCACACACACTGACTCTCACTGGGGTACAGTCTCACAGACACTGACTCTCACTGGGGTACAGTTCCACAGACACTGACTCTCACTGGGGTACAGTTCCACAGACACTGACACTCACTGGGGTACAGTTCCACATACACTGACTCTCACTGGGGTACAGTTCCACATACACTGACTCTCACTGGGGTACAGTTCCACACACACTGACTCTCACTGGGGTACAGTACCACACACTCAGACTCTCACTGGGGTACAGTTCCACAGACACTGACTCTCACTGGGGTACAGTTCCACAGACACTGACTCTCACTGTGGTGCAGTTCCACACATACTGACTCTCACTGGGGTACAGTTCCACAGCCACTGACACTCACTGGGGTACAGTTCCACAGACACTGACTCTCACTGAGGTACAGTTCCACAGACACTGACTCTCACTGGGGTACAGTTCCACACACACACAGACTCTCACTGGGGTACAGTTCCAAAGACACTGACTCTCAGTGGGGAACAGTTCCACACACAGACTGAATCTCAATGGGGTACAGTTCCACAGACACTGACTCTCACTGGGGTACAGTTCCACACACACTGACCCACTCTCACTGGGGTACGGTTCCACACACTGACTCTCACTGGGCTCCAGTTCCACACACACTGACTCTCACTGGGGTACAGTTCCACACACACTGACTCTCACTGGGGTACGGTTCCACACACACTGACTCTCACTGGTGTACAGTTCCACACACACTGACTCTCACTGGGTTATGGTTCCACACACACTGACCCTCTCTGGGGTACAGTTCCACACACACTGACCCTCACTGGGGTACAGTCCCACACACACTGACTCTCACTGGGGTACAGTCCCACACACACTGACTCTCACTGGGGTACAGTTCCACAGACACTGACTCTCACTGGGGTACAGTTCCACACACACAGACTCTCACTGGGGTACAGTTCCACAGACACTGACTCTCACTGGGGTACAGTTCCACAGACACTGACTCTCACTGTGGTACAGTTCCACACATACTGACTCTCACTGGGGTACAGTTCCACAGACACTGACTCTCACTGGGGTACAGTTCCACAGACACTGACTCTCACTGAGGTACAGTTCCACAGACACTGACTCTCACTGGGGTAAAGTTCCACACACACACAGACTCTCACTGGGGTACAGTTCCAAAGACACTGACTCTCACTGGGGTACAGTTCCACACACACACTGAATCTCACTGGGGTACCGTTCCACACACACTGACTCTCACTGGGGCACAGTCCCAAACACACTGACTCTCACTGAGGTACAGTTCCACAGACACTGACTCTCACTGGGGTACAGGTCGACAGACACTGACTTTCACTGGGGTACGGTTCCACACACACTGACTCTCACTGGGGGACAGTTCCACACACACTGACTCTCCCTGAGGGACAGTTCCATACACACTGACTCTCACTGGGGTACAGTTCCACACACACTGACTCTCACTGGGGTACAGTCCCACACACACTGACTCTCACTGGGGTACAGTTCCACAGACACTGACTCTCACTGGGGTACAGTTCCACACACACTGAATCTCACTGGGGTACAGTTCCACAGACACTGACTCTCACTGGGGTACAGTTCCACACACACTGACTCTCACTGGGGTATAGTTCCACACACACACACTCTCACTGGGGTACAGTTCCACAGACACTGACGCTCACTGGGGGACAGTTCCACAGACACTGACTCTCACTGAAGTACAGTTCCACAGACACTGAATCTCACTGTGGGACAGTCCCAAACACACTGACTCTCACTGGGGTACAGTTCCACAGACACTGACTCTCACTGTGGTGCAGTTCCACACATACTGACTCTCACTGGGGTACAGTTCCACAGCCACTGACACTCACTGGGGTACAGTTCCACACACACTGACTCTCACTGTGGGACAGTCCCAAACACACTGACTCTCACTGGGGTACAGTTCCACAGACACTGACTCTCAATGGGGTATAGTTCCACACACACACACTCTCACTGGGGTACAGTTCCACAGACACTGACGCTCACTGGGGGACAGTTCCACACACACTGAATCTCACTGGGGTACAGTTCCACAGACACTGACTCTCACTGGGGTATAGTTCCACACACACACACTCTCACTGGGGTACAGTTCCACAGACACTGACTCTCACTGGGGGACAGTTCCACAGACACTGACTCTCACTGAAGTACAGTTCCACAAACACTGAATCTCACTGTGGGACAGTCCCAAACACACTGACTCTCACTGGGGGACAGTTCCACAGACACTGACTCTCACTGGGGTACAGTTCCACACACACTGAATCTCACTGGGGTACAGACCCACACACACTGACTCTCACTGGGGTACAGTCTCACAGACACTGACTCTCACTGGGGTACAGTTCCACAGACACTGACTCTCACTGGGGTACAGTTCCACAGACACTGACTCTCACTGGGGTACAGTTCCACATACACTGACTCTCTCTGGGGTACAGTTCCACATACACTGACTCTCACTGGGGTACAGTTCCACATACACTGACTCTCACTGGGGTACAGTTCCACAGACACTGACTCTCACTGGGGGACAGTCCCACACACACTGACTCTCACTGGGGGACAGATCCACAGACACTGACACTCACTGGAGTGCAGTTCCACACACACTGACTCTCACTGGGGGACAGTCCCACAGACACTGACTCTCACTCGAGTACAGTTCCACACACACTGAATCTCACTGGGGTACAGTTCCACAGACACTGACTCTCACTGGGGTACAGTTCCACACACACTGACTCTCACTGGGGTACAGTTCCACACACACAGACTCTCACTGGGGTACAGTTCCACAGACACTGACTCTCACTGGGGTACAGTTCCACAGACACTGACTCTCACTGTGGTATAGTTCCACACATACTGACTCTCACTGGGGTACAGTTCCACAGCCACTGACTCTCACTGGGGTACAGTTCCAAAGACACTGACTCTCAGTGGGGAACAGTTCCACACACACACTGAATCTCAATGGGGTACAGTTCCACAGACACTGACTCTGACTGGGGTACAGTTCCACACACACTGACCCACTCTCACTGGGGTACGGTTCCACACACACTGACTCTCACTGGGCTCCAGTTCCACACACACTGACTCTCACTGGGGTACAGTTCCACGCACACTGACTCTCACTGGGGTACGGTTCCACACACACTGACTCTCACTGGTGTACAGTTCCACACACACTGACTCTCACTGGGTTACGGTTCCACACACACTGACCCTCTCTGGGGTACAGTTCCACACACACTGACGCTCACTGGGGTACAGTCCCACACACACTGACTTTCACTGGGGTACAGTCCCACACACACTGACTCTCACTGGGGTACAGTTCCACAGACACTGACTCTCACTGGGGTACAGTTCCACACACACAGACTCTCACTGGGGTACAGTTCCACAGACACTGACTCTCACTGGGTTACGGTTCCACAGACACTGACTCTCACTGTGGTACAGTTCCACACATACCGACTCTCACTGGGGTACAGTTCCACAGACACTGACTCTCACTGGGGTACAGTTCCACAGACACTGACTCTCACTGAGGGACAGTTCCACAGACACTGACTATCACTGGGGTACAGTTCCACACACACACAGACTCTCACTGGGGTACAGTTCCAAAGACACTGACTCTCACTGGGGTACAGTTCCACACACACACTGAATCTCACTGGGGTACCGTTCCACACACACTGACTCTCACTGGGGCACAGTCCCAAACACACTGACTCTCACTGGGGTACAGTCCCACAGACACTGACTCTCACCGAGGTACAGTTCCACAGACACTGACTCTCACTTGGGTACAGTTCCACACACACACTGAATCTCACTGGGGTACAGTTCCATACACACTGACTCTCACTGGGGTACAGTTCCACACACACTGACTCTCACTGGGGTACAGTCCCACACACACTGACTCTCACTGGGGTACAGTCCCACACACACTGACTCTCACTGGGGTACAGTCTCACAGACACTGACTCTCACTGGGGTACAGTTCCACAGACACTGACTCTCACTGGGGTACAGTTCCACAGACACTGACACTCACTTGGGTACAGTTCCACATACACTGACTCTCACTGGGGTACAGTTCCACATACACTGACTCTCACTGGGGTACAGTTCCACAGACACTGACTCTCACTGGGGGACAGTCCCACACACACTGACTCTCACTGGGGGACAGATCCACAGACACAGACACTCACTGGAGTGCAGTTCCACACACACTGACTCTCACTGGGGGACAGTCCCACAGACACTGACTCTCACTCCGGTACAGTTCCACACACACTGAATCTCACTGGGGTACAGTTCCACAGACACTGACTCTCACTGGGGTACAGTTCCACACACACTGACTCTCACTGGGGTACAGTACCACACACACAGACTCTCACTGGGGTACAGTTCCACAGACACTGACTCTCACTGGGGTACAGTTCCACAGACACTGACTCTCACTGGGGTACAGTTCCACAGACACTGACTCTCACTGTGGTGCAGTTCCACACATACTGACTCTCACTGGGGTACAGTTCCACAGCCACTGACACTCACTGGGGTACAGTTCCACAGACACTGACTCTCACTGAGGTACAGTTCCACAGACACTGACTCTCACTGGGATAAAGTTCCACACACACACAGACTCTCACTGGGGTACAGTTCTAAAGACACTGACTCTCAGTGGGGAACAGTTCCACACACAGACTGAATCTCAATGGGGTACAGTTCCACAGACACTGACTCTCACTGGGGTACAGTTCCACACACACTGACCCACTCTCACTGGGGTACGGTTCCACACACTGACTCTCACTGGGCTCCAGTTCCACACACACTGACTCTCACTGGGGTACAGTTCCACACACACTGACTCTCACTGGGGTACGGTTCCACACACACTGACTCTCACTGGTGTACAGTTCGACACACACTGACTCTCACTGGGTTACGGTTCCACAAACACTGACTCTCACTGGGGTACAGTTCCACAGACACTGACTCTCACTGGGGTACAGTTCCACACACACTGACTCTCACTGGGGTACGGTTCCACACATACTGACTCTCATTGGGGCACAGTTCCACAGACACTGACTCTCACTGGGGTACAGTTCCAAAGACACTGACTCTCACTGAGGTACAGTTCCACAGACACTGACTCTCACTGGGGTACAGTCCCACAGACACTGACTCTCACCGAGGTACAGTTCCACAGACACTGACTCTCTCTGGGGTACAGTTCCACACACACCCAGACTCTCACTGGGGTACAGTTCCACAGACATTGACTCTCACTGGGGTACAGTTCCGCACACACACTGAATCTCACTGGGGTACAGTTCCACAGACACTGACTCTCACTTGGGTACAGTTCCACACACACACTGAATCTCACTGGGGTACAGTTCCACACACACTGACCCTCACTGGGGTACAGTTCCACACACACTAACTCTCACTGGGGTACAGTTCCACACACACTGACTCTCACTGGGGTACAGTCCCACACACACTGACTCTCACTGGGGTACAGTCTCACAGACACTGACTCTCACTGGGGTACAGTTCCACAGACACTGACTCTCACTGGGGTACAGTTCCACAGACACTGACACTCACTGGGGTACAGTTCCACATACACTGACTCTCACTGGGGTACAGTTCCACATACACTGACTCTCACTGGGGTACAGTTCCACACACACTGACTCTCACTGGGGTACAGTACCACACACTCAGACTCTCACTGGGGTACAGTTCCACAGACACTGACTCTCACTGGGGTACAGTTCCACAGACACTGACTCTCACTGTGGTGCAGTTCCACACATACTGACTCTCACTGGGGTACAGTTCCACAGCCACTGACACTCACTGGGGTACAGTTCCACAGACACTGACTCTCACTGAGGTACAGTTCCACAGACACTGACTCTCACTGGGGTACAGTTCCACACACACACAGACTCTCACTGGGGTACAGTTCCAAAGACACTGACTCTCAGTGGGGAACAGTTCCACAAACAGACTGAATCTCAATGGGGTACAGTTCCACAGACACTGACTCTCACTGGGGTACAGTTCCACACACACTGACCCACTCTCACTGGGGTACGGTTCCACACACTGACTCTCACTGGGCTCCAGTTCCACACACACTGACTCTCACTGGGGTACAGTTCCACACACACTGACTCTCACTGGGGTACGGTTCCACACACACTGACTCTCACTGGTGTACAGTTCCACACACACTGACTCTCACTGGGTTATGGTTCCACACACACTGACCCTCTCTGGGGTACAGTTCCACACACACTGACCCTCACTGGGGTACAGTCCCACACACACTGACTCTCACTGGGGTACAGTCCCACACACACTGACTCTCACTGGGGTACAGTTCCACAGACACTGACTCTCACTGGGGTACAGTTCCACACACACAGACTCTCACTGGGGTACAGTTCCACAGACACTGACTCTCACTGGGGTACAGTTCCACAGACACTGACTCTCACTGTGGTACAGTTCCACACATACTGACTCTCACTGGGGTACAGTTCCACAGACACTGACTCTCACTGGGGTACAGTTCCACAGACACTGACTCTCACTGAGGTACAGTTCCACAGACACTGACTCTCACTGGGGTAAAGTTCCACACACACACAGACTCTCACTGGGGTACAGTTCCAAAGACACTGACTCTCACTGGGGTACAGTTCCACACACACACTGAATCTCACTGGGGTACCGTTCCACACACACTGACTCTCACTGGGGCACAGTCCCAAACACACTGACTCTCACTGAGGTACAGTTCCACAGACACTGACTCTCACTGGGGTACAGGTCGACAGACACTGACTTTCACTGGGGTACGGTTCCACACACACTGACTCTCACTGGGGGACAGTTCCACACACACTGACTCTCCCTGAGGGACAGTTCCATACACACTGACTCTCACTGGGGTACAGTTCCACACACACTGACTCTCACTGGGGTACAGTCCCACACACACTGACTCTCACTGGGGTACAGTTCCACAGACACTGACTCTCACTGGGGTACAGTTCCACACACACTGAATCTCACTGGGGTACAGTTCCACAGACACTGACTCTCACTGGGGTACAGTTCCACACACACTGACTCTCACTGGGGTATAGTTCCACACACACACACTCTCACTGGGGTACAGTTCCACAGACACTGACGCTCACTGGGGGACAGTTCCACAGACACTGACTCTCACTGAAGTACAGTTCCACAGACACTGAATCTCACTGTGGGACAGTCCCAAACACACTGACTCTCACTGGGGTACAGTTCCACAGACACTGACTCTCACTGTGGTGCAGTTCCACACATACTGACTCTCACTGGGGTACAGTTCCACAGCCACTGACACTCACTGGGGTACAGTTCCACAGACACTGACTCTCACTGAGGTACAGTTCCACAGACACTGACTCTCACTGGGGTACAGTTCCACACACACACAGACTCTCACTGGGGTACAGTTCCAAAGACACTGACTCTCAGTGGGGAACAGTTCCACACACAGACTGAATCTCAATGGGGTACAGTTCCACAGACACTGACTCTCACTGGGGTACAGTTCCACACACACTGACCCACTCTCACTGGGGTACGGTTCCACACACTGACTCTCACTGGGCTCCAGTTCCACACACACTGACTCTCACTGGGGTACAGTTCCACACACACTGACTCTCACTGGGGTACGGTTCCACACACACTGACTCTCACTGGTGTACAGTTCCACACACACTGACTCTCACTGGGTTACGGTTCCACACACACTGACCCTCTCTGGGGTACAGTTCCACACACACTGACCCTCACTGGGGTACAGTCCCACACACACTGACTCTCACTGGGGTACAGTCCCACACACACTGACTCTCACTGGGGTACAGTTCCACAGACACTGACTCTCACTGGGGTACAGTTCCACACACACAGACTCTCACTGGGGTACAGTTCCACAGACACTGACTCTCACTGGGGTACAGTTCCACAGACACTGACTCTCACTGTGGTACAGTTCCACACATACTGACTCTCACTGGGGTACAGTTCCACAGACACTGACTCTCACTGGGGTACAGTTCCACAGACACTGACTCTCACTGAGGTACAGTTCCACAGACACTGACTCTCACTGGGGTAAAGTTCCACACACACACAGACTCTCACTGGGGTACAGTTCCAAAGACACTGACTCTCACTGGGGTACAGTTCCACACACACACTGAATCTCACTGGGGTACCGTTCCACACACACTGACTCTCACTGGGGCACAGTCCCAAACACACTGACTCTCACTGAGGTACAGTTCCACAGACACTGACTCTCACTGGGGTACAGGTCGACAGACACTGACTTTCACTGGGGTACGGTTCCACACACACTGACTCTCACTGGGGGACAGTTCCACACACACTGACTCTCCCTGAGGTACAGTTCCATACACACTGACTCTCACTGGGGTACAGTTCCACACACACTGACTCTCACTGGGGTACAGTCCCACACACACTGACTCTCACTGGGGTACAGTTCCACAGACACTGACTCTCACTGGGGTACAGTTCCACACACACTGAATCTCACTGGGGTACAGTTCCACAGACACTGACTCTCACTGGGGTACAGTTCCACACACACTGACTCTCACTGGGGTATAGTTCCACACACACACACTCTCACTGGGGTACAGTTCCACAGACACTGACTCTCACTGGGGGACAGTTCCACAGACACTGACTCTCACTGAAGTACAGTTCCACAGACACTGAATCTCACTGTGGGACAGTCCCAAACACACTGACTCTCACTGGGGGACAGTTCCACAGACACTGACTCTCACTGGGATACAGTTCCACATACACTGACTCTCACTGGGGTACAGTTCCACACACACTGTCTCTCACTGGGGTACAGTTCCACACACACTGACTCTCCCTGAGGTACAGTTCCACACACACTGACTCTCACTGGGATACAGTTCCACACACACTGACTCTCACTGGGGTACAGTCCCACACACACTGACTCACTGGGGTACAGTTCCACAGACACTGACTCTCACTGGGGTATAGTTCCACACACACTGAATCTCACTGGGGTACAGTTCCACACACACAGACTCTCACTGGGGTACAGTTCCACAGACACTGACTCTCACTGGGGTACAGTTCCACAGACACTGACTCTCACTGTGGTATAGTTCCACACATACTGACTCTCACTGGGGTACAGTTCCACAGCCACTGACTCTCACTGGGGTACAGTTCCAAAGACACTGACTCTCAGTGGGGAACAGTTCCACACACACACTGAATCTCAATGGGGTACAGTTCCACAGACACTGACTCTCACTGGGGTACAGTTCCACACACACTGACCCACTCTCACTGGGGTACGGTTCCACACACACTGACTCTCACTGGGCTCCAGTTCCACACACACTGACTCTCACTGGGGTAAAGTTCCACGCACACTGACTCTCACTGGGTTACGGTTCCACACACACTGACCCTCTCTGGGGTACAGTTCCACACACACTGACCCTCACTGGGGTACAGTCCCACACACACTGACTCTCACTGGGGTACAGTCCCACACACACTGACTCTCACTGGGGTACACTTCCACAGACACTGACTCTCACTGGGGTACAGTTCCACACACACAGACTCTCACTGGGGTACAGTTCCACAGACACTGACTCTCACTGGGGTACAGTTCCACAGACACTGACTCTCACTGTGGTACAGTTCCACACATACTGACTCTCACTGGAGTACAGTTCCACACACACTGACTCTCACTGGGGTACAGTCCCACACACACTGACTCTCACTGGGGTACAGTTCCACAGACACTGACTCTCACTGGGGTACAGTTCCACACACACTGAATCTCACTGGGGTACAGTTCCCCAGACACTGACTCTCACTGGGGTACAGTTCCACACACACTGACTCTCACTGGGGTATAGTTCCACACACACAGACTCTCACTGGGGTACAGTTCCACAGACACTGACTCTCACTGGGGGACAGTTCCACAGACACTGACTCTCACTGAAGTACAGTTCCACAGACACTGAATCTCACTGTGGGACAGTCCCAAACACACTGACTCTCACTGGGGGACAGTTCCACAGACACTGACTCTCACTGGGGTACATTTCCACATACACTGACTCTCACTGGGGTACAGTTCCACACACACTGTCTCTCACTGGGATACAGTTCCACCCACACTGACTCTCCCTGAGGTACAGTTCCACACACACTGAATCTCACTGGGGTACAGTTCCACACACACTGACTCTCACTGGGGTACAGTCCCACACACACTGACTCACTGGGGTACAGTTCCACAGACACTGACTCTCACTGGGGTACAGTTCCACACACACTGAATCTCACTGGGGTACAGTCCCCCACACACTGACTCTCACTGGGGTACAGTCTCACAGACACTGACTCTCACTGGGGTACAGTTCCACAGACACTGACTGTCACTGGGGTACAGTTCCACAGACACTGACTCTCACTGGGGTACAGTTCCACATACACTGACTCTCACTGGGGTACAGTTCCACATACACTGACTCTCACTGGGGTACAGTTCCACAGACACTGTCTCTCACTGTGGTATAGTTCCACACATACTGACTCTCACTGGGGTACAGTTCCACAGCCACTGACTCTCACTGGGGTACAGTTCCAAAGACACTGACTCTCAGTGGGGAACAGTTCCACACACACACTGAATCTCAATGGGGTACAGTTCCACAGACACTGACTCTCACTGGGGTACAGTTCCACACACACTGACCCACTCTCACTGGGGTACGGTTCCACACACACTGACTCTCACTGGGGTACAGTTCCACGCACACTGACTCTCACTGGGGTACGGTTCCACACACACTGACTCTCACTGGTGTACAGTTCCACACACACTGACTCTCACTGGGTTACGGTTCCACACACACTGACCCTCTCTGGGGTACAGTTCCACACACACTGACCCTCACTGGGGTACAGTTCCACACACACTGACTATCACTGGGGTACAGTCCCACACACACTGACTCTCACTGGGGTACAGTTCCACAGACACTGACTCTCACTGGGGTACAGTTCCACACACACTGAATCTCACTGGGGTACAGTTCCACACACACTGACTCTCACTGGGGTATAGTTCCACACACACAGACTCTAACTGGGGTACAGTTCCACAGACACTGACTTTCACTGGGGTACAGTTCCACAGACACTGACACGCACTGTGGTACAGTTCCACACATACTGACTCTCACTGGGGTACAGTTCCACAGACACTGACTCTCACTGGGGGACAGTTCCACAGACACTGACTCTCACTGAAGTACAGTTCCACAGACACTGAATCTCACTGTGGGACAGTCCCAAACACACTGACTCTCACTGGGGGACAGTTCCACAGACACTGACTCTCACTGGGGTACAGTTCCACATACACTGACTCTCACTGGGGTACAGTTCCACACACACTGACTCTCCCTGAGGTACAGTTCCACACACACTGACTCTCACTGGGGTACAGTCCCACAGACACTGACTCTCACCGAGGTACAGTTCCACAGACACTGACTCTCACTGGGGTACAGTTCCACACACACACTGAATCTCACTGGGGTACAGTTCCACAGACACTGACTCTCACTTGGGTCCAGTTCCACACACTCACTGAATCTCACTGGGGTGCAGTTCCACACACACTAACTCTCACTGGGGTACAGTTCCACACACACTGAATCTCACTGGGGTACAGTTCCACAGACACTGACTCTCACTGGGGGACAGTCCCACACACACTGACTCTCACTGGGGGACAGATCCACAGACACTGACACTCACTGGAGTGCAGTTCCACACACACTGACTCTCACTGGGGGACAGTCCCACAGACACTGACTCTCACTCGGGTACAGTTCCACACACACTGACTCTCCCTGAGGTACAGTTCCACACACACTGACTCTCACTGGGGTACAGTTCCACACACATTGACTCTCACTGGGGTACAGTCCCACACACACTGACTCTCACTGGGGTACAGTTCCACACACACTGACTCTCACTGGGGTACAGTTCCACAGACACTGACTCTCACTGGGGTACAGTTCCACACACACTGACTCTCACTGGGGTACAGTTCCACACACACAGACTCTCACTGGGGTACAGTTCCACAGACACTGACTCTCACTGGGGTACAGTTCCACAGACACTGACTCTCATTGTGGTACAGTTCCACACATACTGACTCTCACTGGGGTACAGTTCCACAGACACTGACTCTCACTGGGGTACAGTTCCACAGACACTGACTCTCACTGAGGTACAGTTCCACAGACACTGACTCTCACTGGGGTACAGTTCCACACACACACAGACTCTCACTGGGGTACAGTTGCAAAGACACTGACTCTCACTGGGGTACAGTTCCACACACACACTGAATCTCACTGGGGTACAGTTCCACAGATACTGACTCTCACTGGTGTACAGTTCCACACTCACTGACTCTCAGTTGGGTACGGTTCCACACCAACTGACTCTCACTGGGGTACAGTTCCACACACACTGACTCTCACTGGGGTACAGTTCCACACACACTGACTCTCACTGGGGTACGGTTCCACACATACTGACTCTCACTGGGGGACAGTTCCACAGACACTGACTCTCACTGGGGTACAGTTCCAAAGACACTGACTCTCAGTTGGGTACGGTTCCACACCAACTGACTCTCACTGGGGTACAGTTCCACAGACACTGACTCTCACTGGGGTACAGTCCCACAGACACTGACTCTCACCGAGGTACAGTTCCACAGACACTGACTCTCTCTGGGGTACAGTTCCACACACACACAGACTCTCACTGGGGTACAGTTCCACAGACACTGACTCTCACTTGGGTACAGTTCCACACACACACTGAATCTCACTGGGGTACAGTTCCACACACACACTGACTCTCACTGGGGTACAGTTCCCCACACACTGACTCTCACTGGGGTACAGTTCCACACACACTGACTCTCACTGGGGTACAGTCCCACAGGCACTGACTCTCACTGGGGTACAGTCCCACAGACACTGACTCTCACTGGGGTACAGTTCCACAGACACTGACTCTCACTGGGGTACAGTTCCACAGACACTGACTCTCACTGGGGTACAGTTCCACAGACACTGACTCTCACTGGGGTACAGTTCCACATACACTGACTCTCACTGGGGTACAGTTCCACACACAATGACTCTCACTGGGGTGCAGTCCCACAGACACTGACTCTCACTGGGGTACAGTTCCACACACACTGACTCTCCCTGGGGTACAGTTCCACACACACTGACTCTCACTGTGGTACAGTTCCACACACACTGACTCTCCCTGGGGTACAGTTCCACACACACTGACTCTCACTGGGGTACAGTTCCACACACACTGACTCTCACTGGGGTACAGTTCCACACACACTGACTCTCACTGGGGTGCTTTTCCACAGACACTGACTCTCACTGGGGTACAGTTCCACAGACACTGACTCTCACTGTGGTACAGTTCCACACATACTGACTCTCACTGGGGTACAGTTCCACAGACACTGACTCTCACTGGGGTACGGTTCCACACACACTGACTCTCCCTGAGGTACAGTTCCACACACACTGACTCTCACTGGGGTACAGTTCCACACACACTGACTCTCACTGGGGTACAGTCCCACACACACTGACTCTCACTGGGGTACAGTTCCACAGACACTGACTCTCAATGGGGTACAGTTCCACACACACTGACTCTCACTGGGGTACAGTTCCACACACACTGACTCTCCCTGAGGTACAGTTCCACACACACTGACTCTCACTGGGGTACAGTTCCACACACATTGACTCTCACTGGGGTACAGTCCCACACACACTGACTCTCACTGGGATACAGTTCAACAGACACTGACTCTCACTGGTGTACAGTTCCACACACACTGAATCTCACTGGGGTACAGTTCCACAGACACTGACTCTCACTGGGGTAGAGTTCCACACACACTGACTCTCACTGGGGTACAGTTCCACAGACACTGACTCTCACTGGGGTACAGTTCCACAGACAGTGACTCTCACTGTGGTACAGTTCCACACATTCTGACTCTCGCTGGGGTACAGTTCCACAGACACTGACTCTCACTGGGGTACAGTTCCACAGACACTGACTCTCACTGAGGTACAGTTCCACAGACACTGACTCTCACTGGGGGACAGTTCCAAACACACACAGACTCTCACTGGGGTACAGTTCCAAAGACACTGACTCTCACTGGGGTACAGTTCCACACACACACAGACTCTCACTGGGGTACAGTTCCACAGACATTGACTCTCACTGGGGTACAGTTCCACACACACACTGAATCTCACTGGGGTACAGTTCCACAGACACTGACTCTCACTTGGGTACAGTTCCACACACACACTGACTCTCACTGGGGTACAGTTCCACAGACACTGACTCTCACTGGGGTACAGTTTCACAGACACTGACTCTGACTGGCGTACAGTTCCACATACACTGACTCTCACTGGGGTACAGTTCCACAGACACTGACTCTCACTCGGGTACAGTTCCACACACACTGACTCTCACTGGGGTACAGTTCCACACACACTGACTCTCACTGGGGTACAGTTCCACACACACTGACTCTCCCTGGGGTACAGTTCCACACACACTGACTCTCACTGTGGTACAGTCCCAGACACACTGACTCTCCCTGGGGTACAGTTCCACACACACTGACTCTCACTGGGGTACAGTTCCACACACACTGACTCTCACTGGCGTGCAGTTCCACAGACACTGACTCTCACTGGAGTACAGATCCACAGACACTGACTCTCACTGTGGTACAGTTCCACACATACTGACTCTCACTGGGGTACAGTTCCACAGACACTGACTCTCACTGGGGTACGGTTCCACACACACTGACTCTCCCTGAGGTACAATTCCACACACACTGACTCTCACTGGGGTACAGTTCCACACACACTGACTCTCACTGGGGTACAGTTCCACAGACACTGTCTCTCACTGTGGTATAGTTCCACACATACTGACTCTCACTGGGGTACAGTTCCACAGCCACTGACTCTCACTGGGGTACAGTTCCAAAGACACTGACTCTCAGTGGGGAACAGTTCCACACACACACTGAATCTCAATGGGGTACAGTCCCACACACACTGACTCTCACTGGGGTACAGTTCCACAGACACTGACTCTCACTGGGGTACAGTTCCACACACACTGAATCTCACTGGGGTACAGTTCCACACACACTGACTCTCACTGGGGTATAGTTCCACACACACAGACTCTAACTGGGGTACAGTTCCACAGACACTGACTTTCACTGGGGTACAGTTCCACAGACACTGACACGCACTGTGGTACAGTTCCACACATACTGACTCTCACTGGGGTACAGTTCCACAGACACTGACTCTCACTGGGGGACAGTTCCACAGACACTGACTCTCACTGAAGTACAGTTCCACAGACACTGAATCTCACTGTGGGACAGTCCCAAACACACTGACTCTCACTGGGGGACAGTTCCACAGACACTGACTCTCACTGGGGTACAGTTCCACATACACTGACTCTCACTGGGGTACAGTTCCACACACACTGACTCTCCCTGAGGTACAGTTCCACACACACTGACTCTCACTGGGGTACAGTCCCACAGACACTGACTCTCACCGAGGTACAGTTCCACAGACACTGACTCTCACTGGGGTACAGTTCCACACACACACTGAATCTCACTGGGGTACAGTTCCACAGACACTGACTCTCACTTGGGTCCAGTTCCACACACTCACTGAATCTCACTGGGGTGCAGTTCCACACACACTAACTCTCACTGGGGTACAGTTCCACACACACTGAATCTCACTGGGGTACAGTTCCACAGACACTGACTCTCACTGGGGGACAGTCCCACACACACTGACTCTCACTGGGGGACAGATCCACAGACACTGACACTCACTGGAGTGCAGTTCCACACACACTGACTCTCACTGGGGGACAGTCCCACAGACACTGACTCTCACTCGGGTACAGTTCCACACACACTGACTCTCCCTGAGGTACAGTTCCACACACACTGACTCTCACTGGGGTACAGTTCCACACACATTGACTCTCACTGGGGTACAGTCCCACACACACTGACTCTCACTGGGGTACAGTTCCACACACACTGACTCTCACTGGGGTACAGTTCCACAGACACTGACTCTCACTGGGGTACAGTTCCACACACACTGACTCTCACTGGGGTACAGTTCCACACACACAGACTCTCACTGGGGTACAGTTCCACAGACACTGACTCTCACTGGGGTACAGTTCCACAGACACTGACTCTCATTGTGGTACAGTTCCACACATACTGACTCTCACTGGGGTACAGTTCCACAGACACTGACTCTCACTGGGGTACAGTTCCACAGACACTGACTCTCACTGAGGTACAGTTCCACAGACACTGACTCTCACTGGGGTACAGTTCCACACACACACAGACTCTCACTGGGGTACAGTTGCAAAGACACTGACTCTCACTGGGGTACAGTTCCACACACACACTGAATCTCACTGGGGTACAGTTCCACAGATACTGACTCTCACTGGTGTACAGTTCCACACTCACTGACTCTCAGTTGGGTACGGTTCCACACCAACTGACTCTCACTGGGGTACAGTTCCACACACACTGACTCTCACTGGGGTACAGTTCCACACACACTGACTCTCACTGGGGTACGGTTCCACACATACTGACTCTCACTGGGGGACAGTTCCACAGACACTGACTCTCACTGGGGTACAGTTCCAAAGACACTGACTCTCAGTTGGGTACGGTTCCACACCAACTGACTCTCACTGGGGTACAGTTCCACAGACACTGACTCTCACTGGGGTACAGTCCCACAGACACTGACTCTCACCGAGGTACAGTTCCACAGACACTGACTCTCTCTGGGGTACAGTTCCACACACACACAGACTCTCACTGGGGTACAGTTCCACAGACACTGACTCTCACTTGGGTACAGTTCCACACACACACTGAATCTCACTGGGGTACAGTTCCACACACACACTGACTCTCACTGGGGTACAGTTCCCCACACACTGACTCTCACTGGGGTACAGTTCCACACACACTGACTCTCACTGGGGTACAGTCCCACAGGCACTGACTCTCACTGGGGTACAGTCCCACAGACACTGACTCTCACTGGGGTACAGTTCCACAGACACTGACTCTCACTGGGGTACAGTTCCACAGACACTGACTCTCACTGGGGTACAGTTCCACAGACACTGACTCTCACTGGGGTACAGTTCCACATACACTGACTCTCACTGGGGTACAGTTCCACACACAATGACTCTCACTGGGGTGCAGTCCCACAGACACTGACTCTCACTGGGGTACAGTTCCACACACACTGACTCTCCCTGGGGTACAGTTCCACACACACTGACTCTCACTGTGGTACAGTTCCACACACACTGACTCTCCCTGGGGTACAGTTCCACACACACTGACTCTCACTGGGGTACAGTTCCACACACACTGACTCTCACTGGGGTACAGTTCCACACACACTGACTCTCACTGGGGTGCTTTTCCACAGACACTGACTCTCACTGGGGTACAGTTCCACAGACACTGACTCTCACTGTGGTACAGTTCCACACATACTGACTCTCACTGGGGTACAGTTCCACAGACACTGACTCTCACTGGGGTACGGTTCCACACACACTGACTCTCCCTGAGGTACAGTTCCACACACACTGACTCTCACTGGGGTACAGTTCCACACACACTGACTCTCACTGGGGTACAGTCCCACACACACTGACTCTCACTGGGGTACAGTTCCACAGACACTGACTCTCAATGGGGTACAGTTCCACACACACTGACTCTCACTGGGGTACAGTTCCACACACACTGACTCTCCCTGAGGTACAGTTCCACACACACTGACTCTCACTGGGGTACAGTTCCACACACATTGACTCTCACTGGGGTACAGTCCCACACACACTGACTCTCACTGGGATACAGTTCAACAGACACTGACTCTCACTGGTGTACAGTTCCACACACACTGAATCTCACTGGGGTACAGTTCCACAGACACTGACTCTCACTGGGGTAGAGTTCCACACACACTGACTCTCACTGGGGTACAGTTCCACAGACACTGACTCTCACTGGGGTACAGTTCCACAGACAGTGACTCTCACTGTGGTACAGTTCCACACATTCTGACTCTCGCTGGGGTACAGTTCCACAGACACTGACTCTCACTGGGGTACAGTTCCACAGACACTGACTCTCACTGGGGGACAGTTCCAAACACACACAGACTCTCACTGGGGTACAGTTCCAAAGACACTGACTCTCACTGGGGTACAGTTCCACACACACACAGACTCTCACTGGGGTACAGTTCCACAGACATTGACTCTCACTGGGGTACAGTTCCACACACACACTGAATCTCACTGGGGTACAGTTCCACAGACACTGACTCTCACTTGGGTACAGTTCCACACACACACTGACTCTCACTGGGGTACAGTTCCACAGACACTGACTCTCACTGGGGTACAGTTTCACAGACACTGACTCTGACTGGCGTACAGTTCCACATACACTGACTCTCACTGGGGTACAGTTCCACAGACACTGACTCTCACTCGGGTACAGTTCCACACACACTGACTCTCACTGGGGTACAGTTCCACACACACTGACTCTCACTGGGGTACAGTTCCACACACACTGACTCTCCCTGGGGTACAGTTCCACACACACTGACTCTCACTGTGGTACAGTCCCAGACACACTGACTCTCCCTGGGGTACAGTTCCACACACACTGACTCTCACTGGGGTACAGTTCCACACACACTGACTCTCACTGGCGTGCAGTTCCACAGACACTGACTCTCACTGGGGTACAGATCCACAGACACTGACTCTCACTGTGGTACAGTTCCACACATACTGACTCTCACTGGGGTACAGTTCCACAGACACTGACTCTCACTGGGGTACGGTTCCACACACACTGACTCTCCCTGAGGTACAATTCCACACACACTGACTCTCACTGGGGTACAGTTCCACACACACTGACTCTCACTGGGGTACAGTTCCACAGACACTGTCTCTCACTGTGGTATAGTTCCACACATACTGACTCTCACTGGGGTACAGTTCCACAGCCACTGACTCTCACTGGGGTACAGTTCCAAAGACACTGACTCTCAGTGGGGAACAGTTCCACACACACACTGAATCTCAATGGGGTACAGTTCCACAGACACTGACTCTCACTGGGGTACAGTTCCACACACACTGACCCACTCTCACTGGGGTACGGTTCCACACACACTGACTCTCACTGGGGTACAGTTCCACGCACACTGACTCTCACTGGGGTACGGTTCCACACACACTGACTCTCACTGGTGTACAGTTCCACACACACTGACTCTCACTGGGTTACGGTTCCACACACACTGACCCTCTCTGGGGTACAGTTCCACACACACTGACCCTCACTGGGGTACAGTTCCACACACACTGACTATCACTGGGGTACAGTCCCACACACACTGACTCTCACTGGGGTACAGTTCCACAGACACTGACTCTCACTGGGGTACAGTTCCACACACACTGAATCTCACTGGGGTACAGTTCCACACACACTGACTCTCACTGGGGTATAGTTCCACACACACAGACTCTAACTGGGGTACAGTTCCACAGACACTGACTTTCACTGGGGTACAGTTCCACAGACACTGACACGCACTGTGGTACAGTTCCACACATACTGACTCTCACTGGGGTACAGTTCCACAGACACTGACTCTCACTGGGGGACAGTTCCACAGACACTGACTCTCACTGAAGTACAGTTCCACAGACACTGAATCTCACTGTGGGACAGTCCCAAACACACTGACTCTCACTGGGGGACAGTTCCACAGACACTGACTCTCACTGGGGTACAGTTCCACATACACTGACTCTCACTGGGGTACAGTTCCACACACACTGACTCTCCCTGAGGTACAGTTCCACACACACTGACTCTCACTGGGGTACAGTCCCACAGACACTGACTCTCACCGAGGTACAGTTCCACAGACACTGACTCTCACTGGGGTACAGTTCCACACACACACTGAATCTCACTGGGGTACAGTTCCACAGACACTGACTCTCACTTGGGTCCAGTTCCACACACTCACTGAATCTCACTGGGGTGCAGTTCCACACACACTAACTCTCACTGGGGTACAGTTCCACACACACTGAATCTCACTGGGGTACAGTTCCACAGACACTGACTCTCACTGGGGGACAGTCCCACACACACTGACTCTCACTGGGGGACAGATCCACAGACACTGACACTCACTGGAGTGCAGTTCCACACACACTGACTCTCACTGGGGGACAGTCCCACAGACACTGACTCTCACTCGGGTACAGTTCCACACACACTGACTCTCCCTGAGGTACAGTTCCACACACACTGACTCTCACTGGGGTACAGTTCCACACACATTGACTCTCACTGGGGTACAGTCCCACACACACTGACTCTCACTGGGGTACAGTTCCACACACACTGACTCTCACTGGGGTACAGTTCCACAGACACTGACTCTCACTGGGGTACAGTTCCACACACACTGACTCTCACTGGGGTACAGTTCCACACACACAGACTCTCACTGGGGTACAGTTCCACAGACACTGACTCTCACTGGGGTACAGTTCCACAGACACTGACTCTCATTGTGGTACAGTTCCACACATACTGACTCTCACTGGGGTACAGTTCCACAGACACTGACTCTCACTGGGGTACAGTTCCACAGACACTGACTCTCACTGAGGTACAGTTCCACAGACACTGACTCTCACTGGGGTACAGTTCCACACACACACAGACTCTCACTGGGGTACAGTTGCAAAGACACTGACTCTCACTGGGGTACAGTTCCACACACACACTGAATCTCACTGGGGTACAGTTCCACAGATACTGACTCTCACTGGTGTACAGTTCCACACTCACTGACTCTCAGTTGGGTACGGTTCCACACCAACTGACTCTCACTGGGGTACAGTTCCACACACACTGACTCTCACTGGGGTACAGTTCCACACACACTGACTCTCACTGGGGTACGGTTCCACACATACTGACTCTCACTGGGGGACAGTTCCACAGACACTGACTCTCACTGGGGTACAGTTCCAAAGACACTGACTCTCAGTTGGGTACGGTTCCACACCAACTGACTCTCACTGGGGTACAGTTCCACAGACACTGACTCTCACTGGGGTACAGTCCCACAGACACTGACTCTCACCGAGGTACAGTTCCACAGACACTGACTCTCTCTGCGGTACAGTTCCACACACACACAGACTCTCACTGGGGTACAGTTCCACAGACACTGACTCTCACTTGGGTACAGTTCCACACACACACTGAATCTCACTGGGGTACAGTTCCACACACACACTGACTCTCACTGGGGTACAGTTCCCCACACACTGACTCTCACTGGGGTACAGTTCCACACACACTGACTCTCACTGGGGTACAGTCCCACAGGCACTGACTCTCACTGGGGTACAGTCCCACAGACACTGACTCTCACTGGGGTACAGTTCCACAGACACTGACTCTCACTGGGGTACAGTTCCACAGACACTGACTCTCACTGGGGTACAGTTCCACAGACACTGACTCTCACTGGGGTACAGTTCCACATACACTGACTCTCACTGGGGTACAGTTCCACACACAATGACTCTCACTGGGGTGCAGTCCCACAGACACTGACTCTCACTGGGGTACAGTTCCACACACACTGACTCTCCCTGGGGTACAGTTCCACACACACTGACTCTCACTGTGGTACAGTTCCACACACACTGACTCTCCCTGGGGTACAGTTCCACACACACTGACTCTCACTGGGGTACAGTTCCACACACACTGACTCTCACTGGGGTACAGTTCCACACACACTGACTCTCACTGGGGTGCTTTTCCACAGACACTGACTCTCACTGGGGTACAGTTCCACAGACACTGACTCTCACTGTGGTACAGTTCCACACATACTGACTCTCACTGGGGTACAGTTCCACAGACACTGACTCTCACTGGGGTACGGTTCCACACACACTGACTCTCCCTGAGGTACAGTTCCACACACACTGACTCTCACTGGGGTACAGTTCCACACACACTGACTCTCACTGGGGTACAGTCCCACACACACTGACTCTCACTGGGGTACAGTTCCACAGACACTGACTCTCACTGGGGTACAGTTCCACACACACTGACTCTCACTGGGGTACAGTTCCCCACACACTGACTCTCACTGGGGTACAGTTCCACACACACTGACTCTCACTGGGGTACAGTCCCACAGGCACTGACTCTCACTGGGGTACAGTCCCACAGACACTGACTCTCACTGGGGTACAGTTCCACAGACACTGACTCTCACTGGGGTACAGTTCCACAGACACTGACTCTCACTGGGGTACAGTTCCACAGACACTGACTCTCACTGGGGTACAGTTCCACATACACTGACTCTCACTGGGGTACAGTTCCACACACAATGACTCTCACTGGGGTGCAGTCCCACAGACACTGACTCTCACTGGGGTACAGTTCCACACACACTGACTCTCCCTGGGGTACAGTTCCACACACACTGACTCTCACTGTGGTACAGTTCCACACACACTGACTCTCCCTGGGGTACAGTTCCACACACACTGACTCTCACTGGGGTACAGTTCCACACACACTGACTCTCACTGGGGTACAGTTCCACACACACTGACTCTCACTGGGGTGCTTTTCCACAGACACTGACTCTCACTGGGGTACAGTTCCACAGACACTGACTCTCACTGTGGTACAGTTCCACACATACTGACTCTCACTGGGGTACAGTTCCACAGACACTGACTCTCACTGGGGTACGGTTCCACACACACTGACTCTCCCTGAGGTACAGTTCCACACACACTGACTCTCACTGGGGTACAGTTCCACACACACTGACTCTCACTGGGGTACAGTCCCACACACACTGACTCTCACTGGGGTACAGTTCCACAGACACTGACTCTCAATGGGGTACAGTTCCACACACACTGACTCTCACTGGGGTACAGTTCCACACACACTGACTCTCCCTGAGGTACAGTTCCACACACACTGACTCTCACTGGGGTACAGTTCCACACACATTGACTCTCACTGGGGTACAGTCCCACACACACTGACTCTCACTGGGATACAGTTCAACAGACACTGACTCTCACTGGTGTACAGTTCCACACACACTGAATCTCACTGGGGTACAGTTCCACAGACACTGACTCTCACTGGGGTAGAGTTCCACACACACTGACTCTCACTGGGGTACAGTTCCACAGACACTGACTCTCACTGGGGTACAGTTCCACAGACAGTGACTCTCACTGTGGTACAGTTCCACACATTCTGACTCTCGCTGGGGTACAGTTCCACAGACACTGACTCTCACTGGGGTACAGTTCCACAGACACTGACTCTCACTGAGGTACAGTTCCACAGACACTGACTCTCACTGGGGGACAGTTCCAAACACACACAGACTCTCACTGGGGTACAGTTCCAAAGACACTGACTCTCACTGGGGTACAGTTCCACACACACACAGACTCTCACTGGGGTACAGTTCCACAGACATTGACTCTCACTGGGGTACAGTTCCACACACACACTGAATCTCACTGGGGTACAGTTCCACAGACACTGACTCTCACTTGGGTACAGTTCCACACACACACTGACTCTCACTGGGGTACAGTTCCACAGACACTGACTCTCACTGGGGTACAGTTCCACACACACTGACTCTCACTGGGGTACAGTTCCACAGACACTGACTCTGACTGGCGTACAGTTCCACATACACTGACTCTCACTGGGGTACAGTTCCACAGACACTGACTCTCACTCGGGTACAGTTCCACACACACTGACTCTCACTGGGGTACAGTTCCACACACACTGACTCTCACTGGGGTACAGTTCCACACACACTGACTCTCCCTGGGGTACAGTTCCACACACACTGACTCTCACTGTGGTACAGTCCCAGACACACTGACTCTCCCTGGGGTACAGTTCCACACACACTGACTCTCACTGGGGTACAGTTCCACACACACTGACTCTCACTGGCGTGCAGTTCCACAGACACTGACTCTCACTGGGGTACAGATCCACAGACACTGACTCTCACTGTGGTACAGTTCCACACATACTGACTCTCACTGGGGTACAGTTCCACAGACACTGACTCTCACTGGGGTACGGTTCCACACACACTGACTCTCCCTGAGGTACAATTCCACACACACTGACTCTCACTGGGGTACAGTTCCACACACACTGACTCTCACTGGGGTACAGTCCCACACACACTGACTCTCACTGGGGTACAGTTCCACAGACACTGACTCTCAATGGGGTACAGTTCCACACACACTGAATCTCACTGGGGTACAGTTCCACACACACTGACTCTCCCTGAGGTACAGTTCCACACACACTGACTCTCACTGGGGTACAGTTCCACACACATTGACTCTCACTGGGGTACAGTCCCACACACACTGACTCTCACTGGGGTACAGTTCAACAGACACTGAGTCTCACTGGTGTACAGTTCCACACACACTGAATCTCACTGGGGTACAGTTCCACAGACACTGACTCTCACTGGGGTACAGTTCCACACACACTGACTCTCACTGGGGTACAGTTCCACAGACACTGACTCTCACTGGGGTACAGTTCCACAGACACTGACTCTCACTGTGGTACAGTTCCACACATACTGACTCTCACTGGGGTACAGTTCCACAGACACTGACTCTCACTGGGGTACGGTTCCACACACACTGACTCTCCCTGAGGTACAATTCCACACACACTGACTCTCACTGGGGTACAGTTCCACACACACTGACTCTCACTGGGGTACAGTCCCACACACACTGACTCTCACTGGGGTACAGTTCCACAGACACTGACTCTCAATGGGGTACAGTTCCACACACACTGAATCTCACTGGGGTACAGTTCCACACACACTGACTCTCCCTGAGGTACAGTTCCACACACACTGACTGTCACTGGGGTACAGTTCCACACACATTGACTCTCACTGGGGTACAGTCCCACACACACTGACTCTCACTGGGGTACAGTTCAACAGACACTGAGTCTCACTGGTGTACAGTTCCACACACACTGACTCTCACTGGGGTACAGTTCAACAGACACTGAATCTCACTGGGGTACAGTTCCACAGACACTGACTCTCACTGGGGTACAGTTCCACACACACTGACTCTCACTGGGGTACAGTTCCACACACACTGACTCTCACTGGGGTACAGTTCCACAGACACTGACTCTCACTGTGGTACAGTTCCACAGACACTGACTCTCACTGTGGTACAGTTCCACACATACTGACTCTCACTGCGGTACAGTTCCACAGACACTGACTCTCACTGGGGGACAGTTCCACAGACACTGACTCTCACTGAGGTACAGTTCCACAGACACTGACTCTCACTGGGGGACAGTTCCACACACACACAAACTCTCACTGGGGTACAGTTCCAAAGAGACTGACTCTCACTGGGGTACAGTTCCACACACACACTGAATCTCACTGGGCTACAGTTCCACAGATACTGACTCTCACTCGGGTACGGTTCCACACACACTGACTCTCACTGGGGTACAGTTCCACACACACTGACCCTCACTGGGGTACAGTTGCACACACACTGACTGTCACTGGTTTACAGTTCCACAGACACTGACTCTCACTGTGGGACAGTCCCAAACACACCGACTCTCACTGGGGGACAGTTCCACAGACACTGACTCTCACTGGGGTACAGTTCCACATACACTGACTCTCACTGGGGTACAGTTCCACACACACTGACTATCACTGGGGTACAGTTCCACACAGACTGACTCTCCCTGAGGTACAGTTCCAGACACACTGACTCTCACTGGGGTACAGTTCCACACACACTGACTCTCACTGTGGTACAGTCCCACACACACTGACTCTCACTGGGTTACAGTTCCACAGACACTGACTCTCACTGGGGTACAGTTCCACACACACTGACTCTCACTGGGGTACAGTTCCACACACACAGACCCTCACTGGGGTAAAGTTCCACACATACTGACTCTCACTGGGGTACAGTTCCACATACACTGATTCTCACTGGGGTACAGTTCCACACACACTGACTCTCACTGGGGTACAGTTCCACACACACTGACTCTCCCTGAGGTACAGTTCCAGACACACTGACTCTCACTGGGGTACAGTTCCACACACACTGACTCTCACTGTGGTACAGTCCCACACACACTGACTCTCACTGGGGTACAGTTCCACAGACACTGACTCTCGATGGGGTACAGTTCCACACACACTGACTCTCACTGGGGTACAGTTCCACACACACTGACTCTCACTGGGGTACAGTTCCAAAGACACTGACTCTCACTGAGGTACAGTTCCACAGACACTGACTCTCACTGGGGTACAGTCCCACAGACACTGACTCTCAGCGAGGTACAGTTCCACAGACACTGACTCTCTCTGGGGTACAGTCCCACACACACTGACTCTCACTGTGGTACAGTCCCACACACACTGACTCTCACTGGGGTACAGTTCCACAGATACTGACTCTCACTCGGGTACGGTTCCACACACACTGACTCTCACTGGGGTACAGTTCCACACAGACTGACTCTCCCTGAGGTACAGTTCCAGACACACTGACTGTCACTGGGGTACAGTTCCACACACACTGACTCTCACTGTGGTACAGTCCCACACACACTGACTCTCACTGGGTTACAGTTCCACAGACACTGACTCTCACTGGGGTACAGTTCCACACACACTGACTCTCACTGGGGTACAGTTCCACACACACAGACCCTCACTGGGGTAAAGTTCCACACATACTGACTCTCACTGGGGTACAGTTCCACATACACTGATTCTCACTGGGGTACAGTTCCACACACACTGACTCTCACTGGGGTACAGTTCCACACACACTGACTCTCCCTGAGGTACAGTTCCAGACACACTGACTCTCACTGGGGTACAGTTCCACACACACTGACTCTCACTGTGGTACAGTCCCACACACACTGACTCTCACTGGGGTACAGTTCCACAGACACTGACTCTCGATGGGGTACAGTTCCACACACACTGACTCTCACTGGGGTACAGTTCCACACACACTGACTCTCACTGGGGTACAGTTCCAAAGACACTGACTCTCACTGAGGTACAGTTCCACAGACACTGACTCTCACTGGGGTACAGTCCCACAGACACTGACTCTCAGCGAGGTACAGTTCCACAGACACTGACTCTCTCTGGGGTACAGTCCCACACACACTGACTCTCACTGTGGTACAGTCCCACACACACTGACTCTCACTGGGGTACAGTTCCACAGACACTGACTCTCACTGGGGTACAGTTCCACACACACTGACTCTCACTGGGGTACAGTTCCACACACACTGACTCTCACTGGGGTACAGTTCCACACACACTGGCCCTCACTGGGGTACAGTTCCACACATACTGACTCTCACTGGGGTACAGTTCCACAGACACTGACTCTCACTGGTGTACAGTTCCAAAGACACTGACTCTCACTGGGGTACAGTTCCAAAGACACTGACTCTCACTGAGGTACAGTTCCACAGACACTGACTCTCACTTGGGTACAGTCCCACAGACACTGACTCTCACCGAGGTACAGTTCCACACACACACTGAATCTCACTGGGGTACAGTTCCACAGACACTGACCCTCACTGGGGTACAGTTCCACACACAATGACTCTCACTGGCGTACAGTTCCACACACACTGACTCTCACTGGGGTACAGTCCCACAGACACTGACTCTCACTGGGGTACAGTCCCACAGACACTGACTCTCACTGGGGTACAGTTCCACAGACACTGACTCTCACTGAGGTACAGTTCCACAGACACTGACTCTCACTGGGGTACAGTTCCACAGACACTGACTCTCACTGGGGTACAGTTCCACATACACTGACTCTCACTGGGGTACAGTTCCACATAAACTGACTCTCACTGGGGTACAGTTCCACAGACACTTACTCTCATTGGGGGACAGTCCCACACACACTGACTCTCACTGGGGGACAGTCCCTCACAGACTGACTCTCAATGGGGGACTGTTCCACACACACTGACTCTCACTGGAGTGCAGTTCCACACACACTGACTCTCCCTGGGGTACAGTTCCACACACACTGACTCTCACTGGGGTGCAGTCCCACAGACACTGCCCCTCACTGGGGTACAGTTCCACACACACTGACTCGCCCTGGGGTACAGTTCCACACACACTGACTCTCACTGTGGTACATTCCCAGACACACTGACTCTCCCTGGGGTACAGTTCCACACACACTGACTCTCACTGGGGTACAGTTCCACAGACACTGACTCTCACTAAGGTACAGTTCCACAGACACTGACTCTCACTGGGGTAGAGTTCCACACACACTGACTCTCACTGGGGTACAGTTCCACAGACACAGACTCTCACTGGGGTACAGTTCCACAGACACTGACTCTCACTGTGGTACAGTTCCACACATTCTGACTCTCGCTGGGGTACAGTTCCACAGACACTGACTCCACTGGGGTACAGTTCCACAGACACTGACTCTCACTGAGGTACAGTTCCACAGACACTGACTCTCACTGGGGGACAGTTCCACACACACACAGACTCTCACTGGGGTACAGTTCCACAGACATTGACTCTCACTGGGGTACAGTTCCACACACACACTGAATCTCACTGGGGTACAGTTCCACAGACACTGACTCTCACTTGGGTACAGTTCCACACACACACTGAATCTCACTGGGGTACAGTTCCACAGACACTGACCCTCACTGGGGTACAGTTCCACACACACTGACTCTCACTGGGGTACGGTTCCACACACACTAACTCTCACTGGGGTACAGTCCCACAGACACTGACTCTCACTGGGGTACAGTCCCACAGACACTGACTCTCACTGGGGTACAGTCCCACAGACACTGACTCTCACTGGGGTACAGTTCCACAGACACTGACTCTCACTGGGGTACAGTTCCACAGACACTGACTCTCACTGGGGTAGAGTTCCACACACACTGACTCTCACTGGGGTACAGTTCCACAGACACAGACTCTCACTGGGGTACAGTTCCACAGACACTGACTCTCACTGTGGTACAGTTCCACACATTCTGACTCTCGCTGGGGTACAGTTCCACAGACACTGACTCCACTGGGGTACAGTTCCACAGACACTGACTCTCACTGAGGTACAGTTCCACAGACACTGACTCTCACTGGGGGACAGTTCCACACACACACAGACTCTCACTGGGGTACAGTTCCAAAGACACTGACTCTCACTGGGGTACAGTTCCACACACACACAGACTCTCACTGGGGTACAGTTCCACAGACATTGACTCTCACTGGGGTACAGTTCCACACACACACTGAATCTCACTGGGGTACAGTTCCACAGACACTGACTCTCACTTGGGTACAGTTCCACACACACACTGAATCTCACTGGGGTACAGTTCCACAGACACTGACCCTCACTGGGGTACAGTTCCACACACACTGACTCTCACTGGGGTACGGTTCCACACACACTAACTCTCACTGGGGTACAGTCCCACAGACACTGACTCTCACTGGGGTACAGTCCCACAGACACTGACTCTCACTGGGGTACAGTCCCACAGACACTGACTCTCACTGGGGTACAGTCCCACAGACACTGACTCTCACTGGGGTACAGTTCCACAGACACTGACTCTCACTGGGGTACAGTTCCACAGACACTGACTCTCACTGGGGTACAGTTCCACAGACACTGACTCTGACTGGCGTACAGTTCCACATACACTGACTCTCACTGGGGTACAGTTCCACAGACACTGACTCTCACTCGGGTACAGTTCCACACACACTGACTCTCACTGGGGTACAGTTCCACACACACTGACTCTCCCTGGGGTACAGTTGCACACACACTGACTCTCACTGTGGTACAGTCCCAGACACACTGACTCTCCCTGGGGTACAGTTCCACACACAATGACTCTCACTGTGGTACAGTTCCACACATACTGACTCTCACTGGGGTACAGTTCCACAGACACTGACTCTCACTGGGGTACGGTTCCACACACACTGACTCTCCCTGAGGTACAATTCCACACACACTGACTCTCACTGGGGTACAGTTCCACACACACTGACTCTCACTGGGGTACAGTCCCACACACACTGACTCTCACTGGGGTACAGTTCCACAGACACTGACTCTCAATGGGGTACAGTTCCACACACACTGAATCTCACTGGGGTACAGTTCCACACACACTGACTCTCCCTGAGGTACAGTTCCACACACACTGACTGTCACTGGGGTACAGTTCCACACACATTGACTCTCACTGGGGTACAGTCCCACACACACTGACTCTCACTGGGGTACAGTTCAACAGACACTGAGTCTCACTGGTGTACAGTTCCACACACACTGAATCTCACTGGGGTACAGTTCCACAGACACTGACTCTCACTGGGGTACAGTTCCACACACACTGACTCTCACTGGGTTACAGTTCCACAGACACTGACTCTCACTGGGGTACAGTTCCACAGACACTGACTCTCACTGTGGTACAGTTCCACACATACTGACTCTCACTGGGGTACAGTTCCACAGACACTGACTCTCACTGGGGTACAGTTCCACAGACACTGACTCTCACTGAGGTACAGTTCCACAGACACTGACTCTCACTGGGGGCAGTTCCACACACACACAAACTCTCACTGGGGTACAGTTCCAAAGAGACTGACTCTCACTGGGGTACAGTTCCACACACACACTGAATCTCACTGGGGTACAGTTCCACAGATACTGACTCTCACTCGGGTACGGTTCCACACACACTGACTCTCACTGGGGTACAGTTCCACACACACTGACCCTCACTGGGGTACAGTTGCACACACACTGACTATCACTGGTTTACAGTTCCACAGACACTGACTCTCACTGGGGGACAGTCCCAAACACACTGACTCTCACTGGGGGACAGTTCCACAGACACTGACTCTCACTGGGGTACAGTTCCACATACACTGACTCTCACTGGGGTACAGTTCCACACACACTGACTCTCACTGGGGTACAGTTCCACACACACTGACTCTCCCTGAGGTACAGTTCCAGACACACTGACTCTCACTGGGGTACAGTTCCACACACACTGACTCTCACTGTGGTACAGTCCCACACACACTGACTCTCACTGGGGTACAGTTCCACAGACACTGACTCTCACTGGGGTACAGTTCCACACACACTGACTCTCACTGGGGTACAGTTCCACACACACTGACTCTCACTGGGGTACAGTTCCAAAGACACTGACACTCACTGAGGTACAGTTCCACAGACACTGACTCTCACTGGGGTACAGTCCCACAGACACTGACTCTCAGCGAGGTACAGTTCCACAGACACTGACTCTCTCTGGGGTACAGTCCCACACACACTGACTCTCACTGTGGTACAGTCCCACACACACTGACTCTCACTGGGGTACAGTTCCACAGGCACTGACTCTCACTGGGGTACAGTTCCACACACACTGACTCTCACTGGGGTACAGTTCCACACACACTGACTCTCACTGGGGTACAGTTCCACACACACTGACCCTCACTGGGGTACAGTTCCACACATACTGACTCTCACTGGGGTACAGTTCCACAGACACGGACTCTCACTGGTGTACAGTTCCAAAGACACTGACTCTCACTGGGGTACAGTTCCAAAGACACTGACTCTCACTGAGGTACAGTTCCACAGACACTGACTCTCACTTGGGTACAGTCCCACAGACACTGACTCTCACCGAGGTACATTTCCACACACACACTGAATCTCACTGGGGTACAGTTCCACATAAACTGACTCTCACTGGGGTACAGTTCCACAGACACTTACTCTCATTGGGGGACAGTCCCACACACACTGACTCTCACTGGGGGACAGTCCCTCACACACTGACTCTCACTGGGGTACAGTTCCACATAAACTGACTCTCACTGGGGTACAGTTCCACAGACACTTACTCTCATTGGGGGACAGTCCCACACACACTGACTCTCACTGGGGGACAGTCCCACACACACTGACTCTCAATGGGGGACAGTTCCACACACACTGACTCTCACTAGAGTGCAGTTCCACACACACTGACTCTCCCTGGGTACAGTTCCACACACAATGACTCTCACTGGGGTGCAGTCCCACAGACACTGCCCCTCACTGGGGTACAGTTCCACACACACTGACTCTCCCTGGGGTACAGTTCCACACACACTGACTCTCACTGTGGTACAGTCCCAGACACACTGACTCTCCCTGGGGTACAGTTCCACACACACTGACTCTCACTGGGGTACAGTTCCACAGACACTGACTCTCACTGTGGTACAGTTCCACACATACTGACTCTCACTGGGGTACAGTTCCACAGACACTGACTCTCACTGGGGTAAGGTTCCACACACACTGACTCTCCCTGAGGTACAGTTCCACACACACTGACTCTCACTGGGGTACAGTTCCACACACACTGACTCTCACTGGGGTACAGTCCCACACACACTGACTCTCACTGGGGTACAGTTCCACAGACACTGACTCTCAATGGGGTACAGTTCCACACACACTGAATCTCACTGGGGTACAGTTCCACACACACTGACTCTCCCTGAGGTACAGTTCCACACACACTGACTCTCACTGGGGTAAAGTTCCACACACATTGACTCTCACTGGGGTGCAGTCCCACACACACTGACTCTCACTGGGGTACAGTTCAACAGACACTGACTCTCACTGGTGTACAGTTCCACACACACTGAATCTCACTGGGGTACAGTTCCACAGACACTGACTCTCACTGGGGTACAGTTCCACACACACTGACTCTCACTGGGGTACAGTTCCACACACACAGACTCTCACTGGGGTACAGTTCCACAGACACTGACTCTCACTGTGGTACAGTTCCACACACACTGCCTCTCACTGTGGTACAGTCCCACACACACTGACTCTCACTGGGGTACAGTTCAACAGACACTGACTCTCACTGGTGTACAGTTCCACACACACTGAATCTCACTGGGGTACAGTTCCACAGACACTGACTCTCACTGGGGTACAGTTCCACACACACTGACTCTCACTGGGGTACAGTCCCACACACACTGACTCTCACTGGGGTACAGTTCCACAGACACTGACTCTCAATGGGGTACAGTTCCACACACACTGAATCTCACTGGGGTACAGTTCCACACACACTGACTCTCCCTGAGGTACAGTTCCACACACACTGACTGTCACTGGGGTACAGTTCCACACACATTGACTCTCACTGGGGTACAGTTCAACAGACACTGAGTCTCACTGGTGTACAGTTCCACACACACTGAATCTCACTGGGGTACAGTTCCACAGACACTGACTCTCACTGGGGTACAGTTCCACACACACTGACTCTCACTGGGGTACAGTTCCACAGACACTGACTCTCACTGGGGTACAGTTCCACAGACACTGACTCTCACTGTGGTACAGTTGCACACATACTGACTCTCACTGGGGTACAGTTCCACAGACACTGACTCTCACTGGGGTATGGTTCCACACACACTGACTCTCCCTGAGGTACAATTCCACACACACTGACTCTCACTGGGGTACAGTTCCACACACACTGACTCTCACTGGGGTACAGTCCCACACACACTGACTCTCACTGGGGTACAGTTCCACAGACACTGACTCTCAATGGGGTACAGTTCCACACACACTGAATCTCACTGGGGTACAGTTCCACACACACTGACTCTCCCTGAGATACAGTTCCACACACACTGACTGTCATTGGGGTACAGTTCCACACACATTGACTCTCACTGGGGTACAGTCCCACACACACTGACTCTCACTGGGGTACAGTTCAACAGACACTGAGTCTCACTGGTGTACAGTTCCACACACACTGAATCTCACTGGGGTACAGTTCCACAGACACTGACTCTCACTGGGGTACAGTTCCACACACACTGACTCTCACTGGGGTACAGTTCCACAGACACTGACTCTCACTGGGGTACAGTTCCACAGACACTGACTCTCACTGTGGTACAGTTCCACACATACTGACTCTCACTGGGGTACAGTTCCACAGACACTGACTCTCACTGGGGTACAGTTCCACAGACACTGACTCTCACTGAGGTACAGTTCCACAGACACTGACTCTCACTGGGGGACAGTTCCACACACACACAAACTCTCACTGGGGTACAGTTCCAAAGAGACTGACTCTCACTGGGGTACAGTTCCACACACACACTGAATCTCACTGGGGTACAGTTCCAAAGAGACTGACTCTCACTGGGGTACAGTTCCACACACACACTGAATCTCACTGGGGTACAGTTCCACAGATACTGACTCTCACTGGGGTACGGTTCCACACACACTGACTCTCACTGGGGTACAGTTCCACACACACTGACCCTCACTGGGGTACAGTTGCACACACACTGACTATCACTGGTTTACAGTTCCACAGACACTGACTCTCACTGGGGGACAGTCCCAAACACACTGACTCTCACTGGGGGACAGTTCCACAGACACTGACTCTCACTGGGGTACAGTTCCACATACACTGACTCTCACTGGGGTACAGTTCCACACACACTGACTCTCACTGGGGTACAGTTCCACACACACTGACTCTCCCTGAGGTACAGTTCCAGACACACTGACTCTCACTGGGGTACAGTTCCACACACAGTGACTCTCACTGTGGTACAGTCCCACACACACTGACTCTCACTGGGGTACAGTTCCACAGACACTGACTCTCGATGGGGTACAGTTCCACACACACTGACTCTCACTGGGGTACAGTTCCACACACACTGACTCTCACTGGGGTACAGTTCCAAATACACTGACTCTCACTGAGGTACAGTTCCACAGACACTGACTCTCACTGGAGTACAGTCCCACAGACACTGACTCTCAGCGAGGTACAGTTCCACACACACTGACTCTCACTGGGGTACAGTCCCACACACACTGACTCTCACTGGGGTACAGTTCCACAGACACTGACTCTCAATGGGGTACAGTTCCACACACACTGAATCTCACTGGGGTACAGTTCCACACACACTGACTCTCCCTGAGGTACAGTTCCACACACACTGACTCTCACTGGGGTAAAGTTCCACACACATTGACTCTCACTGGGGTGCAGTCCCACACACACTGACTCTCACTGGGGTACAGTTCAACAGACACTGACTCTCACTGGTGTACAGTTCCACACACACTGAATCTCACTGGGGTACAGTTCCACAGACACTGACTCTCACTGGGGTACAGTTCCACACACACTGACTCTCACTGGGGTACAGTTCCACACACACAGACTCTCACTGGGGTACAGTTCCACAGACACTGACTCTCACTGTGGTACAGTTCCACACACACTGCCTCTCACTGTGGTACAGTCCCACACACACTGACTCTCACTGGGGTACAGTTCAACAGACACTGACTCTCACTGGTGTACAGTTCCACACACACTGAATCTCACTGGGGTACAGTTCCACAGACACTGACTCTCACTGGGGTACAGTTCCACACACACTGACTCTCACTGGGGTACAGTCCCACACACACTGACTCTCACTGGGGTACAGTTCCACAGACACTGACTCTCAATGGGGTACAGTTCCACACACACTGAATCTCACTGGGGTACAGTTCCACACACACTGACTCTCCCTGAGGTACAGTTCCACACACACTGACTGTCACTGGGGTACAGTTCCACACACATTGACTCTCACTGGGGTACAGTTCAACAGACACTGAGTCTCACTGGTGTACAGTTCCACACACACTGAATCTCACTGGGGTACAGTTCCACAGACACTGACTCTCACTGGGGTACAGTTCCACACACACTGACTCTCACTGGGGTACAGTTCCACAGACACTGACTCTCACTGGGGTACAGTTCCACAGACACTGACTCTCACTGTGGTACAGTTCCACACATACTGACTCTCACTGGGGTACAGTTCCACAGACACTGACTCTCACTGGGGTATGGTTCCACACACACTGACTCTCCCTGAGGTACAATTCCACACACACTGACTCTCACTGGGGTACAGTTCCACACACACTGACTCTCACTGGGGTACAGTCCCACACACACTGACTCTCACTGGGGTACAGTTCCACAGACACTGACTCTCAATGGGGTACAGTTCCACACACACTGAATCTCACTGGGGTACAGTTCCACACACACTGACTCTCCCTGAGGTACAGTTCCACACACACTGACTGTCATTGGGGTACAGTTCCACACACATTGACTCTCACTGGGGTACAGTCCCACACACACTGACTCTCACTGGGGTACAGTTCAACAGACACTGAGTCTCACTGGTGTACAGTTCCACACACACTGAATCTCACTGGGGTACAGTTCCACAGACACTGACTCTCACTGGGGTACAGTTCCACACACACTGACTCTCACTGGGGTACAGTTCCACAGACACTGACTCTCACTGGGGTACAGTTCCACAGACACTGACTCTCACTGTGGTACAGTTCCACACATACTGACTCTCACTGGGGTACAGTTCCACAGACACTGACTCTCACTGGGGTACAGTTCCACAGACACTGACTCTCACTGAGGTACAGTTCCACAGACACTGACTCTCACTGGGGGACAGTTCCACACACACACAAACTCTCACTGGGGTACAGTTCCAAAGAGACTGACTCTCACTGGGGTACAGTTCCACACACACACTGAATCTCACTGGGGTACAGTTCCACAGATACTGACTCTCACTGGGGTACGGTTCCACACACACTGACTCTCACTGGGGTACAGTTCCACACACACTGACCCTCACTGGGGTACAGTTGCACACACACTGACTATCACTGGTTTACAGTTCCACAGACACTGACTCTCACTGGGGGACAGTCCCAAACACACTGACTCTCACTGGGGGACAGTTCCACAGACACTGACTCTCACTGGGGTACAGTTCCACATACACTGACTCTCACTGGGGTACAGTTCCACACACACTGACTCTCACTGGGGTACAGTTCCACACACACTGACTCTCCCTGAGGTACAGTTCCAGACACACTGACTCTCACTGGGGTACAGTTCCACACACAGTGACTCTCACTGTGGTACAGTCCCACACACACTGACTCTCACTGGGGTACAGTTCCACAGACACTGACTCTCGATGGGGTACAGTTCCACAGACACTGACTCTCACTGGGGTACAGTTCCACACACACTGACTCTCACTGGGGTACAGTTCCACACACACTGACTCTCACTGGGGTACAGTTCCAAAGACACTGACTCTCACTGAGGTACAGTTCCACAGACACTGACTCTCACTGGAGTACAGTCCCACACCCACAGACACTGACTCTCAGCGAGGTACAGTTCCACAGACACTGACTCTCTCTGGGGTACAGTCCCACACACACTGACTCTCACTGTGGTACAGTCCCACACACACTGACTCTCACTGGGGTACAGTTCCACACACACTGACCCTCACTGGGGTACAGTTCCACACATATGACTCTCACTGGGGTACAGTTCCACAGACACTGACTCTCACTGGTGTACAGTTCCAAAGACACTGACTCTCACTGGGTACAGTTCCAAAGACACTGATTCTCACTGAGGTACAGTTCCACAGACACTGACTCTCACTTGGGTACAGTCCCACAGACACTGACTCTCACCGAGGTACAGTTCCACACAGACACTGAATCTCACTGGGGTACAAGTTCCACACACACTGACTCTCACTGGGGTACAGTCCCACAGACACTGACTCTCACTGGGGTACAGTCCCACAGACACTGACTCTCACTGGGGTACAGTTCCACAGACACTGACTCTCACTAAGGTACAGTTCCACAGACACTGACTTTCATTGGGTCACAGTTCCACAGACACTGACTCTCACTGGGGTACAGTTCCACATACACTGACTCTCACTGGGGTACAGTTCCACATAAACTGACTCTCACTGGGGTACAGTTCCACAGACACTTACTCTCATTGGGGACAGTCACACACACTGACTCTCACTGGGGGACAGTCCCTCACACACTGACTCTCAATGGGGGACAGTTCCACACACACTGACTCTCACTGGAGTGCAGTTCCACACACACTGACTCTCCCTGGGGTACAGTTCCACACAATGACTCTCACTGGGGTGCAGTCCCACAGACACTGCCCCTCACTGGGGTACAGTTCCCCACACACTGACTCTCCCTGGGGTACAGTTCCACACACACTGACTCTCACTGTGGTACAGTCCCAGACACACTGACTCTCACTGGGGTACAGTTCCACAGACACTGACTCTCACTAAGGTACAGTTCCACAGACACTGACTCTCACTGGGGTACAGTTCCACAGACACTGACTCTCACTGGGGTACAGTTCCACATACACTTAGTCTCACTGGGGTACAGTTCCACATAAACTGACTCTCACTGGGGTACAGTTCCACACACACTGACTCTCAATGGGGGACAGTTCCACACACACTGACTCTCACTAGAGTGCAGTTCCACACACACTGACTCTCCCTGGGTACAGTTCCACACACAATGACTCTCACTGGGGTGCAGTCCCACAGACACTGCCCCTCACTGGGGTACAGTTCCACACACACTGACTCTCCCTGGGGTACAGTTCCACACACACTGACTCTCACTGTGGTACAGTCCCAGACACACTGACTCTCCCTGGGGTACAGTTCCACACACACTGACTCTCACTGGGGTACAGTTCCACAGACACTGACTCTCACTGTGGTACAGTTCCACACACACTGACTCTCACTGGGGTACAGTTCCACAGACACTGACTCTCACTGGGGTAAGGTTCCACACACACTGACTCTCCCTGAGGTACAGTTCCACACACACTGACTCTCACTGGGGTACAGTTCCACACACACTGACTCTCACTGGGGTACAGTCCCACACACACTGACTCTCACTGGGGTACAGTTCCACAGACACTGACTCTCAATGGGGTACAGTTCCACACACACTGAATCTCACTGGGGTACAGTTCCACACACACTGACTCTCCCTGAGGTACAGTTCCACACACACTGACTCTCACTGGGGTAAAGTTCCACACACATTGACTCTCACTGGGGTACAGTCCCACACACACTGACTCTCACTGGGGTACAGTTCAACAGACACTGACTCTCACTGGTGTACAGTTCCACACACACTGAATCTCACTGGGGTACAGTCCCACAGACACTGACTCTCACTGGGGTACAGTCCCACAGACACTGACTCTCACTGGGGTACAGTTCCACAGACACTGACTCTCACTGGGGTACAGTTCCACAGACACTGACTCTCACTGGGGTACAGTTCCACAGACACTGACTCTGACTGGCGTACAGTTCCACATACACTGACTCTCACTGGGGTACAGTTCCACAGACACTGACTCTCACTCGGGTACAGTTCCACACACACTGACTCTCACTGGGGTACAGTTCCACACACACTGACTCTCCCTGGGGTACAGTTGCACACACACTGACTCTCACTGTGGTACAGTCCCAGACACACTGACTCTCCCTGGGGTACAGTTCCACACACACTGACTCTCACTGTGGTACAGTTCCACACATACTGACTCTCACTGGGGTACAGTTCCACAGACACTGACTCTCACTGGGGTACGGTTCCACACACACTGACTCTCCCTGAGGTACAATTCCACACACACTGACTCTCACTGGGGTACAGTTCCACACACACTGACTCTCACTGGGGTACAGTCCCACACACACTGACTCTCACTGGGGTACAGTTCCACAGACACTGACTCTCACTGGGGTACAGTTCCACACACACTGAATCTCACTGGGGTACAGTTCCACACACACTGACTCTCCCTGAGGTACAGTTCCACACACACTGACTGTCACTGGGGTACAGTTGCACACACATTGACTCTCACTGGGGTACAGTCCCACACACACTGACTCTCACTGGGGTACAGTTCAACAGACACTGAGTCTCACTGGTGTACAGTTCCACACATACTGACTCTCACTGGGGTACAGTTCCACAGACACTGACTCTCACTGGGGTACAGTTCCACAGACACTGACTATCACTGAGGTACAGTTCCACAGACACTGACTCTCACTGGGGGACAGTTCCACACACACACAAACTCTCACTGGGGTACAGTTCCAAAGAGACTGACTCTCACTGGGGTACAGTTCCACACACACACTGAATCTCACTGGGGTACAGTTCCACAGATACTGACTCTCACTCGGGTACGGTTCCACACACACTGACTCTCACTGGGGTACAGTTCCACACACACTGACCCTCACTGGGGTACAGTTGCACACACACTGACTATCACTGGTTTACAGTTCCACAGACACTGACTCTCACTGGGGGACAGTCCCAAACACACTGACTCTCACTGGGGGACAGTTCCACAGACACTGACTCTCACTGGGGTACAGTTCCACATACACTGACTCTCACTGGGGTACAGTTCCACACACACTGACTCTCACTGGGGTACAGTTCCACACACACTGACTCTCCCTGAGGTACAGTTCCAGACACACTGACTCTCACTGGGGTACAGTTCCACACACACTGACTCTCACTGTGGTACAGTCCCACACACACTGACTCTCACTGGGGTACAGTTCCACAGACACTGACTCTCACTGGGGTACAGTTCCACACACACTGACTCTCACTGGGGTACAGTTCCACACACACTGACTCTCACTGGGGTACAGTTCCAAAGACACTGACACTCACTGAGGTACAGTTCCAGACACACTGACTCTCACTGGGGTACAGTTCCAAAGACACTGACTCTCACTGGGGTACAGTTCCACACACACACAGACTCTCACTGGGGTACAGTTCCACAGACATTGACTCTCACTGGGGTACAGTTCCACACACACACTGAATCTCACTGGGGTACAGTTCCACAGACACTGACTCTCACTTGGGTACAGTTCCACACACACACTGAATCTCACTGGGGTACAGTTCCACAGACACTGACCCTCACTGGGGTACAGTTCCACACACACTGACTCTCACTGGGGTACGGTTCCACACACACTAACTCTCACTGGGGTACAGTCCCACAGACACTGACTCTCACTGGGGTACAGTCCCACAGACACTGACTCTCACTGGGGTACAGTCCCACAGACACTGACTCTCACTGGGGTACAGTCCCACAGACACTGACTCTCACTGGGGTACAGTTCCACAGACACTGACTCTCACTGGGGTACAGTTCCACAGACACTGACTCTCACTGGGGTACAGTTCCACAGACACTGACTCTGACTGGCGTACAGTTCCACATACACTGACTCTCACTGGGGTACAGTTCCACAGACACTGACTCTCACTCGGGTACAGTTCCACACACACTGACTCTCACTGGGGTACAGTTCCACACACACTGACTCTCCCTGGGGTACAGTTGCACACACACTGACTCTCACTGTGGTACAGTCCCAGACACACTGACTCTCCCTGGGGTACAGTTCCACACACAATGACTCTCACTGTGGTACAGTTCCACACATACTGACTCTCACTGGGGTACAGTTCCACAGACACTGACTCTCACTGGGGTACGGTTCCACACACACTGACTCTCCCTGAGGTACAATTCCACACACACTGACTCTCACTGGGGTACAGTTCCACACACACTGACTCTCACTGGGGTACAGTCCCACACACACTGACTCTCACTGGGGTACAGTTCCACAGACACTGACTCTCAATGGGGTACAGTTCCACACACACTGAATCTCACTGGGGTACAGTTCCACACACACTGACTCTCCCTGAGGTACAGTTCCACACACACTGACTGTCACTGGGGTACAGTTCCACACACATTGACTCTCACTGGGGTACAGTCCCACACACACTGACTCTCACTGGGGTACAGTTCAACAGACACTGAGTCTCACTGGTGTACAGTTCCACACACACTGAATCTCACTGGGGTACAGTTCCACAGACACTGACTCTCACTGGGGTACAGTTCCACACACACTGACTCTCACTGGGTTACAGTTCCACAGACACTGACTCTCACTGGGGTACAGTTCCACAGACACTGACTCTCACTGTGGTACAGTTCCACACATACTGACTCTCACTGGGGTACAGTTCCACAGACACTGACTCTCACTGGGGTACAGTTCCACAGACACTGACTCTCACTGAGGTACAGTTCCACAGACACTGACTCTCACTGGGGGCAGTTCCACACACACACAAACTCTCACTGGGGTACAGTTCCAAAGAGACTGACTCTCACTGGGGTACAGTTCCACACACACACTGAATCTCACTGGGGTACAGTTCCACAGATACTGACTCTCACTCGGGTACGGTTCCACACACACTGACTCTCACTGGGGTACAGTTCCACACACACTGACCCTCACTGGGGTACAGTTGCACACACACTGACTATCACTGGTTTACAGTTCCACAGACACTGACTCTCACTGGGGGACAGTCCCAAACACACTGACTCTCACTGGGGGACAGTTCCACAGACACTGACTCTCACTGGGGTACAGTTCCACATACACTGACTCTCACTGGGGTACAGTTCCACACACACTGACTCTCACTGGGGTACAGTTCCACACACACTGACTCTCCCTGAGGTACAGTTCCAGACACACTGACTCTCACTGGGGTACAGTTCCACACACACTGACTCTCACTGTGGTACAGTCCCACACACACTGACTCTCACTGGGGTACAGTTCCACAGACACTGACTCTCACTGGGGTACAGTTCCACACACACTGACTCTCACTGGGGTACAGTTCCACACACACTGACTCTCACTGGGGTACAGTTCCAAAGACACTGACACTCACTGAGGTACAGTTCCACAGACACTGACTCTCACTGGGGTACAGTCCCACAGACACTGACTCTCAGCGAGGTACAGTTCCACAGACACTGACTCTCTCTGGGGTACAGTCCCACACACACTGACTCTCACTGTGGTACAGTCCCACACACACTGACTCTCACTGGGGTACAGTTCCACAGGCACTGACTCTCACTGGGGTACAGTTCCACACACACTGACTCTCACTGGGGTACAGTTCCACACACACTGACTCTCACTGGGGTACAGTTCCACACACACTGACCCTCACTGGGGTACAGTTCCACACATACTGACTCTCACTGGGGTACAGTTCCACAGACACGGACTCTCACTGGTGTACAGTTCCAAAGACACTGACTCTCACTGGGGTACAGTTCCAAAGACACTGACTCTCACTGAGGTACAGTTCCACAGACACTGACTCTCACTTGGGTACAGTCCCACAGACACTGACTCTCACCGAGGTACATTTCCACACACACACTGAATCTCACTGGGGTACAGTTCCACATAAACTGACTCTCACTGGGGTACAGTTCCACAGACACTTACTCTCATTGGGGGACAGTCCCACACACACTGACTCTCACTGGGGGACAGTCCCTCACACACTGACTCTCACTGGGGTACAGTTCCACATAAACTGACTCTCACTGGGGTACAGTTCCACAGACACTTACTCTCATTGGGGGACAGTCCCACACACACTGACTCTCACTGGGGGACAGTCCCACACACACTGACTCTCAATGGGGGACAGTTCCACACACACTGACTCTCACTAGAGTGCAGTTCCACACACACTGACTCTCCCTGGGTACAGTTCCACACACAATGACTCTCACTGGGGTGCAGTCCCACAGACACTGCCCCTCACTGGGGTACAGTTCCACACACACTGACTCTCCCTGGGGTACAGTTCCACACACACTGACTCTCACTGTGGTACAGTCCCAGACACACTGACTCTCCCTGGGGTACAGTTCCACACACACTGACTCTCACTGGGGTACAGTTCCACAGACACTGACTCTCACTGTGGTACAGTTCCACACATACTGACTCTCACTGGGGTACAGTTCCACAGACACTGACTCTCACTGGGGTAAGGTTCCACACACACTGACTCTCCCTGAGGTACAGTTCCACACACACTGACTCTCACTGGGGTACAGTTCCACACACACTGACTCTCACTGGGGTACAGTCCCACACACACTGACTCTCACTGGGGTACAGTTCCACAGACACTGACTCTCAATGGGGTACAGTTCCACACACACTGAATCTCACTGGGGTACAGTTCCACACACACTGACTCTCCCTGAGGTACAGTTCCACACACACTGACTCTCACTGGGGTAAAGTTCCACACACATTGACTCTCACTGGGGTGCAGTCCCACACACACTGACTCTCACTGGGGTACAGTTCAACAGACACTGACTCTCACTGGTGTACAGTTCCACACACACTGAATCTCACTGGGGTACAGTTCCACAGACACTGACTCTCACTGGGGTACAGTTCCACACACACTGACTCTCACTGGGGTACAGTTCCACACACACAGACTCTCACTGGGGTACAGTTCCACAGACACTGACTCTCACTGTGGTACAGTTCCACACACACTGCCTCTCACTGTGGTACAGTCCCACACACACTGACTCTCACTGGGGTACAGTTCAACAGACACTGACTCTCACTGGTGTACAGTTCCACACACACTGAATCTCACTGGGGTACAGTTCCACAGACACTGACTCTCACTGGGGTACAGTTCCACACACACTGACTCTCACTGGGGTACAGTCCCACACACACTGACTCTCACTGGGGTACAGTTCCACAGACACTGACTCTCAATGGGGTACAGTTCCACACACACTGAATCTCACTGGGGTACAGTTCCACACACACTGACTCTCCCTGAGGTACAGTTCCACACACACTGACTGTCACTGGGGTACAGTTCCACACACATTGACTCTCACTGGGGTACAGTTCAACAGACACTGAGTCTCACTGGTGTACAGTTCCACACACACTGAATCTCACTGGGGTACAGTTCCACAGACACTGACTCTCACTGGGGTACAGTTCCACACACACTGACTCTCACTGGGGTACAGTTCCACAGACACTGACTCTCACTGGGGTACAGTTCCACAGACACTGACTCTCACTGTGGTACAGTTGCACACATACTGACTCTCACTGGGGTACAGTTCCACAGACACTGACTCTCACTGGGGTATGGTTCCACACACACTGACTCTCCCTGAGGTACAATTCCACACACACTGACTCTCACTGGGGTACAGTTCCACACACACTGACTCTCACTGGGGTACAGTCCCACACACACTGACTCTCACTGGGGTACAGTTCCACAGACACTGACTCTCAATGGGGTACAGTTCCACACACACTGAATCTCACTGGGGTACAGTTCCACACACACTGACTCTCCCTGAGGTACAGTTCCACACACACTGACTGTCATTGGGGTACAGTTCCACACACATTGACTCTCACTGGGGTACAGTCCCACACACACTGACTCTCACTGGGGTACAGTTCAACAGACACTGAGTCTCACTGGTGTACAGTTCCACACACACTGAATCTCACTGGGGTACAGTTCCACAGACACTGACTCTCACTGGGGTACAGTTCCACACACACTGACTCTCACTGGGGTACAGTTCCACAGACACTGACTCTCACTGGGGTACAGTTCCACAGACACTGACTCTCACTGTGGTACAGTTCCACACATACTGACTCTCACTGGGGTACAGTTCCACAGACACTGACTCTCACTGGGGTACAGTTCCACAGACACTGACTCTCACTGAGGTACAGTTCCACAGACACTGACTCTCACTGGGGGACAGTTCCACACACACACAAACTCTCACTGGGGTACAGTTCCAAAGAGACTGACTCTCACTGGGGTACAGTTCCACACACACACTGAATCTCACTGGGGTACAGTTCCAAAGAGACTGACTCTCACTGGGGTACAGTTCCACACACACACTGAATCTCACTGGGGTACAGTTCCACAGATACTGACTCTCACTGGGGTACGGTTCCACACACACTGACTCTCACTGGGGTACAGTTCCACACACACTGACCCTCACTGGGGTACAGTTGCACACACACTGACTATCACTGGTTTACAGTTCCACAGACACTGACTCTCACTGGGGGACAGTCCCAAACACACTGACTCTCACTGGGGGACAGTTCCACAGACACTGACTCTCACTGGGGTACAGTTCCACATACACTGACTCTCACTGGGGTACAGTTCCACACACACTGACTCTCACTGGGGTACAGTTCCACACACACTGACTCTCCCTGAGGTACAGTTCCAGACACACTGACTCTCACTGGGGTACAGTTCCACACACAGTGACTCTCACTGTGGTACAGTCCCACACACACTGACTCTCACTGGGGTACAGTTCCACAGACACTGACTCTCGATGGGGTACAGTTCCACACACACTGACTCTCACTGGGGTACAGTTCCACACACACTGACTCTCACTGGGGTACAGTTCCAAATACACTGACTCTCACTGAGGTACAGTTCCACAGACACTGACTCTCACTGGAGTACAGTCCCACAGACACTGACTCTCAGCGAGGTACAGTTCCACACACACTGACTCTCACTGGGGTACAGTCCCACACACACTGACTCTCACTGGGGTACAGTTCCACAGACACTGACTCTCAATGGGGTACAGTTCCACACACACTGAATCTCACTGGGGTACAGTTCCACACACACTGACTCTCCCTGAGGTACAGTTCCACACACACTGACTCTCACTGGGGTAAAGTTCCACACACATTGACTCTCACTGGGGTGCAGTCCCACACACACTGACTCTCACTGGGGTACAGTTCAACAGACACTGACTCTCACTGGTGTACAGTTCCACACACACTGAATCTCACTGGGGTACAGTTCCACAGACACTGACTCTCACTGGGGTACAGTTCCACACACACTGACTCTCACTGGGGTACAGTTCCACACACACAGACTCTCACTGGGGTACAGTTCCACAGACACTGACTCTCACTGTGGTACAGTTCCACACACACTGCCTCTCACTGTGGTACAGTCCCACACACACTGACTCTCACTGGGGTACAGTTCAACAGACACTGACTCTCACTGGTGTACAGTTCCACACACACTGAATCTCACTGGGGTACAGTTCCACAGACACTGACTCTCACTGGGGTACAGTTCCACACACACTGACTCTCACTGGGGTACAGTCCCACACACACTGACTCTCACTGGGGTACAGTTCCACAGACACTGACTCTCAATGGGGTACAGTTCCACACACACTGAATCTCACTGGGGTACAGTTCCACACACACTGACTCTCCCTGAGGTACAGTTCCACACACACTGACTGTCACTGGGGTACAGTTCCACACACATTGACTCTCACTGGGGTACAGTTCAACAGACACTGAGTCTCACTGGTGTACAGTTCCACACACACTGAATCTCACTGGGGTACAGTTCCACAGACACTGACTCTCACTGGGGTACAGTTCCACACACACTGACTCTCACTGGGGTACAGTTCCACAGACACTGACTCTCACTGGGGTACAGTTCCACAGACACTGACTCTCACTGTGGTACAGTTCCACACATACTGACTCTCACTGGGGTACAGTTCCACAGACACTGACTCTCACTGGGGTATGGTTCCACACACACTGACTCTCCCTGAGGTACAATTCCACACACACTGACTCTCACTGGGGTACAGTTCCACACACACTGACTCTCACTGGGGTACAGTCCCACACACACTGACTCTCACTGGGGTACAGTTCCACAGACACTGACTCTCAATGGGGTACAGTTCCACACACACTGAATCTCACTGGGGTACAGTTCCACACACACTGACTCTCCCTGAGGTACAGTTCCACACACACTGACTGTCATTGGGGTACAGTTCCACACACATTGACTCTCACTGGGGTACAGTCCCACACACACTGACTCTCACTGGGGTACAGTTCAACAGACACTGAGTCTCACTGGTGTACAGTTCCACACACACTGAATCTCACTGGGGTACAGTTCCACAGACACTGACTCTCACTGGGGTACAGTTCCACACACACTGACTCTCACTGGGGTACAGTTCCACAGACACTGACTCTCACTGGGGTACAGTTCCACAGACACTGACTCTCACTGTGGTACAGTTCCACACATACTGACTCTCACTGGGGTACAGTTCCACAGACACTGACTCTCACTGGGGTACAGTTCCACAGACACTGACTCTCACTGAGGTACAGTTCCACAGACACTGACTCTCACTGGGGGACAGTTCCACACACACACAAACTCTCACTGGGGTACAGTTCCAAAGAGACTGACTCTCACTGGGGTACAGTTCCACACACACACTGAATCTCACTGGGGTACAGTTCCACAGATACTGACTCTCACTGGGGTACGGTTCCACACACACTGACTCTCACTGGGGTACAGTTCCACACACACTGACCCTCACTGGGGTACAGTTGCACACACACTGACTATCACTGGTTTACAGTTCCACAGACACTGACTCTCACTGGGGGACAGTCCCAAACACACTGACTCTCACTGGGGGACAGTTCCACAGACACTGACTCTCACTGGGGTACAGTTCCACATACACTGACTCTCACTGGGGTACAGTTCCACACACACTGACTCTCACTGGGGTACAGTTCCACACACACTGACTCTCCCTGAGGTACAGTTCCAGACACACTGACTCTCACTGGGGTACAGTTCCACACACAGTGACTCTCACTGTGGTACAGTCCCACACACACTGACTCTCACTGGGGTACAGTTCCACAGACACTGACTCTCGATGGGGTACAGTTCCACAGACACTGACTCTCACTGGGGTACAGTTCCACACACACTGACTCTCACTGGGGTACAGTTCCACACACACTGACTCTCACTGGGGTACAGTTCCAAAGACACTGACTCTCACTGAGGTACAGTTCCACAGACACTGACTCTCACTGGAGTACAGTCCCACAGACACTGACTCTCAGCGAGGTACAGTTCCACAGACACTGACTCTCTCTGGGGTACAGTCCCACACACACTGACTCTCACTGTGGTACAGTCCCACACACACTGACTCTCACTGGGGTACAGTTCCACACACACTGACCCTCACTGGGGTACAGTTCCACACATACTGACTCTCACTGGGGTACAGTTCCACAGACACTGACTCTCACTGGTGTACAGTTCCAAAGACACTGACTCTCACTGGGGTACAGTTCCAAAGACACTGATTCTCACTGAGGTACAGTTCCACAGACACTGACTCTCACTTGGGTACAGTCCCACAGACACTGACTCTCACCGAGGTACAGTTCCACACAGACACTGAATCTCACTGGGGTACAGTTCCACACACACTGACTCTCACTGGGGTACAGTCCCACAGACACTGACTCTCACTGGGGTACAGTCCCACAGACACTGACTCTCACTGGGGTACAGTTCCACAGACACTGACTCTCACTAAGGTACAGTTCCACAGACACTGACTTTCATTGGGTCACAGTTCCACAGACACTGACTCTCACTGGGGTACAGTTCCACATACACTGACTCTCACTGGGGTACAGTTCCACATAAACTGACTCTCACTGGGGTACAGTTCCACAGACACTTACTCTCATTGGGGGACAGTCCCACACACACTGACTCTCACTGGGGGACAGTCCCTCACACACTGACTCTCAATGGGGGACAGTTCCACACACACTGACTCTCACTGGAGTGCAGTTCCACACACACTGACTCTCCCTGGGGTACAGTTCCACACACAATGACTCTCACTGGGGTGCAGTCCCACAGACACTGCCCCTCACTGGGGTACAGTTCCACACACACTGACTCTCCCTGGGGTACAGTTCCACACACACTGACTCTCACTGTGGTACAGTCCCAGACACACTGACTCTCACTGGGGTACAGTTCCACAGACACTGACTCTCACTAAGGTACAGTTCCACAGACACTGACTCTCACTGGGGTACAGTTCCACAGACACTGACTCTCACTGGGGTACAGTTCCACATACACTTAGTCTCACTGGGGTACAGTTCCACATAAACTGACTCTCACTGGGGTACAGTTCCACACACACTGACTCTCAATGGGGGACAGTTCCACACACACTGACTCTCACTAGAGTGCAGTTCCACACACACTGACTCTCCCTGGGTACAGTTCCACACACAATGACTCTCACTGGGGTGCAGTCCCACAGACACTGCCCCTCACTGGGGTACAGTTCCACACACACTGACTCTCCCTGGGGTACAGTTCCACACACACTGACTCTCACTGTGGTACAGTCCCAGACACACTGACTCTCCCTGGGGTACAGTTCCACACACACTGACTCTCACTGGGGTACAGTTCCACAGACACTGACTCTCACTGTGGTACAGTTCCACACACACTGACTCTCACTGGGGTACAGTTCCACAGACACTGACTCTCACTGGGGTAAGGTTCCACACACACTGACTCTCCCTGAGGTACAGTTCCACACACACTGACTCTCACTGGGGTACAGTTCCACACACACTGACTCTCACTGGGGTACAGTCCCACACACACTGACTCTCACTGGGGTACAGTTCCACAGACACTGACTCTCAATGGGGTACAGTTCCACACACACTGAATCTCACTGGGGTACAGTTCCACACACACTGACTCTCCCTGAGGTACAGTTCCACACACACTGACTCTCACTGGGGTAAAGTTCCACACACATTGACTCTCACTGGGGTACAGTCCCACACACACTGACTCTCACTGGGGTACAGTTCAACAGACACTGACTCTCACTGGTGTACAGTTCCACACACACTGAATCTCACTGGGGTACAGTCCCACAGACACTGACTCTCACTGGGGTACAGTCCCACAGACACTGACTCTCACTGGGGTACAGTTCCACAGACACTGACTCTCACTGGGGTACAGTTCCACAGACACTGACTCTCACTGGGGTACAGTTCCACAGACACTGACTCTGACTGGCGTACAGTTCCACATACACTGACTCTCACTGGGGTACAGTTCCACAGACACTGACTCTCACTCGGGTACAGTTCCACACACACTGACTCTCACTGGGGTACAGTTCCACACACACTGACTCTCCCTGGGGTACAGTTGCACACACACTGACTCTCACTGTGGTACAGTCCCAGACACACTGACTCTCCCTGGGGTACAGTTCCACACACACTGACTCTCACTGTGGTACAGTTCCACACATACTGACTCTCACTGGGGTACAGTTCCACAGACACTGACTCTCACTGGGGTACGGTTCCACACACACTGACTCTCCCTGAGGTACAATTCCACACACACTGACTCTCACTGGGGTACAGTTCCACACACACTGACTCTCACTGGGGTACAGTCCCACACACACTGACTCTCACTGGGGTACAGTTCCACAGACACTGACTCTCACTGGGGTACAGTTCCACACACACTGAATCTCACTGGGGTACAGTTCCACACACACTGACTCTCCCTGAGGTACAGTTCCACACACACTGACTGTCACTGGGGTACAGTTGCACACACATTGACTCTCACTGGGGTACAGTCCCACACACACTGACTCTCACTGGGGTACAGTTCAACAGACACTGAGTCTCACTGGTGTACAGTTCCACACATACTGACTCTCACTGGGGTACAGTTCCACAGACACTGACTCTCACTGGGGTACAGTTCCACAGACACTGACTATCACTGAGGTACAGTTCCACAGACACTGACTCTCACTGGGGGACAGTTCCACACACACACAAACTCTCACTGGGGTACAGTTCCAAAGAGACTGACTCTCACTGGGGTACAGTTCCACACACACACTGAATCTCACTGGGGTACAGTTCCACAGATACTGACTCTCACTCGGGTACGGTTCCACACACACTGACTCTCACTGGGGTACAGTTCCACACACACTGACCCTCACTGGGGTACAGTTGCACACACACTGACTATCACTGGTTTACAGTTCCACAGACACTGACTCTCACTGGGGGACAGTCCCAAACACACTGACTCTCACTGGGGGACAGTTCCACAGACACTGACTCTCACTGGGGTACAGTTCCACATACACTGACTCTCACTGGGGTACAGTTCCACACACACTGACTCTCACTGGGGTACAGTTCCACACACACTGACTCTCCCTGAGGTACAGTTCCACACACACTGACTCTCCCTGGGGTACAGTTGCACACACACTGACTCTCACTGTGGTACAGTCCCAGACACACTGACTCTCCCTGGGGTACAGTTCCACACACACTGACTCTCACTGTGGTACAGTTCCACACATACTGACTCTCACTGGGGTACAGTTCCACAGACACTGACTCTCACTGGGGTACGGTTCCACACACACTGACTCTCCCTGAGGTACAATTCCACACACACTGACTCTCACTGGGGTACAGTTCCACACACACTGACTCTCACTGGGGTACAGTCCCACACACACTGACTCTCACTGGGGTACAGTTCCACAGACACTGACTCTCACTGGGGTACAGTTCCACACACACTGAATCTCACTGGGGTACAGTTCCACACACACTGACTCTCCCTGAGGTACAGTTCCACACACACTGACTGTCACTGGGGTACAGTTGCACACACATTGACTCTCACTGGGGTACAGTCCCACACACACTGACTCTCACTGGGGTACAGTTCAACAGACACTGAGTCTCACTGGTGTACAGTTCCACACATACTGACTCTCACTGGGGTACAGTTCCACAGACACTGACTCTCACTGGGGTACAGTTCCACAGACACTGACTATCACTGAGGTACAGTTCCACAGACACTGACTCTCACTGGGGGACAGTTCCACACACACACAAACTCTCACTGGGGTACAGTTCCAAAGAGACTGACTCTCACTGGGGTACAGTTCCACACACACACTGAATCTCACTGGGGTACAGTTCCACAGATACTGACTCTCACTCGGGTACGGTTCCACACACACTGACTCTCACTGGGGTACAGTTCCACACACACTGACCCTCACTGGGGTACAGTTGCACACACACTGACTATCACTGGTTTACAGTTCCACAGACACTGACTCTCACTGGGGGACAGTCCCAAACACACTGACTCTCACTGGGGGACAGTTCCACAGACACTGACTCTCACTGGGGTACAGTTCCACATACACTGACTCTCACTGGGGTACAGTTCCACACACACTGACTCTCACTGGGGTACAGTTCCACACACACTGACTCTCCCTGAGGTACAGTTCCAGACACACTGACTCTCACTGGGGTACAGTTCCACACACACTGACTCTCACTGTGGTACAGTCCCACACACACTGACTCTCACTGGGGTACAGTTCCACAGACACTGACTCTCACTGGGGTACAGTTCCACACACACTGACTCTCACTGGGGTACAGTTCCACACACACTGACTCTCACTGGGGTACAGTTCCAAAGACACTGACACTCACTGAGGTACAGTTCCACAGACACTGACTCTCACTGGGGTACAGTCCCACAGACACTGACTCTCAGCGAGGTACAGTTCCACAGACACTGACTCTCTCTGGGGTACAGTCCCACACACACTGACTCTCACTGTGGTACAGTCCCACACACACTGACTCTCACTGGGGTACAGTTCCACAGGCACTGACTCTCACTGGGGTACAGTTCCACACACTGACTCTCACTGGGGTACAGTTCCACACACACTGACTCTCACTGGGGTACAGTTCCACACACACTGACCCTCACTGGGGTACAGTTCCACACATACTGACTCTCACTGGGGTACAGTTCCACAGACACTGACTCTCACTGGTGTACAGTTCCAAAGACACTGACTCTCACTGGGGTACAGTTCCAAAGACACTGACTCTCACTGAGGTACAGTTCCACAGACACTGACTCTCACTTGGGTACAGTCCCACAGACACTGACTCTCACCGAGGTACATTTCCACACACACACTGAATCTCACTGGGGTACAGTTCCACAGACACTGACCCTCACTGGGGTACAGTTCCACACACAATGACTCTCACTGGGGTACAGTTCCACACACACTGACTCTCACTGGGGTACAGTCCCACAGACACTGACTCTCACTGGGGTACAGTCCCACAGACACTGACTCTCACTGGGGTACAGTTCCACAGACACTGACTCTCACTAAGGTACAGTTCCACAGACACTGACTCTCACTGGGGTACAGTTCCACAGACACTGACTCTCACTGGGGTACAGTTCCACATACACTGACTCTCACTGGGGTACAGTTCCACATAAACTGACTCTCACTGGGGTACAGTTCCACAGACACTTACTCTCATTGGGGGACAGTCCCACACACACTGACTCTCACTGGGGGACAGTCCCTCACACACTGACTCTCAATGGGGGACAGTTCCACACACACTGACTCTCACTGGAGTGCAGTTCCACACACACTGACTCTCCCTGGGGTACAGTTCCACACACAATGACTCTCACTGGGGTGCAGTCCCACAGACACTGCCCCTCACTGGGGTACAGTTCCACACACACTGACTCTCCCTGGGGTACAGTTCCACACACACTGACTCTCACTGTGGTACAGTCCCAGACACACTGACTCTCCCTGGGGTACAGTTCCACACACACTGACTCTCACTGGGGTACAGTTCCACAGACACTGACTCTCACTAAGGTACAGTTCCACAGACACTGACTCTCACTGTGGTACAGTTCCACAGACACTGACTCTCACTGGGGTACAGTTCCACATACACTTACTCTCACTGGGGTACAGTTCCACATAAACTGACTCTCACTGGGGTACAGTTCCACAGACACTTACTCTCATTGGGGGACAGTCCCACACACACTGACTCTCACTGTGGTACAGTCCCACACACACTGACTCTCACTGGGGTACAGTTCCACACACACTGACCCTCACTGGGGTACAGTTCCACACATACTGACTCTCACTGGGGTACAGTTCCACAGACACGGACTCTCACTGGTGTACAGTTCCAAAGACACTGACTCTCACTGGGGTACAGTTCCAAAGACACTGACTCTCACTGAGGTACAGTTCCACAGACACTGACTCTCACTTGGGTACAGTCCCACAGACACTGACTCTCACCGAGGTACATTTCCACACACACACTGAATCTCACTGGGGTACAGTTCCACATAAACTGACTCTCACTGGGGTACAGTTCCACAGACACTTACTCTCATTGGGGGACAGTCCCACACACACTGACTCTCACTGGGGGACAGTCCCTCACACACTGACTCTCACTGGGGTACAGTTCCACATAAACTGACTCTCACTGGGGTACAGTTCCACAGACACTTACTCTCATTGGGGGACAGTCCCACACACACTGACTCTCACTGGGGGACAGTCCCACACACACTGACTCTCAATGGGGGACAGTTCCACACACACTGACTCTCACTAGAGTGCAGTTCCACACACACTGACTCTCCCTGGGTACAGTTCCACACACAATGACTCTCACTGGGGTGCAGTCCCACAGACACTGCCCCTCACTGGGGTACAGTTCCACACACACTGACTCTCCCTGGGGTACAGTTCCACACACACTGACTCTCACTGTGGTACAGTCCCAGACACACTGACTCTCCCTGGGGTACAGTTCCACACACACTGACTCTCACTGGGGTACAGTTCCACAGACACTGACTCTCACTGTGGTACAGTTCCACACATACTGACTCTCACTGGGGTACAGTTCCACAGACACTGACTCTCACTGGGGTAAGGTTCCACACACACTGACTCTCCCTGAGGTACAGTTCCACACACACTGACTCTCACTGGGGTACAGTTCCACACACACTGACTCTCACTGGGGTACAGTCCCACACACACTGACTCTCACTGGGGTACAGTTCCACAGACACTGACTCTCAATGGGGTACAGTTCCACACACACTGAATCTCACTGGGGTACAGTTCCACACACACTGACTCTCCCTGAGGTACAGTTCCACACACACTGACTCTCACTGGGGTAAAGTTCCACACACATTGACTCTCACTGGGGTGCAGTCCCACACACACTGACTCTCACTGGGGTACAGTTCAACAGACACTGACTCTCACTGGTGTACAGTTCCACACACACTGAATCTCACTGGGGTACAGTTCCACAGACACTGACTCTCACTGGGGTACAGTTCCACACACACTGACTCTCACTGGGGTACAGTTCCACACACACAGACTCTCACTGGGGTACAGTTCCACAGACACTGACTCTCACTGTGGTACAGTTCCACACACACTGCCTCTCACTGTGGTACAGTCCCACACACACTGACTCTCACTGGGGTACAGTTCAACAGACACTGACTCTCACTGGTGTACAGTTCCACACACACTGAATCTCACTGGGGTACAGTTCCACAGACACTGACTCTCACTGGGGTACAGTTCCACACACACTGACTCTCACTGGGGTACAGTCCCACACACACTGACTCTCACTGGGGTACAGTTCCACAGACACTGACTCTCAATGGGGTACAGTTCCACACACACTGAATCTCACTGGGGTACAGTTCCACACACACTGACTCTCCCTGAGGTACAGTTCCACACACACTGACTGTCACTGGGGTACAGTTCCACACACATTGACTCTCACTGGGGTACAGTTCCACACACACAGACTCTCACTGGTGTACAGTTCCACACACACTGAATCTCACTGGGGTACAGTTCCACAGACACTGACTCTCACTGGGGTACAGTTCCACACACACTGACTCTCACTGGGGTACAGTTCCACAGACACTGACTCTCACTGGGGTACAGTTCCACAGACACTGACTCTCACTGTGGTACAGTTCCACACATACTGACTCTCACTGGGGTACAGTTCCACAGACACTGACTCTCACTGGGGTATGGTTCCACACACACTGACTCTCCCTGAGGTACAATTCCACACACACTGACTCTCACTGGGGTACAGTTCCACACACACTGACTCTCACTGGGGTACAGTCCCACACACACTGACTCTCACTGGGGTACAGTTCCACAGACACTGACTCTCAATGGGGTACAGTTCCACACACACTGAATCTCACTGGGGTACAGTTCCACACACACTGACTCTCCCTGAGGTACAGTTCCACACACACTGACTGGCATTGGGGTACAGTTCCACACACATTGACTCTCACTGAGGTACAGTCCCACACACACTGACTCTCACTGGGGTACAGTTCCACACACACTGAATCTCACTGGGGTACAGTCCCACACACACTGACTCTCACTGGTGTACAGTTCCACACACACTGAATCTCACTGGGGTACAGTTCCACAGACACTGACTCTCACTGGGGTACAGTTCCACACACACTGACTCTCACTGGGGTACAGTTCCACAGACACTGACTCTCACTGGGGTACAGTTCCACAGACACTGACTCTCACTGTGGTACAGTTCCACACATACTGACTCTCACTGGGGTGCAGTTCCACAGACACTGACTCTCACTGGGGTACAGTTCCACAGACACTGACTCTCACTGAGGTACAGTTCCACAGACACTGACTCTCACTGGGGGACAGTTCCACACACACACAAACTCTCACTGGGGTACAGTTCCAAAGAGACTGACTCTCACTGGGGTACAGTTCCACACACACACTGAATCTCACTGGGGTACAGTTCCACAGATACTGACTCTCACTGGGGTACGGTTCCACACACACTGACTCTCACTGGGGTACAGTTCCACACACACTGACCCTCACTGGGGTACAGTTGCACACACACTGACTATCACTGGTTTACAGTTCCACAGACACTGACTCTCACTGGGGGACAGTCCCAAACACACTGACTCTCACTGGGGGACAGTTCCACAGACACTGACTCTCACTGGGGTACAGTTCCACATACACTGACTCTCACTGGGGTACAGTTCCACACACACTGACTCTCACTGGGGTACAGTTCCACACACACTGACTCTCCCTGAGGTACAGTTCCAGACACACTGACTCTCACTGGGGTACAGTTCCACACACACTGACTCTCACTGTGGTACAGTCCCACACACACTGACTCTCACTGGGGTACAGTTCCACAGACACTGACTCTCGATGGGGTACAGTTCCACACACACTGACTCTCACTGGGGTACAGTTCCACACACACTGACTCTCACTGGGGTACAGTTCCAAAGACACTGACTCTCACTGAGGTACAGTTCCACAGACACTGACTCTCACTGGAGTACAGTCCCACAGACACTGACTCTCAGCGAGGTACAGTTCCACAGACACTGACTCTCTCTGGGGTACAGTCCCACACACACTGACTCTCACTGTGGTACAGTCCCACACACACTGACTCTCACTGGGGTACAGTTCCACACACACTGACCCTCACTGGGGTACAGTTCCACACATACTGACTCTCACTGGGGTACAGTTCCACAGACACTGACTCTCACTGGTGTACAGTTCCAAAGACACTGACTCTCACTGGGGTACAGTTCCAAAGACACTGACTCTCACTGAGGTACAGTTCCACAGACACTGACTCTCACTTGGGTACAGTCCCACAGACACTGACTCTCACCGAGGTACAGTTCCACACACACACTGAATCTCACTGGGGTACAGTTCCACAGACACTGACCCTCACTGGGGTACAGTTCCACACACAATGACTCTCACTGGGTACAGTTCCACACACACTGACTCTCACTGGGGTACAGTCCCACAGACACTGACTCTCACTGGGGTACAGTCCCACAGACACTGACTCTCACTGGGGTACAGTTCCACAGACACTGACTCTCACTAAGGTACAGTTCCACAGACACTGACTTTCACTGGGGTACAGTTCCACAGACACTGACTCTCACTGGGGTACAGTTCCACATACACTGACTCTCACTGGGGTACAGTTCCACATAAACTGACTCTCACTGGGGTACAGTTCCACAGACACTTACTCTCATTGGGGGACAGTCCCACACACACTGACTCTCACTGGGGGACAGTCCCTCACACACTGACTCTCAATGGGGGACAGTTCCACACACACTGACTCTCACTGGAGTGCAGTTCCACACACACTGACTCTCCCTGGGGTACAGTTCCACACACAATGACTCTCACTGGGGTGCAGTCCCACAGACACTGCCCCTCACTGGGGTACAGTTCCACACACACTGACTCTCCCTGGGGTACAGTTCCACACACACTGACTCTCACTGTGGTACAGTCCCAGACACACTGACTCTCACTGGGGTACAGTTCCACAGACACTGACTCTCACTAAGGTACAGTTCCACAGACACTGACTCTCACTGGGGTACAGTTCCACAGACACTGACTCTCACTGGGGTACAGTTCCACATACACTTACTCTCACTGGGGTACAGTTCCACATAAACTGACTCTCACTGGGGTACAGTTCCACACACACTGACTCTCAATGGGGGACAGTTCCACACACACTGACTCTCACTAGAGTGCAGTTCCACACACACTGACTCTCCCTGGGTACAGTTCCACACACAATGACTCTCACTGGGGTGCAGTCCCACAGACACTGCCCCTCACTGGGGTACAGTTCCACACACACTGACTCTCCCTGGGGTACAGTTCCACACACACTGACTCTCACTGTGGTACAGTCCCAGACACACTGACTCTCCCTGGGGTACAGTTCCACACACACTGACTCTCACTGGGGTACAGTTCCACAGACACTGACTCTCACTGTGGTACAGTTCCACACACACTGACTCTCCCTGGGGTACAGTTCCACAGACACTGACTCTCACTGGGGTAAGGTTCCACACACACTGACTCTCCCTGAGGTACAGTTCCACACACACTGACTCTCACTGGGGTACAGTTCCACACACACTGACTCTCACTGGGGTACAGTCCCACACACACTGACTCTCACTGGGGTACAGTTCCACAGACACTGACTCTCAATGGGGTACAGTTCCACACACACTGAATCTCACTGGGGTACAGTTCCACACACACTGACTCTCCCTGAGGTACAGTTCCACACACACTGACTCTCACTGGGGTAAAGTTCCACACACATTGACTCTCACTGGGGTACAGTCCCACACACACTGACTCTCACTGGGGTACAGTTCAACAGACACTGACTCTCACTGGTGTACAGTTCCACACACATTGAATCTCACTGGGGTACAGTTCCACAGACACTGACTCTCACTGGGGTACAGTTCCACACACACTGACTCTCACTGGGGTACAGTTCCACACACACAGACTCTCACTGGGGTACAGTTCCACAGACACTGACTCTCACTGTGGTACAGTTCCACACACACTGCCTCTCACTGTGGTACAGTCCCACACACACTGACTCTCACTGGGGTACAGTTCAACAGACATTGACTCTCACTGGTGTACAGTTCCACACACACTGAATCTCAGTGGGGTACAGTTCCACAGACACTGACTCTCACTGGGGTACAGTTCCACACACACTGACTCTCACTGGGGTACAGTTCCACACACACAGACTCTCACTGGGGTACAGTTCCACAGACACTGACTCTCACTGGGGTACAGTCCCACACACACTGACTCTCACTGGGGTATAGTTCAACAGACACTGACTCTCACTGGTGTACAGTTCCACACACACTGAATCTCACTGGGGTACAGTTCCACAGACACTGACTCTCACTGGGGTACAGTTCCACACACACTGACTCTCACTGGGGTACAGTTCCACACACACAGACTCTCACTGGGGTACAGTCCCACACACACTGACTCTCACTGGGATACAGTTCAACAGACACTGACTCTCACTGGTGTACAGTTCCACACACACTGAATCTCACTGGGGTACAGTTCCACAGACACTGACTCTCACTGGGGTAGAGTTCCACACACACTGACTCTCACTGGGGTACAGTTCCACAGACACTGACTCTCACTGGGGTACAGTTCCACAGACACTGACTCACTGTGGTACAGTTCCACACATTCTGACTCTCGCTGGGGTACAGTTCCACAGACACTGACTCTCACTGGGGTACAGTTCCACAGACACTGACTCTCACTGAGGTACAGTTCCACAGACACTGACTCTCACTGGGGGACAGTTCCACAGACACTGACCCTCACTGGGGTACAGTTCCACACACACTGACTCTCACTGGGGTACGGTTCCACACACACTGACTCTCACTGGGGTACAGTTCCACACACACTGACTCTCACTGGGGTACAGTTCCACACACACTGACTCTCACTGGGGTACGGTTCCACACACACTAACTCTCACTGGGGTACAGTTCCACACACACACAGACTCTCACTGGGGTACAGTTCCACAGACATTGACTCTCACTGGGGTACAGTTCCACACACACACTGAATCTCACTGGGGTACAGTTCCACAGACACTGACTCTCACTTGGGTACAGTACCACACACACACTGAATCTCACTGGGGTACAGTTCCACAGACACTGACCCTCACTGGGGTACAGTTCCACACACACTGACTCTCACTGGGGTACGGTTCCACACACACTGACTCTCACTGGGGTACAGTTCCACACACACTGACTCTCACTGGGGTACAGTTCCACACACACTGACTCTCACTGGGGTACGGTTCCACACACACTAACTCTCACTGGGGTACAGTCCCACAGACACTGACTCTCACTGGGGTACAGTCCCACAGACACCGACTCTCACTGGGGTACAGTCCCACAGACACTGACTCTCACTGGGGTACAGTTCCACAGACACTGACTCTCACTGGGGTACAGTTCCACAGACACTGACTCTCACTGGGGTACAGTTCCACAGACACTGACTCTGACTGGGGTACAGTTCCACATACACTGACTCTCACTGGGGTACAGTTCCACAGACACTGACTCTCACTCGGGTACAGTTCCACACACACTGACTCTCACTGGGGTACAGTTCCACACACACTGACTCTCCCTCGGGTACAGTTCCACACACACTGACTCTCACTGTGGTACAGTCCCAGACACACTGACTCTCCCTGGGGTACAGTTCCACACACACTGAGTCTCACTGGGGTACAGTTCCACACACACTGACTCTCACTGGGGTGCAGTTCCACAGACACTGACTCTCACTGGGGTACAGTTCCACAGACACTGACTCTCACTGTGGTACAGTTCCACACATACTGACTCTCACTGGGGTACAGTTCCACAGACACTGACTCTCACTGGGGTACGGTTCCACACACACTGACTCTCCCTGAGGTACAGTTCCACACACACTGACTCTCACTGGGGTACAGTTCCACACACACTGACTCTCACTGGGGTACAGTCCCACACACACTGACTCTCACTGGGGTACAGTTCCACACATACTGACTCTCACTGGGGTACAGTTCCACAGACACTGACTCTCACTGGGGTACAGTTCCACAGACACTGACTCTCACTGAGGTACAGTTCCACAGACACTGACTCTCACTGGGGGACAGTTCCACACACACACAAACTCTCACTGGGGTACAGTTCCAAAGAGACTGACTCTCACTGGGGTACAGTTCCACACACACACTGAATCTCACTGGGGTACAGTTCCACAGATACTGACTCTCACTGGGGTACGGTTCCACACACACTTACTCTCACTGGGGTACAGTTCCACACACACTGACCCTCACTGGGGTACAGTTGCACACACACTGACTATCACTGGTTTACAGTTCCACAGACACTGACTCTCACTGGGGGACAGTTCCACAGACACTGACTCTCACTGGGGTACAGTTCCACATACACTGACTCTCACTGGGGTACAGTTCCACACACACTGACTCTCACTGGGGTACAGTTCCACACACACTGACTCTCCCTGAGGTACAGTTCCAGACACACTGACTCTCACTGGGGTACAGTTCCACACACACTGACTCTCACTGGGGTACAGTTCCACACACACTGACTCTCACTGGGGTACAGTTCCACACACACTGACCCTCACTGGGGTACAGTTCCACACATACTGACTCTCACTGGGGTACAGTTCCACATGCACTGATTCTCACTGGGGTACAGTTCCACACACACTGACTCTCACTGGGGTACAGTTCCACACACACTGACTCTCCCTGAGGTACAGTTCCACACACACAGACTCTCACTGGGGTACAGTTCCACACATACAGACTCTCACTGGGGTACAGTTCCACAGACACTGACTCTCACTGGGGTACAGTTCCACAGACACTCACTCTCACTGTGGTACAGTTCCACACATACTGACTCTCACTGGGGTACAGTTCCATAGACACTGACTCTCACTGGGGTACAGTTCCACAGACACTGACTCTCACTGAGGTACAGTTCCACAGACACTGACTCTCACTGATGTACAGTTCCACAGACACTGACTCTCACTGGGGTACAGTTCCACACACACACAGACTCTCACTGGGGTATAGTTCCAAAGACACTGACTCTCACTGGGGTACAGTTCCACACACACACTGAATCTCACTGGGGTACAGTTCCACAGGCACTGACTCTCACTGGGGTACAGTTCCACACTCACACTGAATCTCACTGGGGTACAGTTCCACAGACACTGACTCTCACTGGGGTACAGTTCCACACACACTGACTCTCACTGGGGTACGGTTCCACACACACTGACTCTCACAGGGGTACAGTTCCACACACACTGACTCTCACTGGGGTACGGTTCCACACACACTGACTCTCACTGGGGTACAGTTCCACACACACTGACCCTCACTGGGGTACAGTTCCACACACACTGACTATCACTGGTTTACAGTTCCACAGACACTGACTCTCACTGGGGGACAGTCCCAAACTCACTGACTCTCACTGGGGGACAGTTCCACAGACACTGACTCTCACTGGGGTAGAGTTCGACATACACTGACTCTCACTGGGGTACAGTTCCACACACACTGACTCTCACTGGGGTACAGTTCCACACACACTGACTCTCCATGAGGTATAGTTCCACACACACTGACTCTCACTGGGGTACAGTCCCACACACACTGACTCTCACTGGGGTACAGTTCCACAGACACTGACTCTCACTGGGGTACAGTTCCACACACACAGACTCTCACTGGGGTACAGTTCCACACACACTGACTCTCACTGGGGTACGGTTCCACACACACTGACTCTCACAGGGGTACCGTTCCACACACACTGACTCTCACTGGGGTACGGTTCCACACACACTGACTCTCACTGGGGTACAGTTCCACACACACTGACCCTCACTGGGGTACAGTTCCACACACACTGACTATCACTGGTTTACAGTTCCACAGACACTGACTCTCACTGGGGGACAGTCCCAAACTCACTGACTCTCACTGGGGGACAGTTCCACAGACACTGACTCTCACTGGGGTAGAGTTCGACATACACTGACTCTCACTGGGGTACAGTTCCACACACACTGATTCTCACTGGGGTACAGTTCCACACACACTGACTCTCCATGAGGTATCGTTCCACACACACTGACTCTCACTGGAGTACAGTCCCACACACACTGACTCTCACTGGGATACAGTTCCACAGACAATGACTCTCACTGGGGTACAGTTCCACACACACTGAATCTCACTGGGGTACAGTTCCACAGACACTGACTCTCACTGGGGTACAGTTCCACACACACTGACTCTCACTGGGGTACAGTTCCACAGACACTGACTCTCACTGGTTACAGTTCCACACACAATGACTCTCACTGGGGTACAGTTCCACAGACACTGACTCTCACTGTGGTACAGTTCCACACATACTGACTCTCACTGGGGTACAGTTCCACAGACACTGACTCTCACTGTGGTACAGTTCCAAAGACACTGACTCTCACTGGGGTACAGTTCCACAGACACTGACTCTCACTGGGGTACAGTCCCACACACACTGACTCTAACTGGGGTACTGTTCCACAGACACTGACTCTCACTGGGGTACAGTTGCACAGACACTGACTCTCACTCGGGTACAGTTCCACACACACTGACTCTCACTGGGGTACAGTTCCACACACACTGACTCTCCCTCGGGTACAGTTCCACACACACTGACTCTCACTGTGGTACAGTCCCAGACACACTGACTCTCCCTGGGGTACAGTTCCACACACACTGACTCTCACTGGGGTACAGTTCCACACACACTGACTCTCACTGGGGTGCAGTTCCACAGACACTGACTCTCACTGGGGTACAGTTCCACAGACACTGACTCTCACTGTGGTACAGTTCCACACATACTGACTCTCACTGGGGTACAGTTCCACAGACACTGACTCTCACTGGGGTACGGTTCCACACACACTGACTCTCCCTGAGGTACAGTTCCACACACACTGACTCTCACTGGGGTACAGTTCCACACACACTGACTCTCACTGGGGTACAGTCCCACACACACTGACTCTCACTGGGGTACAGTTCCACACATACTGACTCTCACTGGGGTACAGTTCCACAGACACTGACTCTCACTGGGGTACAGTTCCACAGACACTGACTCTCACTGAGGTACAGTTCCACAGACACTGACTCTCACTGGGGGACAGTTCCACACACACACAAACTCTCACTGGGGTACAGTTCCAAAGAGACTGACTCTCACTGGGGTACAGTTCCACACACACACTGAATCTCACTGGGGTACAGTTCCACAGATACTGACTCTCACTGGGGTACGGTTCCACACACACTTACTCTCACTGGGGTACAGTTCCACACACACTGACCCTCACTGGGGTACAGTTGCACACACACTGACTATCACTGGTTTACAGTTCCACAGACACTGACTCTCACTGGGGGACAGTTCCACAGACACTGACTCTCACTGGGGTACAGTTCCACATACACTGACTCTCACTGGGGTACAGTTCCACACACACTGACTCTCACTGGGGTACAGTTCCACACACACTGACTCTCCCTGAGGTACAGTTCCAGACACACTGACTCTCACTGGGGTACAGTTCCACACACACTGACTCTCACTGGGGTACAGTTCCACACACACTGACTCTCACTGGGGTACAGTTCCACACACACTGACCCTCACTGGGGTACAGTTCCACACATACTGACTCTCACTGGGGTACAGTTCCACATGCACTGATTCTCACTGGGGTACAGTTCCACACACACTGACTCTCACTGGGGTACAGTTCCACACACACTGACTCTCCCTGAGGTACAGTTCCACACACACAGACTCTCACTGGGGTACAGTTCCACACATACAGACTCTCACTGGGGTACAGTTCCACAGACACTGACTCTCACTGGGGTACAGTTCCACAGACACTGACTCTCACTGTGGTACAGTTCCACACATACTGACTCTCACTGGGGTACAGTTCCATAGACACTGACTCTCACTGGGGTACAGTTCCACAGACACTGACTCTCACTGAGGTACAGTTCCACAGACACTGACTCTCACTGATGTACAGTTCCACAGACACTGACTCTCACTGGGGTACAGTTCCACACACACACAGACTCTCACTGGGGTATAGTTCCAAAGACACTGACTCTCACTGGGGTACAGTTCCACACACACACTGAATCTCACTGGGGTACAGTTCCACAGGCACTGACTCTCACTGGGGTACAGTTCCACACTCACACTGAATCTCACTGGGGTACAGTTCCACAGACACTGACTCTCACTGGGGTACAGTTCCACACACACTGACTCTCACTGGGGTACGGTTCCACACACACTGACTCTCACAGGGGTACAGTTCCACACACACTGACTCTCACTGGGGTACGGTTCCACACACACTGACTATCACTGGTTTACAGTTCCACAGACACTGACTCTCACTGGGGGACAGTCCCAAACTCACTGACTCTCACTGGGGGACAGTTCCACAGACACTGACTCTCACTGGGGTAGAGTTCGACATACACTGACTCTCACTGGGGTACAGTTCCACACACACTGACTCTCACTGGGGTACAGTTCCACACACACTGACTCTCCATGAGGTATAGTTCCACACACACTGACTCTCACTGGGGTACAGTCCCACACACACTGACTCTCACTGGGGTACAGTTCCACAGACACTGACTCTCACTGGGGTACAGTTCCACACACACAGACTCTCACTGGGGTACAGTTCCACACACACTGACTCTCACTGGGGTACGGTTCCACACACACTGACTCTCACAGGGGTACCGTTCCACACACACTGACTCTCACTGGGGTACGGTTCCACACACACTGACTCTCACTGGGGTACAGTTCCACACACACTGACCCTCACTGGGGTACAGTTCCACACACACTGACTATCACTGGTTTACAGTTCCACAGACACTGACTCTCACTGGGGGACAGTCCCAAACTCACTGACTCTCACTGGGGGACAGTTCCACAGACACTGACTCTCACTGGGGTAGAGTTCGACATACACTGACTCTCACTGGGGTACAGTTCCACACACACTGATTCTCACTGGGGTACAGTTCCACACACACTGACTCTCCATGAGGTATCGTTCCACACACACTGACTCTCACTGGAGTACAGTCCCACACACACTGACTCTCACTGGGATACAGTTCCACAGACAATGACTCTCACTGGGGTACAGTTCCACACACACTGAATCTCACTGGGGTACAGTTCCACAGACACTGACTCTCACTGGGGTACAGTTCCACACACACTGACTCTCACTGGGGTACAGTTCCACAGACACTGACTCTCACTGGTTACAGTTCCACACACAATGACTCTCACTGGGGTACAGTTCCACAGACACTGACTCTCACTGTGGTACAGTTCCACACATACTGACTCTCACTGGGGTACAGTTCCACAGACACTGACTCTCACTGTGGTACAGTTCCAAAGACACTGACTCTCACTGGGGTACAGTTCCACAGACACTGACTCTCACTGGGGTACAGTCCCACACACACTGACTCTAACTGGGGTACTGTTCCACAGACACTGACTCTCACTGGGGTACAGTTGCACACACACTGAATCTCAGTGGGGTACAGTTCCACAGACACTGACTCTCACTGGGGTACAGTTCCACACACACTGACTCTCACTGGGGTACAGTTCCACAGACACTGACTCTCACTGGGGTACAGTTCCATACACACAGACTCTCACTGGGGTACAGTTCCATACACACAGACTCTCACTGGGGGACAGTCCCACACACACTGACTCTCACTGGGGTACAGTTCCACACACAGTGAATCTCACTGGGGTACAGTTCCACACACACTGACTCTCACTGGGGTACAGTTCCACACACACAGACTCTCACTGGGGTACAGTTCCACACACACTGACTCTCGCTGGGGTACAGTTCCACAGACACTGACTCTCACTGGGGTACAATTCTACCAGGATGATTTTTGCCTTGCACCTCACTGAAATGCCCATACTTCATGTGCGAGGTCAGATAACAGTTGATGGCAGGCTATTGAACCACAGGAGACATCACATCCAGGTCAGCTGCTGTCCACATATTTATGTTTTGCAGTAAGAGTCACTGAATAGCGATCCAATACTCCTGCCAGTTGCTGTGAGCCTGGTTCAGTCCAATATTGGGACCTTTTCCTCTGTGTGGGTTTAGTGCTACATCACATGGAGCATTTATCCAGAGTGAGAGGGACACTAGGAACCGGAGGCCATTCAGTCCCTCGAGCCTGTTACACAAGAACAGGAGGAGGCCATTCACCCTCTCGAGCCTGTCACACAGGAACAGGAGGAGGAATTCAGCCCCTCGGGTCTGTGACACAGGAACAGGAAGAGGAATTCAGCCCCTCGACCCTGTTACATAGGAACAAGAGGCCATTCAGCCCTTCGGGTCTGTGACACAGGAACAGGAGGAGGCCATTCAGCCCCTCGACCCTGTTACACAGGAACAGGAGGAAGCCCTTTCAGCCCCTCGACCCTGTTACATAGGAACAGGAGGCCATTCAGCTCCTCGAGTCTGTGACACAGGAACGGGGAAGCCATTCAGACCCTCGACTCTGTTACACAGGCAAAGGAGGAAGCCCTTTCAGCCCCTCAAGCCTGTTACAAAGGAACAGGAGGAGGCCATTCAGCCCCTCGGGCTAGTTACACAGGAACAGGAGGAGGCCATTCAGCCCCTCGGGCCTGTTACACAGGAACAGGAGGAGACCATTTAGCCCCTCGAGCCTGTTACATAGGAACAGGAGGACACCGTTCAACCCCTCGGGCCTGTTATACAGGAACAGGAGGAGGCCATTCAGCCCCTGGAGCCTGTTCCACCACTCAATGAGAGGATGGCTGATCAGTGTCTTAACTCTATTTACGCGCCTTTGCTCCATTTCTCTCCATACCCTTACCCAACAAAAATTTCGATCTCAGTCTTGAGTTCCAACTGACCCTCAGAATCCATAGCCTTTTAGGAGAGAGTTCCAGATTTCCACTACCCTTTGTGTGACATCACCCCTGAATGGGCCAGGTCTAATTTTAAGGTTATGCCCCTTGTTTTAGACTCCCCCACCAGAGGAGATAATGGCCCTGAAATTCGGTTCGGGGGCTTTTTTCGGATGAACTCCTCCGACCGGGGATTTTTTACGAAAGTACCTGGTGGTCCCGGAGGAGCGTGGGATTGCATTGGGGAGGCCTTCTCTTCCCGCGCTGCGAAGCACGTTCCCGTCCTCCAGGTTCAAAGTCAGACAGTGCAGTCGCGCGTGTCTGCTCGACCAATCAGGTACAGTATTCTCATTAATAGCAACGGGCACTCCATATCTACCAGTTCTCATTGTTATTAATGAGAAGAAAAAAACATACTAAACAGCATAATAAAAATAAAAAACACACCTCACACAATTAAAATTAATTGAAATTAAAGTTAATATCTGAGAAAAAAAATTCCAATTTTTAAAAAGTTTTTTTAATTATGGCTTAAAATAAACTTACTGTAGTGGGCAGGGTTTTTAACAATAAAATATGTTTTTTCAAATGTTATTTTATTATGTTTCTGTGTGTTTTAAAATTCTTACGCCTGTAAAAGTAGGCTATGTGCCTGCTTTTAGCAGAAGCAAGAGTTTTCAGGACATGCGCTGGGCCAGAAAAGGGTAAATACCGCAATGCCCTTGCGAATGTCCTGGATGTGGAAATACGGAAGATCTGTCCAGCTCCAGCTCCAGCTTGACAGATTGGAAAAGCCGGTTTTCGGCGCATGCGCATTGTGCGCTGAAAACAGGCTTTTGTGATGCCTTCCCGGGTCTGTATACACTCCGTACAGACCCGCGAGGCCGAGATTTCTGGGCCAGTTTCTCTTTATCTACCCTATCAAATCCTTTAATCATCGTAAACACCTCGATTAGATCACCCTTAATCTTCCATATTCAAGGGAATACAAGCCCAGTCTGTGCAACCTGTCCTCATAATTTAACCCTTTCAGCACCGGTAGCATTCTGGTGAATCTGCACTGCTCCCTCTGAGGCCAATATATCCTTCCTGAGGGGCGGGGCCCAGAACTGAACCCAGTTCCCCAGCTGGGGTCTGACCCGAGCTCTGTACAGCTGGAACATACTTCCTCCCTTTGTTTTCCAGCCCCCTGAGATAACATAGAAACATAGAAACATAGAAAATAGGTGCAGGAGTAGGCCATTTGGCCCTTCGAGCCTGCACCACCATTCAATAAGATCATGGCTGATCATTCACCTCAGTACCCCTTTCCTGCTTTCTCTCTATATCCCTTGTTCCCCTTAGCCATAAGGGCCATATCTAACTCCCTCTGGAATATATCTAATGAACTGGTATCAACAACTCTCTGCGGTAGGGAATTCCACAGGTTAACAACTCTCTGAGTGAGGAAGTTTCTCCTCATCTCAGTCTTAAATGGCCTACCCCTTATCCTAAGACTGTCCCCTGGTTCTGGACTTCCCCAACATCGGGAACATTCTTCCTGCATCTAACCTGTCCAGTCCCATCAGAATTTTATATGTTTCTATGAGATCCTCTCTCATCCTTCTAAACTCCAGTGAATAAAGGCCCAGTTGATCCAGTCTCTCCTCATATGACAGCCCAGCCATCCCTGGAATTAGTCTGGTGTACCTTCGCTGCCCTCCCTCAATAGCAAGAACGTCCTTCCTCAGATTAGGAGACCAAAACTGAACACAATGTTCCAGGTGAGGCCTCACTAAGGACCTGTACAACTGCAGTAAGACCTCCCTGCTCCTATACTCAAATCCCCTAGCTGTGAAGGCCAACATACCATTTGCCTTCTTCACCGCCTGTTGTACCTGCATGCCAACTTTTAATGACTGATGTACCATGACACCCAGGTCTCGTTGCACCTCCCCTTTTCCTGATCTGCCGCCATTCAGAAAATATTCTGCCTTCGTGTTTTTGTCCCCAAAATGAATAACCTCACATTTATCCACATTATACTGCATCTGCCATGCATTTGCCTACTCACCTAACCTGTCTAAGTCACCCTGCAGCCTCTTAGCGTCCCCTTCACAGCTCACACCGCCACCCAGTTTAGTGTCATCTGCAAACTTGGAGATATTACACTCAATTCCTTCATCCAAATCGTTAATGTATATTGTAAAGAGCTGGGGTCCCAGCACTGAGCCCTGCGGCACTCCACTAGTCACTGCCTGCCATTCTGAAAAGGACCCGTTTATCCCGACTCTCTGCTTCCTGTCTGCCAACCAGTTCTCTATCCATGTCAGTACATTACCCCCAATACCATGCGTTTTGACTTTGCACACCAATCTCTTGTGTGGGACCTTGTCAAAATCCAAATACACCACATCCACTGGTTCTCCCTTGTCCACTCTGCAAGTTACATCCTCAAAAAGTTCCAGAAGATTCGTCAAGCATGATTTCCCTTTCATAAATCCATGCTGACTTGGACCGATCCTGTCACTGCTATTTCATCCTTAATGATTGATTCCAACATTTTCCCCACTACTGATGTCAGGCTAACTGGTCTATAATTACCCGTTTTCTCTCTCCCTCCCTTTTTAAAAAGTGGTGATACATTAGCTATCCTCCAGTCCATAGGAACTGATCCAGAGTCGATAGACTGTTGGAAAATGATCACCAATGCATCCACTATTTCTCGGGCCACTTCCTTAAGTACTCTGGGATGCAGACTATCAGGCCCCGGGGATTTATCAGCCTTCAATCCCATCAATTTCCCTAACACAATTTTCCGCCTAATAAGGATATCCTTCAGTTCCTCCTTCGATTGGTTTTTGTACCTGTCACTAGTTTTTAGTGATGTCTGAATCTTTGCCCCGCCACAGTTCTCAGTCTCTCGCCATTTGGAAAATATTCCAATTTGTCTTTCTCGGCTGTAAGGCGGATGAGCACTGAGATGCAGTAGGTGCAGTGTATGCACAGAGCTGGTGCATTGTGAGTGGCTTAGCCAGTCACGTGATGTTTACAAGACTCAATAAAACCCCAGCCAGTTGGGTCTTGGCCATCCACGATGAGGTATGCAGTTGTGAGCCCAGTGGATGAACTGGTAATGTGTAGTGTGATTATTCAACCTTGTAAATAAACCAACTAGTTCATAATAGCAACGTGTTGCTGTGAATTCTTAAGAATCCATGAAGCAAATATATTGCAGTCGGGTCAGGTGGGGAATCTCACACACTGCTGGGAGTACCTCAGCGTACCCTCGGCCACAGGGAAGAGCTGTTTGTATCGGCGGAGCATTAAGCTGTAATCAGCCCCTCTCATCCACTGCACACTGACCTTCATTCAGGGACCAGGTTGTAAAGTTGGGATGCCAACTCTCCAGAATTGCCCTGGTGTAAAGTCCTGACCCTGCAGTACAGACTCACACGAGGAACATGCTGAAGTCAAGGTCACTCTGGATCTGCACTTTTATTTCACAGCTCTTGAGTGCCTCACTTGCCTGAGACCTGCCTTTATATACCTGTGTGGAACAGGTATGTAGTGTCTCCTGCAAGTGCACCCCTGGTGGTAAAGTATGCTTGTGGTTATAGGTCATATCTAGTTACAGTCATGTATAGCATGGTAAGATACAGTTATATACAGTAGTGTGTGATACATGACATCACCCTCCCCAAGGTCTTATTTTCTTTATAGATTCAGTCTCTCAGGTGGTCTACGCTCTCGCGTGGAGCGTCTTAGTTGTGGTTCAGTTGTTTGCCTTGGTGCCTATTTTTCTTTCGGTGTCTCGCCTGGGCTGTCTGTTTCGTTCAGTATGATTGCCGGTATCTCGCCTGGGCTGTCTGTTGAGATTGCCCTTTCCTCAGGTTGTTCCCTCTGTCTGTCCACCAGGTGTGGTGTGAGTTCCACATTGTAGTCTGGTTCTGCAGGGTTGTTGGTGAATCTACTTTTTACTTGGTCTACATGCCTCTGGCAGGTTTGGCCATTGTCCATTTGTACAACCAGTAGCCTGTTTCCTTCCTTGCCTGTTACTGTCCCTGCAAGCCATTTGGGACCCCTGCCATAGTTTAGCACAAACACTTTGTCCCCTATCTCATTTCACCTCCCCCTCGAATTTCTGTCATGGTACTCAGTTAGCTTCAGGCACTTTGCCTCAACAATTTCATGCATGTCTGGGAGGATTAATGAGAGCCTAGTTTTAAGGTCGTTTCATCAATAGTTGCGTGGGGGGGAACCCCAGTCAATGAATGCGGGCGAGATCTGTATGCCAGCAGCAGTCGCGACAGGTGGCCCTGCAGCGTGGGACCTTGGATTTTTTAGCATGCCTTGTTTAACGATTTGCACTGCTCGCTCTGCCTAGCCATTGGAGGCCGGCTTGAACGATGCCGTCTTAACGTGATTTATGCTGTGGTCAGCTATAAAATCTTGAAATTCTGCGCTGGTGAAGCACGGACCATTATCAATGATCAATATGTCAGGAATTCCGTCGTTGCAAACATGGTTCTAAGGCTCTCCACAGTGGTGGAGGTGGTGCTCGAGTTTAAAATGGTGCACTCGATCCACTTTGAAAATGCATCAACGACTACGAGGAACATTTTGCCCATGAATGGGCCCGCATAGTCTACATGCACCCGCGACCACGGTTTGGTGGGCCAGGGCCAGGGGCTTAGGGGGGCCTCCCTGGGGGCATTACTGAGTTGGGCACAAATGGTGCACCACCGGACGCAGAGCTCCAAGTCCGCGTCAATGCCAGGCCACCAGATGTGGGATCTGGCTATGGCCTTCATGAGGACGATCCACGGGTGCTCGCGGTAGAGCTCCCGGACAAACGCCTCTCTGCCTCGCAAGGGCATAACTACTCGGCTGCCCCACATCAGGCAGTCTGCCTGTAGTGATAGTTCATGCATGCGCCTATGGAAAGGTTTGATCTCCTCGGGCAGGCATCACGAGCCTCTGCCCAGTCACCAGTTAAAACACATCTTTTGACTGAGGATAACGTGGGGTCGCTGGTCGTCCAGGCTCTGATTTGGTGAGCCGTCATAGGCAAACCTGTGGATTCAAAGGCATTGATTGCCATGACCATCTCACAGTCCTGTTCGTTGGACCCTTCCATGGTCGCCAGGGGTAGCCTGCTAAGCACGTCGGCACAGTTGTCTGTGCCTGGTCTGTGCCTTATTGTGTAGTCGTAAGACGCCAGCATGAGTGCCCACCGCTGAATGCCGCCGAGGCGTTGGCGTTTATTGCCTTGCACTCGGATAGCAGGGACGTGAGGGGTCTGTGGTCGGTTTCTAACGTGAACTTGGCCCCGAAAAGGTATTGGTGCATCTTTTTGACACCGTACACGCACACGAGCGCCTCCTTCTCAACCATACCGTGCCCGCGCTCCGCCCGCGAAAGTGACCTGGAAGCATAAGCTATGGGTTGTAATTTACCCGCACCATTGACATGTTGTAAAACGCACCCGACCCCGTATGCTGACGCATCACATGTAAGAACTAGTCAAAAAAGGCTAGAACACTGTTGGAACATAGAAGGTTGCGTGCCTTATTGAAGGCGCGTTCTTGGGCGTCCCCCCAAAACCAATTGCACCCCTTTCTGAGTAGCACATGGAGAGGCTCCAGCAGTGAGCTCATGTTCTGCATAAAGTTCCCAAAGTAATTGAGTAGCCGAGAAAGGCGCGCAGTTCCGAGACATTCCGGGGCCTGGGTACCAGGCGAATTGCTTTGGTTTTGGATTCTGTTGGGCGGATTCCATCAGCGGCAATCCTTCTGCCGAAAAATTCAACCTCGGGCACGAGAAACAGACACTTGGATTTCTTAACTCTTAGGCCTACCCGATCCAATCGACTTAGTACTTCCTCCAAATTGTGGAGATAGGAGTCGGTGTCCCTGCCCGTGATGAGTATGTCATCTTGAAACACAACCGTCCCCGGGATGGACTTGAGCAGACTCTCCATGTTGCGCTGGAATATAGCAGCTGCCGACCTGATGCCGAATGGGCATCTATTGTACATAAAAAGGCCTCGACGTGTGTTGATGGTGGTGAGTAGCTTAGACTCTTCGGTCAGTTCTTGCGTCATATACGCAGATGTGAGATCTAGTTTCGAGAAAAGTTTTCCTCCAGCCAATGTGGCAAATAGGTCCTCTGCTCTGGGCAGCGGGTATTGGTCCTGTAGGGAGACTCTGTTTATGGTAGACTTGTAATCCCCACAGATTCGTACGGATCCATCAGGCTTCATGACAGGGACGATGGGACTTGCCCAGTCGCTAAATTCCACGGGTGTGATAATGCCTTCCCACAAAAGCCGGTCCAGTTCGTGTTCAATCTTTTCCCTCATCACATAGGGCACAGCTCTAGCCTTGTGATGGACCGGTCTAGCATCCTGTGTGATGTAGATTTTAACTTTAGCCGCTTTGAAGGTGCCCACACCTGGCTGAAAGAGATGATCAAAATGACTTGTAACTGTTGAGCAGGAGATCCATTCCTCTGATAACATGGCGTGAACATCATCCCATTTCCAATTTAGTTTTGCCAGCCAGCTTCTCCCCAACAGTGCTGGGAGATCTCCGGGGACAATCCACAGGGGAAGTCGGTTCACCATCCCTTTGTGTGTGACTGAGAGCATGGCGCTGCCGAGGACTGGGACGATTTCTTTGGTATAGGTCCTTAGTTTGGTGTCGATCTTTGTGAGTTTTGGTCTGTTGCTTTTGTGTGGCCACAGCTGTTCAAATTGTTGGACGCTCATGAGAGATCGACTCGCTCCCGTGCCCAGTTCCATGTTGACGGGTATCCCTTTGAGTAGGACCCTCATCATTATTGGAGCCGTCTTGTTGTAAGAACAGTGGACATTGATCGTGTTGACCCGCTGTACCTCGGTGTCCCGGGCACTGTCCCCACCGTCTTCTGGTCCACTTTCTGACCCATCCGATTCGTATACCAGCCGAGCTGCTGTTTTTCTGAACATGCGAGCCAGATGCCCTGTACAATCGCAGTTTCTGCAAACGGTATGCTGAAATCGACACCCCTTGTTGAGTGCCTTCCCCCACATCTCCAGCACAGACCGTTTCCATTGTTTCCGAAGGATGAGCTGCATCTGGCTGATCTCTCTTGAGCTTCTCTCAGTCTGTAGTTGATTGCTCGCAGTGTGGGTTGATGAGGTGTGAACGGCCGTTCCTGTGGCTCTTGATGGCTTCTGGCGCCACTGCCTGCTGTTGAAGGCCTGCTCTCCTGCCTTTGTCTGTGTGTGGGGGTAGCGGCTCATTTCACGCTGTGAACCCCTTGTTCCGATGTTTCGTTAGTTGTCGTACCCGCAGTATAGATGGACCTCGTTTCTTCTACTCCTGCCTAGAATTTCTGTGCGACCAGTGCTGCTGCCTCTAGGGTCAAGTTCTTGGTCTCTATAAGCTTTCGGAATATGCCTGCGTGGCCTATTCCTTCAATAAAAAAGTCTCTCAGTACTTCTCTCCTTAGTTCATTGGGGAACTCACATAAACTAGCCAGCCTCCGAAGTTCCGCCACAAAGTCGGGTATGCTCTGGCCCACACAGCGTCTGTAGTTGTAGAACCTGTGTCTGGCCATGTGTATGTAGGCTGCTCGCTGGCTTCAGGTGGTCTCTCATCAGTGTGCTCAACTCCTCAAATGACTTGCTTGCTGGTTTCTCGGATGCCAGCAGGTCCTTCATTAAAGCGTATGTTTTCAAGCCACAGCTGGTCAAGAGATGGGCTCTTCTCTTGTCTGCCTTATCATCGCCCAGCCAGTCTTTGGTTACAAAGCTTTGCTGGAGCCTTTCTATAAGGTCATATCTAGTTACAGTCATGTATAGCATGGTAAGATACAGTTATATACAGTAGTGTGAGATACATGACACCTGGAGTCTCCAGCAATTGAAAATTAATCTTCAGGACACTGACAGCAACTCCAGGAGAAAAATCATGGGACCTTAAAAAAAATGAATCTATGAACACTCTGGTTATTTGCTATAAAAGTATCCGAGATGGAAAAAACAGGGTTTGAGAGACGGTCAGAAACAATCCAATCGGATAACCAAGAGTCTGCTGGTTTTCCGATTGGCTGTGGGAAGGTGGGACACCGCGAAGATGGATGTGTTGGCCCACCAATGGCGGGAGCATGAGGGGGCGGGGCAGTTGTGGGTCATGTGACTACACCTGCAGGTCAGTCAGTGTCTGTGCAAAGGGAAGCTGAACAGCTTCCCACTGGTTCTGTCGCTTAGTTCCACTCCAGCGGGGAGCTTGTTGACTGTGAGGTGGAGCCTGGCGGCGAGGAAGATTGAGAAGAGGGTTGGGGCGATGACGCAGCCCTGTTTGACCCCAGTCCGGACGTGGATTGGGTCTGTAATGGATCCGTTGGTAAGGATCACGTCCTGCATGTCGTCGTGGAGCAGGCGAAGGATGTTGACGGACTTTTGGGGGCATCTGAAACGGAGGAGGCCCTAAGTGGAGGAAGTGCATCTGGGAGGGCGTTGAGCTCCTCGAGTCTCATCGCCGAGAGCTTGCAGAAACCAAGCGCAGGCAGCGGAAAGAGCGTGTGGCAAACCTGTCCCACCCTCCCCTTCCCTCTGTCCCACCTGCGACAGGGACTGTGGCTCTCATATTGGACTGTTCAGCCACCAAAGGACTCATTTTTAGAGTGGAAGCATGTCTTCCTCGATTCCGAGGGACTGTCTATGATGATGAAAGGGAAGCATAGGGTTAATGTTTCAGGTGTAGTTCTGACGAAGCTATTGGCCTGAAACATTAACCCTGCCGTCCTTGCTCCACACAGGGTGCCTGACCTGCCGAGCATTGCCAGCACATCCTGCTTTCCTTTCCCACTTCCCAGTGCGTATTGCGGGCTTTTGCTTTCTGTAAAGGTGAGTGTTTGGGCTGTGAGATCCAGACCCACTGAATGAGGCAGTGCATGCTGATAGCCAGGCAGCGCGCACGGAGGGAACTCACTGAGCTGTTTGGAGATGTTGGTGCGGTAATAGAATGTGAGGCAGGAGCCCTTGGTCAGAGGGAGGTGTTCACTCAGGAGCCAGGCGCTGTCGTCCACATTCAGGGCCTCCGCGTCCACAAACATATAGTGACCTAGAAAGAAAGAAAGACTTGCATTTATATAGCGCTTTTCACATCCTCAGGTCATCTCAAAGCACTTCATGACCAATGAACATCTTTTGAAGTACTGTGAGGTAAAAAACGGGCAGCCAGTTTGCGCACAGCAAGCTCCCCAAAACAGCAATGAGATAATGACCAGATAATCTGTTTTTGTTATGTGGATTGGGGGATAAGTGTTGGCCGGGACACCGGGGATAACTCCCCTGCTATTCTTTGAATAGTGCCATGGGATCTTTTACATCCACCAGAGCAGAAGGGGCCTCGGTTTAACGTCTCATCCGACAGGCAGCACTGCACTGGAGTCTCAGCCTGGATTATGGGTTCAATTCTTTGGAGTGGGACCTTCTGACTCCGAGGCGAGAGAGTGACAGCGGATACCTACACACAAACAGAGGTTACATCACAGCCCCGTACAGACACAGCACAGACAGCTCTGACCACACTGCTGTCACTGTCTTTAGCATTACGGAGGTTATAGTAATTAACCAGTTCAAGGAATCAGTCAACCATCAAGATTTTAGCAACAATCACCATGGCCCCAGGGTGAGTGACAGGACTGAAGCAACTCACTCCCACATCGGGAGGTCTGCTCTCCACTTCCATCTCTCTACTTTCCCCATATCTCTTCCATTACATCCCTCCCTCTTCTATTATCCTGTTCTCCTTCTCTATGATCCCCTCGCTCCTCTTTCCCCCTCCTTCTCTATTTCCCTCTGCTCCTCGATTTCCTCCTTTCTTTCTCCTCTATTTCCCTCCCTCTCTGCTCTATTTCCCTCCCTCTCTGCTCTATTTCCCTCCCTCTCTGCTCTATTTCCCTCCCTCTCTGCTCTATTTCCCTCCCTCTCTGCTCTATTTCCCTCCCTCTCTGCTCTATTTCCCTCCCTCTCTGCTCTATTTCCCTCCCTCTCTGCTCTATTTCCCTCCCTCTCTCCTCTATTTCCCTCCCTCTCTCCTCATGGGGTTAGGGGTAATATATTAGCATGGATAGAGGGTTGGCTAACTAACAGAAAACAGAGAGTCAGGATAAATGGTTCATTCTCGGGTTGGCAATCAGTAACTAGTGGGGTGCCGCAGGGATCAGTGCTGGGACCCCAACTATTTACAATCTATATTAATGACTTGGAAGAAGGGACCAATTGTAATGTAGCCACGTTTGCTGATGATACAAAGATGGGAGGAATAGCAATGTGTGAGGAGGACACAAAAAACCTATAGACAGGCTAAGTGAGTGGGCAAAAATTTGGCAGATGGAGTGTAATGTTGGAAAGTGTGAGATCATGCACTTTATCAGAAAAAAATCCAAGAGCAAGTTATTATTTAAATGGAGAAAGATTGCAAAGTGCTGCAGTACAGCGGGACCTGGGGGTACTTGTACATGAAACACAAAGGTTAATATGCAGGTACAGCAAGTGATCAGGAAGGCCAATGGTATCTGGGCCTTTATTGCAAAGGGGATGGAGTATAAAAGCAGGGAAGTCTTACTACAGTTATACAGGGTATTGGTAAGGCCACACCTGGAATACTGCGTGCAGTTTTGGTTTCCATATTTACGAAAGGATATACTAGCTTTGGAGGCAGTTCAGAGAAGGTTCACTAGGTTGATTCCGGAGATGGAGGGGTTGACGTATGAGGAAAGTTGAGGAGGTTGGGCCTCTACTCATTGGAATTCAGAAGAATGAGAGGTGATCTTATCAAGACGTATAAGATTATGAAGGGGCTTGACAAGGTGGATGCAGAGAGGATCTTTCCACTGATGGGGGAGACTAGAACTAGGGGGCATAATCTTAGAATAAGGGGCCGCCCAGTTAAAATTTCTTCTCTCAGAGGGTTGTAAATCTGTGGAATTCACTGCCTCAGAGAGCTGTGGAAGCTGGGACATTGAATAAATTTAAGACAGAGATAGACAGTTTCTTATCGATAAGGGAATAAGGTGTTATGGGGAGCGGGCAGGGAAGTGGACCTGAGTCCATGATTGGATCAGCCATGATCGTATGAAATGGCAGCTTAGGCTCGAGGGGCCATATGGCCTACCCCTGCTCCTATTTCTTAAGTTCTATGTTCTTATTTCCCCCTCCTTCTCTATTTCCCTCCCTCTCTCTATTTCCCTTTCTTCTATATGCCTCGCTGTCTTCTATTTCCCTCCCTCCCTCCTCTATTTCCCTCCCTCTCTCTCTGCTCTATTTACCCTCTCTCTATCTCGCCCACTGTCCCCCGCTGAAGATACTGACTGTTGCTGAGTTCAGTTCCACTATCGGAGGCCGCTGTGTTCTACCTCCCCGTGGCCATTCTTCCTCCTCAGTGAGTGTAGGACATCACATTGAGGGCCAATCCCGGTCCTCACACTCATCCAACAGACACACACACTCACTCACACCCACCTACACACACTCACTCACACACACCACACTCACTAACACACTCACTCACACACACCACACTCACTAACACACTCACTCACACACACCACACTCACTAACACACTCATTCACACACACCACACTCACTAACACACTCACTCACACACAGCCACCTACACACACTCACTCACACACACCACACTCACTAACACACTCACTCACACACACCACACTCACTAACACACTCACTCACACACACCACACTCACTAACACATTCACTCACACACACCACACTCACTAACACACTCATTCACACACACCACACTCACTAACACACTCACTCACATACAGCCACCTACACACACTCACTCACACACACCACACTCACTAACACACTCACACACACCACACTCACTAACACACTCACTCACACACACCACACTCACTAACACACTCATTCACACACACCACAATCACTAACACACTCACTCACACACAGCCACCTACACACATCACTCACACACACCACACTCACTAACACACTCACACACACCACACTCACTAACACACTCATTCACACACACCACACTCACTAACACACTCACACACACCACACTCACTAACACACTCATTCACACACACCACACTCACTAATACACTCACACACACCACACTCACTAACACACTCACACACACCCACCTATACACACTCACTCACACACACCCATCTATATACATACACAAACACACACCCATCTAAATACACACTCACTCACACACACCACACTCACTCACACACACCACACTCACTAACACACTCACACACACACACCACACTCACTAACACACTCACTCACACACACACACCACACTCACTCACACACCACACTCACTAACACACTCACTCACACACACCACACTCACTAACACACTCACTCACACACACCACACTCACTAACACACTCACTCACACACACCACACTCACTAACACACTCACTCACACACACCACACTCACTAACACACTCACTCACACACACCACACTCACTAACACACTCACTCACACGCACACACCACACTCACACGCACACACCACACTCACTAACACACTCACTCACACACACCACACTCACTAACACACTCACTCACACACACCACACTCATTAACACACTCACTCACACGCACTGCACTCACTCACACACACCCACCTACATACAGCATTCAAACACACATCCATCTAAATACACACTCACTTACTCACACACACCACACTTACTCACACACACCACACTCACTAACGCACTCACTCACACACACCACACTCACTAACACACTCACTCACACACACCACACTCACTAAGACACTCACTAACACACACCCACCTACACACACTCATTCACACACACGACACTCACCTACACACACTCACTCACACACACCACACTCACCTACACACACTCACTCACACACACCACACTCACTAACACACTCATTCACACACACCCACCTACACACACTCACTCACACACACCCACTTAAAACATTCAGCACTCAAACACACACTCACAGACAGTTAAGCATTTAAGTGTCAGCCACATTGGTGTGGGACTGTTTAATATATCGGCCGGACTGCTGAGGGTGGCTGGTTTATTTCTCTAAAGGACATTAGTGAATCAGTTGTGTTTTTAACAATAATTTGGCCGCTCCAGGGTAATGTTTACTGAGACCCACTTTTTATTTCAAATTCTCAACATGCCATTGTGGGGTTTGATCTCATGATCTCTGGATTCCTTGTCCAGTAACATAACCACCACACTGTCGTACCCCAAGATTGAGCCCCAGTGACTCCTGCACTGAAAGAGATTGACCCCAGTGATCCCGGCACTGACTGAGAGATTGACCCCAGTGACCCCGGCACTGAGAGAGATTGACTGCAGTGACCCCGGCACTGAGAGAGATTGACCCCAGTGACCCCGGCACTGAGAGAGATTGACCGTAGTGACCCCGGCACTGAGAGAGATTGACCCCAGTGACCCCTGCACTGAGAGAGATTGACCCCAGTGACCCCGGCACTGAGATTGACCCCAGTGACCCCGGCACTGAGAGAGATTGACCCCAGTGACCCCGGCACTGAGAGAGATTGACCCCAGTGACCCCGGCACTGAGAGAGATTGACCCCAGTGACCCGGCACTGATTGAGAGATTGGCCCCAGTGACCCAGGCACTGAGAGAGATTGACCGTAGTGACCCCTGCACTGAGAGAGATTGACCGCAGTGACCCCGGCACTGAGATTGACCCCAGTGACCCCGGCACTGAGAGAGATTGACCCCAGTGACCCCGGCACTGAGAGAGATTGACCGTAGTGACCCCGGCACTGAGAGAGATTGACCCCAGTGACCCCTGCACTGAGAGAGATTGACCCCAGTGACCCCGGCACTGAGATTGACCCCAGTGACCCCGGCACTGAGAGAGATTGACCCCAGTGACCCCGGCACTGAGAGAGATTGACCCCAGTGACCCCGGCACTGAGAGAGATTGACCCCAGTGACCCGGCACTGATTGAGAGATTGGCCCCAGTGACCCCGGCACTGAGAGAGATTGACCGTAGTGACCCCTGCACTGAGAGAGATTGACCCCAGTGACCCCGGCACTGAGATTGACCCCAGTGACCCCGGCACTGAGAGAGATTGACCCCAGTGACCCCGGCACTGAGAGAGATTGACCGTAGTGACCCCGGCACTGAGAGAGATTGACCCCAGTGACCCCTGCACTGAGAGAGATTGACCCCAGTGACCCCGGCACTGAGATTGACCCCAGTGACCCCGGCACTGAGAGAGATTGACCCCAGTGACCCCGGCACTGAGAGAGATTGACCCCAGTGACCCCGGCACTGAGAGAGATTGACCCCAGTGACCCGGCACTGATTGAGAGATTGGCCCCAGTGACCCCGGCACTGACTGAGTGATTGACCCCAGTGACCCCGGCCATGCCTGAGATTGACCCCAGTGACCCCAGCACTGACGGAGATCGACCCCAGTGACCCTGTCACTGAGAGAGATTGACCTCAGTGACCCGGCACTGATTGAGAGAATGACCCCAGTGACCCCGGCACTGAGAGAGATTGACCCCAGTGACCCCGGCATCGATAGAGATTGACCCCAGTGACCCCGGCACTGAGATTGACCCCAGTGACCCCGGCACTGAGAGAGATTGACCCCAGTGACCCCGGCACTGAGAGAGATTGACCGTAGTGACCCCGGCACTGAGAGAGATTGACCCCAGTGACCCCTGCACTGAGAGAGATTGACCCCAGTGACCCCGGCACTGAGATTGACCCCAGTGACCCCGGCACTGAGAGAGATTGACCCCAGTGACCCCGGCACTGAGAGAGATTGACCCCAGTGACCCCGGCACTGAGAGAGATTGACCCCAGTGACCCGGCACTGATTGAGAGATTGGCCCCAGTGACCCCGGCACTGACTGAGTGATTGACCCCAGTGACCCCGGCCATGCCTGAGATTGACCCCAGTGACCCCAGCACTGACGGAGATCGACCCCAGTGACCCTGTCACTGAGAGAGATTGACCTCAGTGACCCGGCACTGATTGAGAGAATGACCCCAGTGACCCCGGCACTGAGAGAGATTGACCCCAGTGACCCCGGCATCGATAGAGATTGACCCCAGTGACCCCGGCACTGACAGAGAGATTGACCGCAGTGACCCCGGCACAGAGAGAAATTGACCCCAGTGACCCCGGCACTGACTGGTGCAGAAAGTGCACAGTCATGCTTTCAATTCACAGACTTGTGTCCTTGGGGAAATATCTTCTGGTTGTGATCATAAGCTAGGGATACCGGGAGAGCGAGCTCGGTACCAGATCCCAGGAATATGGGACAGCGAGCTCGGTACCGGATCCCAGGAATATGGGACCGCGAGCTCTATACTGGATCCCAAGGTCCTGGGAGAGCGAGCTTGGTGCTGGATCCCGAGGTACTGGGAGAGTGAGCTCGGTACTGGATCAGCGAGCTCGGTACTGGATCCCAGGGATACTGGGGGAGTGATCTCGGTACTGGATCCCAGGAATACTGGGAGAGCGAGCTCTGTATTGGATCCCAGGGATACTGGGACAGCGAGCTCGGTACTGGATCCCAGGGATACTGGGGGAGTGATCTCGGTACTGGATCCCAGGATACTGGGGGAGTGATCTCGATACTGGATCCCAGGGATACTGGGGAAGTGAGCTCGGTACTGGATCCCAGGATACTGGGGGAGTGATCTCGATACTGGATCCCAGGGATACTGGGACAGCGAGCTCGGTACTGGATCCCAGGGATACTGGGGGAGTGAGCTTGGTACTGGATCCCAGGGATACTGGGACAGCGAGCTCGGTACTGGATCCCAGGGATACTGGGGGAGTGAGCTCGGTACTGGATCCCAGGGATACTGGGGAAGTGAGCTCGGTACTGGATCCCAGGGATACTGGGGGAGTGAGCTCGGCACTGGATCCCAGGATACTGGGGGAGTGATCTCGATACTGGATCCCAGGGATACTGGGACAGCGAGCTCGGTACTGGATCCCAGGGATACTGGGGGAGTGATCTCGGTACTGGATCCCAGGATACTGGGGGAGTGATCTCGATACTGGATCCCAGGGATACTGGGGAAGTAAGCTCGGTACTGGATCCCAGGATACTGGGGGAGTGATCTCGATACTGGATCCCAGGGATACTGGGACAGCGAGCTCGGTACTGGGTCCCAGGGATACTGGGGGAGTGAGCTCGGTACTGGATCCCAGGGATACTGGGACAGCGAGCTCGGTACTGGATCCCAGGGATACTGGGGGAGTGAGCTCGGTACTGGATCCCAGGGAAACTGGGGAAGTGAGCTCGGTACTGGATCCCAGGGATACTGGGACAGCGAGCTCGGTACTGGATCCCAGGGATACTGGGGGAGTGAGCTCGGTACTGGATCCCAGGGATACTGGGGGAGTGAGCTCGGTACTGGATCCCAGGGATACTGGGACAGCGAGCTCGGTATTGGATCCCAGGGATACTGGGGGAGTGAGCTTGGTACTGGATCCCAGGGATACTGGGGGAGTGAGCTCGGTACTGGATCCCAGGGATACTGTCGGAGTGAGCTCGGTACTGGATCCCAGGGATACTGGGGGAGTGAGCTCGGTACTGGATCCCGAGGTATTAGGTGAGTGATCTCGGTACTGGATTTCGGCTGTGGGAATGCGAGCCCATGCAGAGAGATGCAGCACACCCAGCAGTAATGCCGATGCCCCCATGCCACCTACCTTGTGCACTGTTCAGCGTGTGGTCCACGGCTGGGCCCTTGAAGTAGCTGGGGGCCTGCCCACTGTTCCAGTCCCAATCCTTGCTGTCATGTTTCGGGTTCAGGACATTCTTCCAGCCGCACAGGTCCTGCTCAAAGTCACAGGCTCCTAGCAACAACAATGTCTGTTTATATGGCGCCTTAACCCTAGTATAACCTCCCAATGCATTTCACAGTATTATAAAACAAAATCTGACACCGAGCCACATACAGAGAAATCAGGGTCAAAGTGATAGGTTTTAAGGAGCGTCTAAAAGGAGGAAAGAGAGGTGGAGAGGTATAGGCAGGGAATTCCAGAGCATAGGGCCCAAGTAACTGAAGGCACCGCCACCGACGGTTCAGCGATTATAATCAGGGAGGCTCAGGGGGGCAGAATTAGAAGGAGCGGGGCTGGGCAGTGAGGGGGTGGGGCCTGGCAGTGAGGGGGCGGGGTCTGGCAGTGAGGGGCGGGGCCAGGCAGTGAGGGGGTGGGGCCGGGCAGTGAGGGGGTGGGGCCGGGCAGTGAGGGGGTGGGGCCGGGCAGTGAGGGGGTGGGGTCGGGCAGTGAGGGGGCAGGGATGGGCAGTGAGGGGGCGGGGCCGGGCAGTGAGGGGGCGGGGCCGGTCAGTGAGGGGGCGGGGCCAGGCAGTGAGGGGGCGGGGCCTGGCAGTAAGGGGCGGGGCCTGGCAGTGAGGGGCGGGTACGGGCAGTGAGGTGGTGGGGCGGGCAGTGAGGGGGTGGAGCCGGGCAGTGAGGGGGTGGGGCCGGGCAATGAGGTGGTGGGGCCGGGCAGTGAGGGGGTGGGGCCAGGCAGTGAGGGAGCGCGGCACTGACCATGGTGGGTTCCTGTGGACCATGTGAGTGTGAGGAAGTGGGCTGAGGACAGGATGGATGGCAGGGCCTCGATCGGGGGTGTTGAGTGTCACCTACCTATTTTAGAACATTCCGTATGCCCAAACATGATGTCATCGATCGCGATGTGTGACGTGACGGCTCCTCCCCCAACTGCCTCAAAGATCAACTGTAGGAAAAGAGCCATCAGTGATCCCGGTCACACCAACCATTCCCCAGTAACACCAAACCCACCCCGGTAACACCAACCACTCTCCAGTAACACCAATCAATCCCCGGTAACACCAACCACTCCCCGGTAACACAAGACACTCCCCAGTAACACCAACCACTCCCCGGTAACAACAAAACCACCCCGATAGCACCAAACACTTCCCGGTAACACCAAACACTCCCCGTTAACACAAACCACTCCCCATTAACACCAAATACTCCCTGAAAACACCAAACACTCCCCGGTAACATCAACTACTCCCAGATAACACCAAACACCACCCAGTAACACCAAACACTCCCCGATAACACCAACCACTCCCCGGTAACACCAAAACCACCCCGGTAGCACCAACCACTCCCTGGTAACACCAAACATTCCCCGGTAATAGCAAACACTCCACCAGTAACACCAAACAATCCCCAGTAACACCAACCACTCCCCGGTAACATCAACCTATCCCTTGCAACACCAAACACTCCCCGGTAACACCAAACACTGCCCCGGTAACAGAAAACACTCTCCGGTAACACCAAACCCATCCCGGTAATACTAAACACTCCCCGGTAACACCAAACACTCCCCGATAACAACAAACATTCCCTTGTAACACCAAACCCACCCCGGTAACATCAACCATTCCCCGGTAACACCAACCACTCCCTGGTAACACCAAACCCACCCCGGTAACACCAAACCCACCCCGGTAACACCAAACACTCACCAGTAACACCAAACACTTCCCGGTGACACCAACCACTTCCCGTTAGCAACAAATACTCCCCGGTAAGACCAACCACTCCCCGGTAAGACCAACCACTCCCCGGTAACACCAAACACTCCCCGGTAATGCCAAACACTCCCCCAGTAACACAAAACAATCCCCGGTAACACCAACCACTGCCCAGTGAAACCAAACCCACCCTGGTAACACTAAACACTCCCTGCTAACACCAACCATTCCCCGGTAACTCCAATCACTGCCCGATAACACCAAACACTCCCTGGCAACACCAAACCCACCTTGGTAACACCAAACACTCCCCGGTAACACCAACCCCACCCCGGTAACAGCAACCACTCCCCGGTAACACCAAATAGTCCACGATAACACCAACCACTCCCTGTTAACATTAACCACTCCCCGGTAACACCAAACCCACCCTGGTATCACCAAACCCGCCCCGGTAACACCAAACACGCCCGGTAACACCAACCACTCCCCGGTAACACAAAACACTCCTTAGAACACCAAACACTCCCCCAGTAACACCAAACAATCCCCGGTAACACCAACCATTCCCCAGTAATACCAAAGCCACCCTGGTAACACCAAACACTCTCCGGTTATACCAACCACTCCCCGGTAACACCTACCACTCCCCGGTAATGCCAAACACTCCCCAGTAACACCAAACCCACCCTGGTAACACCAAACCCACCCCGGTAACACCAAACCCTCTCCGGTAACACCAAGCACTCCCCGGTAACACCAAACACTCCCCAATAACACCAAACACTCCCTAGTAACACCAAACCCACCTCGGTAACACCAAACGCTCCCCGGTAACACCAAACCCACCCAGTAACACCAACCACTCCTCAGTAACACCAAATACTTCCCAGTATCACAAACCACTCCCCGGTAACACCAAACATATTCCGGTAACACCAAACACCCTTGGCAACACCAAACCCACTCGGTAACACCAAGCACTCCCCGGTAACACCAAGCACTCCCCGGTAACACCAAACAATCCCCAATAACACCAAATACTCCCCCGTAACACCAAACCCACCTCAATAACACCAAACACTCCCCGGTAACACCAAACCCATCCGGTAACACCAACCACTCCTCGGTAACACCAAATACTCACCCGGTAGCACCAAACACTCCCCGGTAACCCAACCACTCCACGATAACAGCAAACCCATACCGGTAACACCAAACCTGCCCTGGTAACACCAAACACACCCTGGTAACACCAAGCACACCCCGGTAGCACCAAACACTCCCCGGTAACACCAAACATTCCCCCGGTAATACCAAACCACATCTGTAACACCAACCACTTGCCGGTAACACCAAACACTTCCCAATAACACCAAACACTCCCCGATAGCACAACACCCACTTGGTCACACCAAACACTCCCCGGTAAAACCAAACCCGCTCCGGTAACACCAAACCCCTCCCGGTAACACCAAACCTGCCCCGGTAACACCAACCACTCCCCAGTAACACCAACCACTCCCTGATAACACCAAACACTCCCCAGTAACACCAACCACTCCCCGGTAACACCAAACATAACCCGGTAACACCAAAAACTCCCCGGTAATACCAACACACTCCGGTAATACCATACCCACTCCGGTAACAACAAACACTCCCCATTAACCCCAAACACTCCCTGGGAACACCAAACACTCTCTGATAACATCAAAGCTCCCCGGTAGCATCAAACACTCCCCAGTAACACCAACCACTCCCTATAACAAGAAACCCACCCTGGTACCACAAAACCCACCCCGGTAACACCAAACACTCCCCGGTAACACCAAATGCTCCCTGATAACACCAAAACCACTCCAATAACACCACACCCACCCTGGTAACACCAACCAATCCCCGATAACACCAAACACTCGCCAGTAACACCAAACCCACCCTAGTAACACCAAACACTCCCCAGTAATACCAACCACTGCCCGGTGACACCAAACCCACCCCAGTAACACCAACCACTCCCCAGTAACACCAAAGCCACCCCGGTAAGACCAAACCCACTCCGGTAACACCAAACCCACTCCGGTAACATCAAACCTGCCCTGGTAACACCAAACATGCCCCGGTAACACCAAACACTCCCCGATAACACCAAACACTCCCGGGTAACACCAAACACACCCCGATAACACCAAACACTCCCCAGTAATTCCAACCGTTCCCCGGTAACACCAAACACTCCCTGATAACACCAAACCCACTCCAATAACACCAAACCCACCCTGGTAACATCAAACACTCCCCCGGTAACACTAAACACTCCCTGATAATTCCAACCACTCCCCGGTAACAGCAAACACTCCCTGATAACATCAAATCTACTCCAGTAACACCAAACCCACCCTGGTAACACCAACCACTCCCCGGTAACACCAAACACTCTCCGATAACACCAAACACACCCCGATAACACCAAACACACCCCGATAACACCAAACACACCCCAATAACACCAAACACACCCCGTAATTCCAACCACTCCCCGGTAACACCAAACACTCCCTGATAACACCAAACCCACTTCAATAACACCAAACCCACCCTGGTAACACCAAACCCACCCTGGTAACACCAAACCCACCCTGGAAACACCAAACACTCCCCGGTAACACCAAACACACCCCAGTAACACCAAACCCACCCCGGTAACACCAAACCCACCCCGATAACACCAACCACTCCCCGGTAACACTAAACACTCCCTGATAATTCCAACCACTCCCCGGTAACACCAAACGCTCCCTGATAACACTAAACCCACTCCAGCAACACCAAACACTCCCCAGTAACACCAACCACTCCCTGGTATTCCCAAACCCACTCCGGTAACACCAAGCACTCCCCGGTAACACCAAGCACTCCCCGATAACACCAAACACTCCCTGGTAACACTAAACACTCCCTGCTAACACCAAACACTCCCCGGTAACACCAAACAATCCCCGGTAACACCAACCTCTCCCCAGTAACACCAAACACTCCCTGATAACACCAAACCCACTCCAATAACACCAAACCCACCCCAGTAACACCAACCACTCCCCAGTAATACCAAACACTCCCCAATAACACCCAATACTCCCCGGTAACACCCAACACTCCCCGTTAATACCAAACACTCCTCAATATCACTAAATCCACCCCGGTAACACCAATCACTCCCCGGTAACACCAATCACTCCCCGGTAAAACCAAATACTCCACAGTAACATCAAACCCACCCCAGTAACACCAAACACTCCACGGTAACAACAAACACTCCCCGGTAATGCCAACCACTCCCCGGTAACACCAAACACTCCCCGTTAATACCAACTACTCCCCGGTAATACCAGCCACTGCCCGGTAACACCAACCACTCCCCGGTAACATCAAACCCACCCCAATAACACCAAACACTCCCCCGTAACACCAAACCCACCCCGATAACTCTTGCCGATTATCCACAGCCCCCTGTGCTTTGAGAAACACAGCAGGGCAGTGTGTTCAGGAATCAGGGGCAGTGGGAGTGTCGGCTTGTTAACCAATGCCTCGTGTTTGACACGTGTGTGGCCTGGGATTGCAGTCGATCCCCGTGCTCAATTGAAGCCAAGCTAGGGGCAGTCAAGTTGATGCAGTGGCGACCATGACTGTCACCGTCAGTGCTGTCTCTACAGTGGGGGCTGGTCTCCCTGCAGAAGATGGCCCTGATTTGAGCCTGGCTCCAAGCTGACCCATAGGCTGTGTAGGAAGTGGTGCTTGGCCATTGTCAGGCAGGTGTGCCTGGATCTTCAGGGATTCTTGGTGTCATCATAGCAGTGTGTATATCTAGCTCAGGTGCCGAATGCTCAGCCTGGCATGCTTCCCTTCATCTGCAATTAAATACTATATTTATCTGCTTGATAACACCCCCCAATGTTACAGTTTGTTACACAGCAAGTTGTGATCATGGAATCATAGAATGGTTTGGGCACAGAAGGAGGCCATTCGGCCTGACGAGCCTGTGCTGGCTCTCTGCAAGAGCACTTCAGCTAGTCCCACTCCCCCGCCCTTTCCCCGTAGCCCTGCAGTATGTTTTCCTTCAGGTACTTATCCAACTCCCTTTTGAAAGCCACGATTGAATCTGCCTCCACCACACCAGACAGTGCATTCCCGATCCTAACCACTCGCTGCGTAAAAAACTTTTTCCTCCTGTTGCTTTTGGTTCTTTTGCCAATCACCTTAAATCTGTGTCCTCTGTTTCGCGACCCTTCTGCCAAAGGGAACAGTTTCTCTCAATCTACTCTGTCCAGACCCCTCATGATTTTGAACACCTCTATCAAATCTCCTCTCAACTTTCTACAGTGGAATGGTTGAAGCGAATAGTATAGACAAATTTAAGGGTGGGTAGACAAGCATATGAGGGAGAAAGGAATAGAGGGTTATGCTGATAGATTTAGATGAGGAAAGGCGGGAGGAGGCTCGAGTGGTGCATAAACGCTGGCGTGGACTGGTTGGGACAAATGGCCTGTTTCTGTGCCGTATATCCGATGTAATCCTATGTAATTCTCTGCTCTTAGGAGAACAACATCAGTTTCTCCAGTCTATTCACATAACTGATGTCCCTCATCCCTGGAATCATTCTCGTAAATCTTTTCTGCACCCTTTCGAAGGCCTTCACATCCTTCTTATAGTGCAGTGCCCAGAATTGGACAATACTCCAGTTGAGGCCGAACCAGTGTTTTATAAAGGTTCATCATAGCTTCCTTGCTTTTGTACTCTATGCCTCTATTAATGAAGCTCAGAATCCCATAGCTTTTTTAACTGCTTTCTCAGCATGCCCTGTTACGTTCAACGATTTATGCACACATACCCCCAGCTCTCTCTGCTCATGCACCCCCTTTAGGATTGTACCTTTAGTTTATATTGCCTCTCCCCGTTCTTCCTACCAAAATGTATCACTTCGCACCTTTCTATGTTAAATTTCATCTGCCACGTGTATGCCCATTCCACCAATCTGCCCATGTCCTCTTGTGGTCTATCACTATCCTCCTCGCTGTTCACTATATTTCCAAGTTTTGTGTCATCTGCAAATTTTGAAATTGTGCCCCGTACACACACATCCACATCTACAATATATATCAAGAAAAGCATTGGTCCTAGAACCAACCCCTTCCTCCTGTATACCTTCCTCCAGTCCAAGAAACAACAGTTAGCCACTACTCTCTGTTTCCTGTCAATCAGCCAATTTCATACCCATGCTCCACTATCCCTTTTATTCCATGGGCTTCAATTTTGCTGACAAGTCTATTATATGGCACTTTATCAAACACTTTTTGGAAGTTCATGTACATCATGTTTACACTGGAATATAGGAGAGATGCTCCCAGTGATTACACTGGATTATAGGGTTGATGGAACAGTGATTACACTGGATTATAGGGGTGATGGGACCAGTGATTGCATTGGATTATAGGGGAGATGTCCCAGTGAATACACTGGGCTATAGAAGGGATGGCCCCAGTGACTACATTTGAATATAGGGGAGACGGTCCCGGTGATAAACTGGATTATAGGGGGAATAGCCCCAGTGATTACACTGGATTATAGGGGCGATGGAACGGTGATTACACTGGAGTATAGGGGAGATGGCCCCAGTGATTACACTGGATTATAGGGGTGATGGAATAGTGATTACACTGGATTTGGGGGGTCCAGTGATTACACTGGATTATAGAGGGGATGCTCTCAGCGATTACACTGGATTATAGGAGCGATGGAACAGCGATTACACTGGATTATAGGGGAGATGTCCCCGTGATTACACTGGATTATAGGGGTGATGGAACAGTGATTACACTGAATTATAGGGGGGCTCCCAGTGATTAAACTGGATTATAGGGGAGATGACCCAGTGACTACACTGGATTATAGGGGAGATGCCCCCGTGATTACACTAGATTATAGGTGTGATGGGACCAGTGATTACACTGGATTATAGGGGAGATGTCCCCGTGATTACACTAGATTATAGGCGGGATGGTCCCAGTGATTACACTGTATTATAGGGGTGATGGACCCAGTGATTAAACTGGATTATAGAGGGGATGGAACGGTGATTACACTGGATTATAGGGATGGTGGAACAGTGATTACACTGGATTATATGGGTGATGGGGCCAGTGGTTGCACTGGATTACCGGGGAGATGTCCCAGTGACTACACTGGGCTATAGAGGGGACGGCCCCAGTGATTACACTGGAATATAGGGGAGATAGCCCCAGTGATTACACTGGATTATAGGTGTGATGGAATAGAGATTACACTGGATTTTGGGTGAGGTGCTGGTCACAGGCATCACACTGGATTATAGGGGTGATGGAACAGTGATTGCACTGGATTATAGGGGAGATGGCCGCAGTGATTACACTGGAATAGAGGGGTGATGGTATAGTGATTACACTGGATTTTAAGGGGTACAATCCCAGTGGTTACACTGGATTATAGGGGGCGGTCCCAGTGATTACACTGGATTATGGGGGCGATGGAACCGCGATGACACTGGATTATAGCGGAGATGTCCCCGTGATTACAATAGAGCATAGGGGGGATGGAACAGTGATTGCACTGGATTATATGGGGATGGTCCCAGTGATTACACTGGATTATAGGGGAGATTCCCCCGTGATTACACTAGATTATAAGCGTGACTGGAAAAGTGATTACACTGGATTATAGGGGCGGACCCCGTAGTTACACTGGACTTTAGGGGGTTGTCCCAGTGATTACACTGGATTATAGGGTGATGGAACAATGATTACACTGGATTATAGGATTAATGTCCCATTGACTACACTGGATTATAAGGGGATGTCCCAGTGACTACACTGGATTATATTATAGGGGAAATGTCCCAGTGACTACACTGGATTATAGGGGGATGAACCCAGTGATTACACTGGATTATAGAGGGTCCCAGTGATTACACTGGAATATAGGGATGATTGAACATTAATTACACTGGATTATAGGGGGTGGTCCCATTGATTTCTATGGATTATAGGGGTGATGGTCCCATTGATTACACTGGATTATAGGGGTGGTGGTCCCAGTGATCACACTGGATTATAGGGGGATGGGGCCAGCGATTACACTGGATTATAGGGTTGATGGGGCCAGTGATTAAGCTGGATTATAGGTGAGATGTCCCGGTGATTACACTGAATTATAGGGGACATTATATGGGAGATGCTCCAAGTGATTACACTGCACTGGATTATAGGGGGGGATGGTCCCAGTGAGTACACGGGATTATAGGGGAGCTGCCCCAGTGATTACACTGGATTATAGGGGTGATGGAACAGTGATTACACTGGATTAAAGGGGAGATGGTCTCAGTAATTACACTGGATTATAGGGGGTGGTCCCAGTGCTTAAACTAGATTATAGGGGGATGGTCCCAGTGAGTACACGGGATTATAGGGGAGATGCCCCAGTGATTACACTGAAGTATATGGGAGATGTCCCAGTGATTACACTGGATTATAGGGGAGATGCCCCGTGATTACACTAGATTATAGGTGTGACTGGAAAAGTGGTCACACTGGATTATAGGGGCCATTCCCTGTGATTACACTGGATTATAGGGGGTTGTCCCAGTGATTACACTGGATTATAGAGGCGATGGAACAGCGATTACACTGGATTATAGGAGCGATGTCCCATTGATTATAAGGGGGTGTCCCAGTGACTACGCTGGATTATAGGGAAATGTCCCAGCGACTACACTGGATTATAGGGGGATGAACCCAGTGATTACACTGGATTATAGGGGGTCCCAGTGATTACACTGGACTATAGGGGTGATTGAACAGTACTTACACTGGATTATACGGGGTGGTCCCATTGATTGCACTGGATTATAGGGGTGATGGTCCCATTGATTACACTGGATTACAGGGGCGGTGGTCCCAGTGATCACACTGGATTATAGGGGAATGGGGCCAGTGATTACACTGGATTATAGGGTTGATGGGGCCCGTGATTATGCTGGATTATAGGTGAGATTATATGGGAGATGTTCCCAGTGATTACACTGCACTGGATTATAGGGGGATGCTTCCAGTGAGTACACGGTATTATTGAGGAGATGCCCCAGTGATTACACTGGAATATTGGGGTAATGGAACAGTGATTACGCTGGATTAAAGGGGAGATGGTCTCAGTAATTACACTGGATTATAGGGGTGGTCCCAGTGATTACACTGGATTATAGGGGGGGTGGTCCCAGTGAGTACACGGGATTATAGGGGAGATGCCCAGTGATTACACTGAAGTATAGGGAAGATGTCCCAGTGATTACACTGGACCATAGGGGAGATGGTCCCAGTGATTACACTGGATTATAGCGGTGATGGAACAGTTATTGCACTGGATTATATGGGAGACAGTCCCAGTGATTCCACTGGATTATAGGGTGAGCGAACCGCGAATGCACTGGATTATAGGGGTGATGGGACCAGTGATTGCACTGGATTATCGGGGAGATATCCCAGTGACTACACTGGGCCACAGAGGGGATGGTCCCAGTAATAACACTGGAATATAAGGGAGATGTCCCAGTGATTACACTGGATTATAGGGGAGATGTCCCCAGTGATCACACTGGACTATAGGGGCGATGGAATCGTGATTACACTGGATTTGGGGGTCCCAGTGATTACACTGGAGTATAGGGGTGCAGTCCCAGTGATTACATCGGATTATAGTAGCGATGGAACAGTGATTACATTGGATTATAGGGGAGATGTCCCAGTGATCACACTGGATTATAGGGGCGTTGGGAACCATGATTACACTGGATTGTAGGGGGATGGTCCCAGTGGTTACACTGGATTATTGGGGAGACGCCCCCGTTATTACACTAGATTATAGGTGTGGTGGAACCGGTGATTACACTGGACTATAGGATGTTGCCCCAGTGATTACATTGGAGTATAAGGGTGACGGAACCGTGACTATACGGAACTATAGGAGAGCTGTCCCAGTGACCACACTGGATTACAGGGGAGATAGCCCAGTGCCTACACTGGATTATAGAGGAGATGTCCCAGTGACTACACTGGATTATAGGGGACTGGTCCCAGTGATTACAGTGGATTATAGGGGATGGTCCCAGTGAGTACACTGGATTAAAGAGGAGATGTACCAGTGATTACACTGGATTATAAGGTCGATGGAACAGTGATTACACTGGATTATAGGGGTGATGGAACCGTGATCACACTGGATTATAGGGGCGATGGTCCCAGTGGTTACACTGGATTATAGGGGTGATGGAACATTGATTACACTGGATTATAGGGGGCAGTGATTACACTGAAGTATAGGGGAGATGTCCCAGTGATTACACTGGATTATAGGGGAGATGCCCCGTGATTACACTAGATTATAGGTGTGACTGGAAAAGTGGTCACACTGGATTATAGGGGACATTCCCTGTGATTACACTGGATTATAGGGGGTTGTCCAAGTGATTACACTGGATTATAGGGGCGATGGAACAGCGATTACACTGGATTATAGGAGCGATGTCCCGTGGATTATAAGGGGGATGTCCCAGTGACTGCGCTGGATTATAGGGAAATGTCCCAGCGGCTACACTGGATTATAGGGGGATGAACCCAGTGCTTACACTGGATTATAGGGGGTCCCAGTGATTTCACTGGACTATAGGGGTGATTGAACAGTAATTACACTGGATTATATGCGGTGGTCCCATTGATTGCACTGGATTATAGGGGCGATGGTCCCATTGATTACACTGGATTATAGGGGTGGTGGTCCCAGTGATCACACTGGATTATAGGGGATGTTGCCAGTGATTACACTGGATTATAGGGTTGATGGGGCCAGTGGTTACGCTGGATTATAGATGAAATGTTCCAGTGATTACACTGAATTATAGGGGAGATTATATGGGAGATGCTCCCAGTGATTACACTGCACTGGATTATAGGGGGATGCTTCCAGTGAGTACACGGGATTATAGGGGAGATGCCCCAGTGATTACACTGAAGTGTAGGGAAGATGTCCCAGTGATTACACTGGATCATAGGGGAGATGGTCCCAGTGATTACACTGGATTAAAGGGAGAGTGGTCCCAGTGATTACACTGATTATAGGGGTGATGGAACAGTTATTGCACTGGATTATAGGGGAGACAGCCCCAGAGATTCCACTGGATTATAGGGTGAGCGAACAGTGAATGCACTGGATTATAGGGGTAATGGGACCAGTGATTGCACTGGATTACCGGGGAGATGTCCCAGTGACTACACTGGGCTACAGAGGGGATGGCCCCAGTAATTACACTGGAATATAAGGTAGACGTCCAAGTGATTACACTGGATTATAGGGGGAAGTCCCCAGTGATCACACTGGACTATAGGGGTGATGGAATAGTGATTGCACTGGATTTGGGGATCCCAGTGATTACACTGGAGTATAGGGGTGCAGTCCCAGTGATTACATCGGATTATAGTACCGATGGAACAGTGATTACATTGGATTATAGGGGCGATGGAACAGTGATTGCACTGGATTATAGGGGAGACGGCCCCAGTGATTGCACTGGATTATAGGGGCGATGGAATAGTGATTACACTTGATTTGGGGGTCCCAATGATTACACTGAATTATAGGGGTGCAGTCCCAGTGATTACACCGGATTATAGTGGTGATGGAACAGTGATTACATTGTATTATAGGGGAGATGTCCCAGTGATCACACTGGATTATAGGGGCGTTGGGAACCATGATTACACTGGATTGTAGGGGGATGGTCCCAGTGGTTACATTGGAGTATAAGGGTGACGGAACAGTGACTATACTGGATTATAGAGGAGATGTCCCAGTGACTACACTGGATTATAGGGGGTTGGTCCCAGTGATTACAGTGGATTATAGGGGATGATCCTAGTGATTACACTGGATTATAGAGGAGATGTACCAGTGATTACACTGGATCATAAGGTCGATGGAACAGTGATTACACTGGATGATAGGGGGATGGTCCCAGTGGTTACACTGGATTATAGTGGTGATGGAACATTGATTACACTGGATTATTGGGGGGGGTGGTGGTCCCAGTGATTACACTGGATTATAAGTGTGATGTGTCCAGTGATTACACTGGGTCATAGGGAGGTGGTCCAAGTGAGTACACTGGATTATAGGGGGTTGTTCCAGTGACTACACTGGATTATATGGGTGATGGAACAGTTATTACACTGGATTAAAGGGGTGGCGGAACAATGATTACACTGGATTATAGGAGAGATGTCCCAGTGACTACACTGGATTATAGGGGAGATTATATGGGAGATGCTCCCAGTGATTACACAGCACTGGATTATAGGGGATGCTTCCAGTGATTACACTGGATTAAAGGGGAGATGCCCCAGTGATTACACTGAAGTATAGGGAAGATGTCCCAGTGATTACACTGGATCATAGGGGAGATGGTCCGAGTGATTACACTGGATTAAAGGGAGAGCGGTCCCAGTGATTACACTGGATTATATGGGCGATGGAACAGTTGGTGCACTGGATTATAGAGGGGATGCTCCCAGTGATTACACTGGATTATAGGGGCGATGGAACAGTGATTACACTGGATTATAGGGGAGATGCCCCCGCGATTACACTGGATTATAGGGGTGTTGGAACAGTGATTACATGGGATTATAGGGGGTCCCAGTGATTACACTGGATTATAGGGGAGATGACCCAGTGACTACATTGGATTATAGGGTAGATGCCCCCGTGATTACACTAGATTATAGGTGTGATGGGACCAGTGATTACACTGGATTATAGGGGGAGGTTCCAGTGATTACACTGGATTATATGGGGAATGGTCCCAGTGATTACACTGGATTATAGGTGGGACGGTCCCAGTGATTAAACTGGATTATAGAGGGGAGGGAACAGTGATTACGCTGGATCATAGGGGTGATGGAACATTGATTACACTGGATTATAGGGGAGATGTCCCCGTGATTACACTAGATTATAGGCGGGATGGTCCCAGTGATTACACTGGATTATAGGGGTGATGGACCCAATGATTAAACTGGATTATAGAGGGGATGGAATGGTGATTACACTGGATTATAGGGGTGGCGGAACAGTGATTACACTGGATTATAGGGGCGATGGGGCCAGTGATTGCACTGGATTACTTGGGAGATGTCCCAGTGACTGCACTGGGCTATAGAGGGTACGGCCCCAGTGAATACACTGGAATATAGGGGAGACGGTCCCAGTGATTGCACTGGATTATACGGGAGACAGCCCCAGTGATTACACTGGATTATAGAGGGGACGGTTCCAGTGATTACACTGGATTATATGGGGGGGTGGTCCCAGTGATTACACTGGATTATAGGTGGGACGGTCCCAGTGATTAAACTGGATTATAGAGGCGAGGGAACAGTGATTACGCAGGATCATAGGGGTGATGGAACATTGCTTACACTGGGTTATAGGGGAGATGTCCCCGTGATTACACTAGATTATAGGTGGGATGGTCCCAGTGATTGCACTGGATTATAGGGGTGATGGACCCGATGATTAAACTGGATTATAGAGGTGATGGAATGGTGATTACACTGGATTATAGGGGTGGTGTAACAGTGATTACACTGGATTATAAGGGGTGATGGGGCTAGTGATTGCACTGGATTACACGGGAGATGTCCCAGTGACTACACTGGGCTATAGAGGGTACGGCCCCCGTGATCACACTGGAATATAGGGGAGACGGTCCCAGGAATCGCACTGGATTATATGGGAGACAGCCCCAGTGATTACACTGGACTATATGCGTGATGGAATAGAGATTACACTGGATTTTGGGTGAGGTGCTGGTCACAGGCATCACACTGGATTATAGGGGTGATGGAACATTGATTGCACTGGATTATATGGGAGATGGCCGCAGTGATTACACTGGATGTTGAGGGGTACGATCCCAGTGGTTACACTGGATTATAGGGGATGGTCCTAGTGATTACACTGGATTATGGGGGCGATGGAACCGCGATTACACTGGATTATAGCGGAGACGTCCCAGCGATTACACTGGAGCATGGGGGGATGGAACCGTGATTGCACTGGATTATATGGGGATGGTCCCAGTGATTACACTGGATTATAGGGGTGATGGTCCCATTGATTACACTAGATTATAGGGGTGGTGGTCCCAGTGATCACACTGGATTATAGGGGGTGGGGCCAGCGATTACACTGGATTATAGGGGTGATGGTCCCATTGATTACACTGGATTATAGGGGTGGTGGTCCCAGTGATCACACTGGATTATAGGGGGATGGGGCCAGCGATTACACTGGATTATAGGGGCGCTGGAACGGTGATTACACTGGAGTATAGGGGAGATGGCCCCAGTGATTGCACTGGATTATAGGGGTGATGGAATAGTGATTACACTGGATTTGGGGGTCCAGTGATTACACTGGATTATAGAGGGGATGCTCTCAGCGATTACACTGGATTATAGGAGCGATGGAACGGCGATTACACTGGATTATAGGGGAGATGTCCCCGTGATTACACTGGATTATAGGGGTGATGGAACAGTGATTACACTGAATTATATGGGGGCTCCCAGTGATTAAACTGGATTATAGGGGAGATGACCCAGTGACTACACTGGATTATAGGGGAGATGCCCCCGTGATTACACTAGATTATAGGTGTGATGGGACCAGTGATTACACTGGATTATAGGGGAGATGTCCCCGTGATTACACTAGATTATAGGCGGGATGGTCCCAGTGATTACACTGTATTATAGGGGTGATGGACCCAGTGATTAAACTGGATTATAGAGGGGATGGAACGGTGATTACACTGGATTATAGGGATGGTGGAACAGTGATTACACTGGATTATATGGGTGATGGGGCCAGTGGTTGCACTGGATTACCGGGGAGATGTCCCAGTGACTACACTGGGCTATAGAGGGGACGGCCCCAGTGATTACACTGGAATATAGGGGAGATAGCCCCAGTGATTACACTGGATTATAGGTGTGATGGAATATAGATCACACTGGATTTTGGGTGAGGTGCTGGTCACAGGCATCACACTGGATTATAGGGGTGATGGAACAGTGATTGCACTGGATTATAGGGGAGATGGTCGCAGTGATTACACTGGAATAGAGGGGTGATGGTATAGTGATTACACTGGATTTTAAGGGGTACAATCCCAGTGGTTACACTGGATTATAGGGGGTGGTCCCAGTGATTACACTGGATTATGGGGGCGATGGAACCGCGATGACACTGGATTATAGCGGAGATGTCCCCGTGATTACAATAGAGCATAGGGGGGATGGAACAGTGATTGCACTGGATTATATGGGGATGGTCCCAGTGATTACACTGGATTATAGGGGAGATTCCCCCGTGATTGCACTAGATTATAAGCGTGACTGGAAACGTGATTACACTGGATTATAGGGGCGGATCCCGTAGTTACACTGGACTTTAGGGGGTTGTCCCAGTGATTACACTGGATTATAGGGGCGATGGAACAATGATTACACTGGATTATAGGATTGATGTCCCATTGACTACACTGGATTATAAGGGGATGTCCCAGTGACTACACTGGATTATATTATAGGGGAAATGTCCCAGTGACTACACTGGATTATAGGGGGATGAACCCAGTGATTACACTGGATTATAGGGGGTCCCAGTGATTACACTGGAATATAGGTACGATTGAACATTAATTACACTGGATTATAGGGGGTGGTCCCATTGATTTCTCTGGATTATAGGGGTGATGGTCCCATTGATTACACTGGATTATAGGGGTGGTGGTCCCAGTGATCACACTGGATTATAGGGGGATGGGGCCAGCGATTACACTGGATTATAGGGTTGATGGGGTCAGTGATTACGCTGGATTATAGGTGAGATGTCCCGGTGATTACACTGAATTATAGGGGAGATTATATGGGAGATGCTCCAAGTGATTACACTGCACTAGATTATAGGGGGGGGGATGGTCCCAGCGAGTACACGGGATTATAGGGGAGCTGCCCCAGTGATTACACTGGATTATAGGGGTGATGGAACAGTGATTACACTGGATTAAAGGGGAGATGGTCTCAGTAATTACACTGGATTATAGGGGGTGGTCCCAGTGCTTAAACTGGATTATAGGGGGATGGTCCCAGTGAGTACACGGGATTATAGGGGAGATGCCCCAGTGATTACACTGAAGTATAGGGGAGATGTCCCAGTGATTACACTGGATTATAGGGGAGATGCCCCGTGATTACACTAGATTATAGGTGTGACTGGAAAAGTGGTCACACTGGATTATAGGGGCCATTCCCTGTGATTACACTGGATTATAGGGGGCTGTCTCAGTGATTACACTGGATTATAGAGGCGATGGAACAGCGATTACACTGGATTATAGGAGCGATGTCCCGTTGATTATAAGGGGGTGTCCCACTGACTACGCTGGATTTTAGGGGAATGTCCCAGCGGCTACACTGGGTTATAGGGGGATGAACCCAGCGATTACACTGGATTATAGGGGGTCCCAGCGATTACACTGGACTATAGGGGTGATTGAACAGTAATTACACTGGATTATACGGAGTGGTCCCATTGATTGCACTGGATTATAGGGGTGATGGTCCCATTGATTACACTGGATTATAGGGGCGGTGGTCCCAGTGATCACACTGGATTATAGGGGGATGGGGCCAGTGATTACACTGGATTATAGGGTTGATGGGGCCCGTGATTATGATGGATTATAGGTGAGATTATATGGGAGATGTTCCCAGTGATTACACTGCACTGGATTATAGGGGGATGCTTCCAGTGAGTACACGGGATTATTGGGGAGATGCCCCAGTGATTACACTGGAATATTGGGGTGATGGAACAGTGATTACGCTGGATTAAAGGGGAGATGGTCTCAGTAATTACACTGGATTATAGGGGTGGTCCCAGTGATTGCACTGGATTATAGGGGGATGGTCCCAGTGAGTACACGGGGTTATAGGGGAGATGCCCAGTGATTACACTGAAGTATAGGGAAGATGTCCCAGTGATTACACTGGATCATAGGGGAGATGGTCCCAGTGAGTACACTGGATTATAGCGGTGATGGAACAGTTATTGCACTGGATTATATGGGAGACAGTCCCAGTGATTCCACTGGATTATAGGGTGAGCGAACCGCGAATGCACTGGATTATAGGGGTGATGTGACCAGTGATTGCACTGGATTATCGGGGAGATATCCCAGTGACTACACTGGGCCACAGAGGGGATGGTCCCAGTAATAACACTGGAATATAAGGGAGATGTCCCAGTGATTACACTGGATTATAGGGGAGATGTCCCCAGTGATCACACTGGATTATAGGGGTGATGGAATCGTGATTACACTGGGTTTGGGGGTCCCAGTGATTACACTGGAGTATAGGGGTGCAGTCCCAGTGATTACATCGGATTATAGTAGCGATGGAACAGTGATTACATTGGATTATAGGGGAGATGTCCCAGTGATCACACTGGATTATAGGGGCGTTGGGAACCATGATTACACTGGATTGTAGGGGGATGGTCCCAGTGGTTACACTGGATTATTGGGGAGACGCCCCCGTTATTACACTAGATTATAGGTGTGGTGGAACCGGTGATTACACTGGACTATAGGATGTTGCCCCAGTGATTACATTAGAGTATAAGGGTGACGGAACCGTGACTATACGGAACTATAGGAGAGCTGTCCCAGTGACCACACTGGATTACAGGGGAGATAGCCCAGTGCCTACACTGGATTATAGAGGAGATGTCCCAGTGACTACACTGGATTATAGGGGACTGGTCCCAGTGATTACAGTGGATTATAGGGGATGGTCCCAGTGATTACACTGGATTAAAGATGAGATGTACCAGTGATTACACTGGATTATAAGGTCGATGGAACAGTGATTACACTGGATTATAGGGGTGATGGAACCGTGATCACACTGGATTATAGGGGCGATGGTCCCAGTGGTTACACTGGATTATAGGGGCGATGGAACATTGATTACACTGGATTATAGGGGGGGCAGTGATTACACTGAAGTATAGGGGAGATGTCCCAGTGATTACACTGGATTATAGGGGAGATGCCCCGTGATTACACTAGATTATAGGTGTGACTGGAAAAGTGGTCACACTGGATTATAGGGGACATTCCCTGTGATTACACTGGATTATAGGGGGTTGTCCAAGTGATTACACTGGATTATAGGGGCGATGGAACAGCGATTACACTGGATTATAGGAGCGATGTCCCGTGGATTATAAGGGGGATGTCCCAGTGACTGCGCTGGATTATAGGGAAATGTCCCAGCGGCTACACTGGATTATAGGGGGATGAACCCAGTGCTTACACTGGATTATAGGGGTCCCAGTGATTACACTGGACTATAGGGGTGATTGAACAGTAATTACACTGGATTATATGCGGTGGTCCCATTGATTGCACTGGATTATAGGGGTGATGGTCTCATTGATTACACTGGATTATAGGGGTGGTGGTCCCAGTGATCACACTGGATTATAGGGGATGTTGCCAGTGATTACACTGGATTATAGGGTTGATGGGGCCAGTGATTACGCTGGATTATAGGTGAAATGTTCCAGTGATTACACTGAATTATAGGGGAGATTATATGGGAGATGCTCCCAGTGATTACACTGCACTGGATTATAGGGGGATGCTTCCAGTGAGTACACGGGATTATAGGGGAGATGCCCCAGTGATTACACTGAAGTGTAGGGAAGATGTCCCAGTGATTACACTGGATCATAGGGGAGATGGTCCCAGTGATTACACTGGATTAAAGGGAGAGTGGTCCCAGTGATTACACTGATTATAGGGGTGATGGAACAGTTATTGCACTGGATTATAGGGGAGACAGCCCCAGTGATTCCACTGGATTATAGGGTGAGCGAACAGTGAATGCACTGGATTATAGGGGTAATGGGACCAGTGATTGCACTGGATTACCGGGGAGATGTCCCAGTGACTACACTGGGCTACAGAGGGGATGGCCCCAGTAATTACACTGGAATATAAGGTAGACCTCCAAGTGATTACACTGGATTATAGGGGGAAGTCCCCAGTGATCACACTGGACTATAGGGGTGATGGAATAGTGATTGCACTGGATTTGGGGATCCCAGTGATTACACTGGAGTATAGGGGTGCAGTCCCAGTGATTACATCGGATTATAGTACCGATGGAACAGTGATTACATTGGATTATAGGGGCGATGGAACAGTGATTGCACTGGATTATAGGGGAGACGGCCCCAGTGATTGCACTGGATTATAGGGGCGATGGAATAGTGATTACACTTGATTTGGGGGTCCCAATGATTACACTGAATTATAGGGGTGCAGTCCCAGTGATTACACCGGATTATAGTGGTGATGGAACAGTGATTACATTGTATTATAGGGGAGATGTCCCAGTGATCACACTGGATTATAGGGGCGTTGGGAACCATGATTACACTGGATTGTAGGGGGATGGTCCCAGTGGTTACATTGGAGTATAAGGGTGACGGAACAGTGACTATACTGGATTATAGAGGAGATGTCCCAGTGACTACACTGGATTATAGGGGTTGGTCCCAGTGATTACAGTGGATTATAGGGGATGATCCAAGTGATTACACTGGATTATAGAGGAGATGTACCAGTGATTACACTGGATCATAAGGTCGATGGAACAGTGATTACACTGGATGATAGGGGATGGTCCCAGTGGTTACACTGGATTATAGTGGTGATGAAACATTGATTACACTGGATTATTGGGGGTGGTGGTCCCAGTGATTACACTGGATTATAAGTTTGATGTGTCCAGTGATTACACTGGGTCATAGGGAGGTGGTCCAAGTGAGTACACTGGATTATAGGGGGTTGTTCCAGTGACTACACTGGATTATATGGGTGATGGAACAGTTATTACACTGGATTAAAGGGGTGGCGGAACAGTGATTACACTGGATTATAGGAGAGATGTCCCAGTGACTACACTGGATTATAGGGGAGATTATATGGGAGATGCTCCCAGTGATTACACAGCACTGGATTATAGGGGATGCTTCCAGTTATTACACTGGATTAAAGGGGAGATGCCCCAGTGATTACACTGAAGTATAGGGAAGATGTCCCAGTGATTACACTGGATCACAGGGGAGATGGTCCGAGTGATTACACTGGATTAAAGGGAGAGTGGTCCCAGTGATTACACTGGATTATATGGGCGATGGAACAGTGATTGCACTGGATTATAGAGGGGATGCTCCCAGTGATTACACTGGATTATAGGGGAGATGTCCCCGCGATTACACTGGATTATAGGGGTGTTGGAACAGTGATTACATGGGATTATAGGGGGTCCCAGTGATTACACTGGATTATATGGGAGATGACCCAGTGACTACACTGGATTATAGGGCAGATGCCCCCGTGATTACACTAGATTATAGGTGTGATGGGGCCAGTGGTTACACTGGATTATAGGGGGATGGTTCCAGTGATTACACTGGATTATATGGGGAATTGTCCCAGTGATTACACTGGATTATAGGTGGGACGGTCCCAGTGATTAAACTGGATTATAGAGGGGAGGGAACAGTGATTACGCTGGATCATAGGGGTGATGGAACATTGATTACACTGGATTATAGGGGAGATGTCCCCGTGATTTCACTAGATTATAGGCGGGATGGTCCCAGTGATTACACTGGATTATAGGGGTGATGGACCCAATGATTAAACTGGATTATAGAGGGGATGGAATGGTGATTACACTGGATTATAGGGGTGGCGGAACAGTGATTACACTGGATTATAGGGGTGACGGGGCCAGTGATTGCACGGGATTACTTGGGAGATGTCCCAGTGACTACACTGGGCTATAGAGGGTACGGCCCCAGTGACTACACTGGAATATAGGGGAGACGGTCCCAGTGATTGCACTGGATTATACGGGAGACAGCCCCAGTGATTACACTGGATTATAGAGGGGACGGTTCCAGTGATTACACTGGATTATATGGGGGGTGGTCCCAGTGATTACACTGGATTATAGGTGAGACGGTCCCAGTGATTAAACTGGATTATAGAGCCGAGGGAACAGTGATTACGCAGGATCATAGGGGTGATGGAACATTAATTACACTGGATTATAGGGGAGATGTCCCCGTGATTACACTAGATTATAGGCGGGATGGTCCCAGTGATTGCACTGGATTATAGGGGTGATGGACCCGATGATTAAACTGGATTATAGAGGGGATGGAATGGTGATTACACTGGATTATAGGGGTGGTGGAACAGTGATTACACTGGATTATAAGGGGTGATGGGGCCAGTGATTGCACTGGATTACATGGGAGATGTCCCAGTGACTACACTGGGCTATAGAGGGTACGACCCCCGTGATTACACTGGAATATAGGGGAGACGGTCCCAGGAATCGCACTGGATTATATGGGAGACAGCCCCAGTGATTACACTGGATTATATGCGTGATGGAATAGAGATTACACTGGATTTTGGGTGAGGTGCTGGTCACAGGCATCACACTGGATTATAGGGGTGATGGAACAGTGATTGCACTGGATTATATGGGAGACGGCCGCAGTGATTACACTGGATTTTGAGGGGTACGATCCCAGTGGTTACACTGGATTATAGGGGATGGTCCCAGTGGTTACACTGGATTATGGGGGCAATGGAACCGCGATTACACTGGATTATAGCGGAGACGTCCCAGCGATTACACTGGAGCATAGGGGGGATGGACACGTGATTGCACTGGATTATATGGGGATGGTCCCAGTGATTACACTGGATTATAGGGGTGATGGTCCCATTGATTACACTGGATTATAGGGGTGGTGGTCCCAGTGATCACACTGGATTATAGGGGGAATGGGCCAGCGATTACACTGGATTATAGAGGTGATGGTCCCATTGATTACACTGGATTATAGGGGTGGTGGTCCCAGTGATCACACTGGATTATAGGGGGAATTGGGCCAGCGATTACACTGGATTATAGGGTTGATGGGGCCAGTGATTACGCTGGATTATAGGTGAGATGTCCCGGTGATTACACTGCATTATAGGGGACATTATATGGGAGATGCTCCAAGTGATTACACTGCACTGGATTATAGGGGGGTGGTCCCAGCGAGTGCACGGGATTATAGGGGAGATGCCCCAGTGAATACACTGGATTATAGGGGTGATGGAACAGTGATTACACTGGATTAAAGGGGAGATGGTCTCAGTAATTACACTGGATTATAGGGGTTGGTCCCAGTGCTTACACTGGATAATAGGGGGATGGTCCCAGTGAGTACACGGGATTATAGGGGAGATGTCCCAGTGATTACACTGAAGTATAGGGGAGATGTCCCAGTGATTACACTGGGTTATAGGGGAATGCCCCGTGATTACACTAGATTATAGGTGTGACTGGAAAAGTGGTCACACTGGATTATAGGGGCCATTCCCTGTGGTTACACTGGATTATAGGGGGTTGTCCCAGTGATTACACTGGATTATAGGGGCGATGGAACAGCGATTACACTGGATTATAGGAGCGATGTCCCGTGGATTATAAGGGGGATGTCCCAGTGACTACGCTGGATTATAGGGGAATGTCCCAGCGGCTACACTGGATTATAGGGGGATGAACCCAGTGATTACACTGGATTATAGAGGGTCCCCGTGATTACACTGGACTATAGGGGTGATTGAACAGTAATTACACAGGATTATATGGGGTGGTCGAGTTGATTGCACTGGATTATAGGAGTGATGGTCCCATTGATTACACTGGAGTATAGGGGTGGTGGTCCCAGTGATTGCACTGGATTATATGGGGATGGTCCCAGTGATTACACTGGATTATAGGGGAGATGCCCCCGTGATTACACTAGATTATAAGCGTGACTGGAAAAGTGCTTACACTGGATTATAGGGGCAGTCCCCGTCGTTACACTTTGTATAGGGGTTTGTCCCAGTGATTACACTGGATTATAGGGGTGATGGAACAGTGATTACACTGGATTATAGGAGTGATGTCCCAGTGACTACAATGGATTATATTATAGGGGAAATGTCCCAGTGACTACACTGGATTATAGGGGGATGAACCCAGTGATTACACTGGATTATAGGGGGTCCCAGTGATTACACTGGAATATAGGGATGATTGAACAGTAATTACGCTGGATTATAGGGGGTGGTCCCATTGATTTCTCTGGATTATAGGGGTGACGGGGCCAGTGATTGCACGGGATTACTTGGGAGATGTCCCAGTGACTACACTGGGCTATAGAGGGTACGGCCCCAGTGACTACACTGGAATATAGGGGAGTCGGTCCCAGTGATTGCACTGGATTATACGGGAGACAGCCCCAGTGATTACACTGGATTATAGAGGGGACGGTTCCAGTGATTACACTGGATTATATGGGGGGTGGTCCCAGTGATTACACTGGATTATAGGTGGGACTGTCCCAGTGATTAAACTGGATTATAGAGGCGAGGGAACAGTGATTACGCAGGATCATAGGGGTGATGGAACGTTAATTACACTGGATTATAGGGGAGATGTCCCCGTGATTACACTAGAATATAGGCGGGTTGGTCCCAGTGATTGCACTGGATTATAGGGGTGATGGACCCGATGATTAAACTGGATTATAGAGGTGATGGAATGGTGATTACACTGGATTATAGGGGTGGTGGAACAGTGATTACACTGGATTATAAGGGGCGATGGGGCCAGTGATTGCACTGGATTACATGGGAGATGTCCCAGTGACTACACTGGGCTATAGAGGGTACGACCCCCGTGATTACACTGGAATATAGGGGAGACGGTCCCAGGAATCGCACTGGATTATATGGGAGACAGCCCCAGTGATTACACTGGATTATATGCGTGATGGAATAGAGATTACACTGGATTTTGGGTGAGGTGCTGGTCACAGGCATCACACTGGATTATAGGGGTGATGGAACAGTGATTGCACTGGATTATATGGGAGATGGCCGCAGTGATTACACTGGATTTTGAGGGGCACGATCCCAGTGGTTACACTGGATTATAGGGGATGGTCCCAGTGATTACACTGGATTATGGGGGCAATGGAACCGCGATTACACTGGATTATAGCGGAGACGTCCCAGCGATTACACTGGAGCATAGGGGGGATGGACCCGTGATTGCACTGGATTATATGGGGATGGTCCCAGTGATTATACTGGATTATAGGGGTGGTGGTCCCAGTGATCACACTGGATTATAGGGGGATGGGGCCAGCGATTACACTGGATTATAGAGGTGATGGTCCCATTGATTACACTGGATTATAGGGGTGGTGGTCCCAGTGATCACACTGGATTATAGGGGGAATGGGGCCAGCGATTACACTGGATTATAGGGTTGATGGGGCCAGTGATTACGCTGGATTATAGGTGAGATGTCCCGGTGATTACACTGCATTATAGGGGACATTATATGGGAGATGCTCCAAGTGATTACACTGCACTGGATTATAGGGGGATGGTCCCAGCGAGTGCACGGGATTATAGGGGAGATGCCCCAGTGATTACACTGGATTATAGGGGTGATGGAACAGTGATTACACTGGATTAAAGGGGAGATGGTCTCAGTAATTACACTGGATTATAGGGGTTGGTCCCAGTGCTTACACTGGATAATAGGGGGATGGTCCCAGTGAGTACACGGGATTATATGGGAGATGTCCCAGTGATTACACTGAAGTATAGGGGAGATGTCCCAGTGATTACACTGGGTTATAGGGGAGATGCCCCGTGATTACACTAGATTATAGGTGTGACTGGAAAAGTGGTCACACTGGATTATAGGGGCCATTCCCTGTGGTTACACTGGATTATAGGGGGTTGTCCCAGTGATTACACTGGATTATAGGGGCGATGGAACAGCGATTACACTGGATTATAGGAGCGATGTCCCGTGGATTATAAGGGGGATGTCCCAGTGACTACGCTGGATTATAGGGGAATGTCGCAGCGGCTACACTGGATTATAGAGGGATGAACCCAGTGATTACACTGGATTATAGGGGGTCCCCGTGATTACACTGGACTATAGGGATGATTGAACAGTAATTACGCTGGATTATAGGGGGTGGTCCCATTGATTTCTCTGGATTATAGGGGTTATGGTCCCATTGATTACACTGGATTATAGGGGTGGTGGTCCCAGTGATCACACTGGATTATAGGGGGATGGGGCCAGCGATTACACTGGATTATAGGGTTGATGGGGCCAGTGATTACGCTGGATTATAGGTGAGATGTCCCGGTGATTACACTGAATTATAGGGGAGATTATATGGGAGATGCTCCAAGTGATTACACTGCACTGGATTATAGGGGGGGGATGGTCCCAGCGAGTACACGGGATTATAGGGGAGCTGCCCCAGTGATTACACTGGATTATAGGGGTGATGGAACAGTGATTACACTGGATTAAAGGGGAGATGATCTCAGTAACTACACTGGATTATAGGGGGTGGTCCCAGTGCTTAAACTGGATTATAGGGGGATGGTCCCAGTGAGTACACGGGATTATAGGGGAGATGCCCCGTGATTACACTGAAGTATAGGGGAGATGTCCCAGTGATTACACTGGATTATAGGGGAGATGCCCCGTGATTACACTAGATTATAGGTGTGACTGGAAAAGTGGTCACACTGGATTATAGGGGCCATTCCATGTGATTACACTGGATTATAGGGGGCTGTCCCAGTGATTACACTGGATTATAGGGACGATGGAACAGCGATTACACTGGATTATAGGAGCGATGTCCCGTTGATTATAAGGGGGTGTCCCAGTGACTACGCTGGATTTTAGGGGAATGTCCCAGCGGCTACACTGGGTTATAGGGGGATGAACCCAGTGATTACACTGGATTATAGGGGGTCCCAGTGATTACACTGGACTATAGGGGTGATTGAACAGTAATTACACTGGATTATACGGAGTGGTCCCATTGATTGCACTGGATTATAGGGGCGATGGTCCCATTGATTACACTGGATTATAGGGGCGGTGGTCCCAGTGATCACACTGGATTATAGGGGGATGGGGCCAGTGATTACACTGGATTATAGGGTTGATGGGGCCCGTGATTATGATGGATTATAGGTGAGATTATATGGGAGATGTTCCCAGTGATTACACTGCACTGGATTATAGGGGGATGCTTCCAGTGAGTACACGGGATTATTGGGGAGATGCCCCAGTGATTACACTGGAATATTGGGGTGATGGAACAGTGATTACGCTGGATTAAAGGGGAGATGGTCTCAGTAATTACACTGGATTATAGGGGTGGTCCCAGTGATTGCACTGGATTATAGGGGGATGGTCCCAGTGAGTACACGGGGTTATAGCGGTGATGGAACAGTTATTGCACTGGATTATATGGGAGACAGTCCCAGTGATTCCACTGGATTATAGGGTGAGCGAACCGCGAATGCACTGGATTATAGGGGTGATGGGACCAGTGATTGCACTGGATTATCGGAGAGATATCCCAGTGACTACACTGGGCCACAGAGGGGATGGTCCCAGTAATAACACTGGAATATAAGGGAGATGTCCCAGTGATTACACTGGATTATAGGGGAGATGTCCCCAGTGATCACACTGGACTATAGGGGCGATGGAATCGTGATTACACTGGATTTGGGGGTCCCAGTGATTACACTGGAGTATAGGGGTGCAGTCCCAGTGATTACATCGGATTATAGTAGCGATGGAACAGTGATTACATTGGATTATAGGGGAGATGTCCCAGTGATCACACTGGATTATAGGGGCGTTGGGAACCATGATTACACTGGATTGTAGGGGGATGGTCCCAGTGGTTACACTGGATTATTGGGGAGACGCCCCCGTTATTACACTAGATTATAGGTGTGGTGGAACCGGTGATTACACTGGACTATAGGATGTTGCCCCAGTGATTACATTGGAGTATAAGGGTTCGGAACCGTGACTATACGGAACTATAGGAGAGCTGTCCCAGTGACCACACTGGATTACAGGGGAGATAGCCCAGTGCCTACACTGGATTATAGAGGAGATGTCCCAGTGACTACACTGGATTATAGGGGACTGGTCCCAGTGATTACAGTGGATTATAGGGGATGGTCCCAGTGAGTACACTGGATTAAAGAGGAGATGTACCAGTGATTACACTGGATTATAAGGTCGATGGAACAGTGATTACACTGGATTATAGGGGTGATGGAACCGTGATCACACTGGATTATAGGGGCGATGGTCCCAGTGGTTACACTGGATTATAGGGGTGATGGAACATTGATTACACTGGATTATAGGGGGCAGTGATTACACTGAAGTATAGGGGAGATGTCCCAGTGATTACACTGGATTATAGGGGAGATGCCCCGTGATTACACTAGATTATAGGTGTGACTGGAAAAGTGGTCACACTGGATTATAGGGGCCATTCCCTGTGATTACACTGGATTATAGGGGGTTGTCCAAGTGATTACACTGGATTATAGGGGCGATGGAACAGCGATTACACTGGATTATAGGAGCGATGTCCCGTGGATTATAAGGGGGATGTCCCAGTGACTGCGCTGGATTATAGGGAAATGTCCCAGCGGCTACACTGGATTATAGGGGGATGAACCCAGTGCTTACACTGGATTATAGGGGTCCCGGTGATTACACTGGACTATAGGGGTGATTGAACAGTAATTACAATGGATTATATGCGGTGGTCCCATTGATTGCACTGGATTATAGGGGTGATGGTCCCATTGATTACACTGGATTATAGGGGTGGTGGTCCCAGTGATCACACTGGATTATAGGGGATGTTGCCAGTGATTACACTGGATTATAGGGTTGATGGGGCCAGTGATTACGCTGGATTATAGGTGAAATGTTCCAGTGATTACACTGAATTATAGGGGAGATTATATGGGAGATGCTCCCAGTGATTACACTGCACTGGATTATAGGGGGATGCTTCCAGTGAGTACACGGGATTATAGGGGAGATGCCCCAGTGATTACACTGAAGTGTAGGGAAGATGTCCCAGTGATTACACTGGATCATAGGGGAGATGGTCCCAGTGATTACACTGGATTAAAGGAAGAGTGGTCCCAGTGATTACACTGATTATAGGGGTGATGGAACAGTTATTGCACTGGATTATAGGGGAGACAGCCCCAGTGATTCCACTGGATTATAGGGTGAGCGAACAGTGAATGCACTGGATTATAGGGGTAATGGGACCAGTGATTGCACTGGATTACCGGGGAGATGTCCCAGTGACCACACTGGGCTACAGAGGGGATGGCCCCAGTAATTACACTGGAATATAAGGTAGACGTCCAAGTGATTACACTGGATTATAGGGGGAAGTCCCCAGTGATCACACTGGATTATAGGGGTGATGGAATAGTGATTGCACTGGATTTGGGGATCCCAGTGATTACACTGGAGTATAGGGGTGCAGTCCCAGTGATTACATCGGATTATAGTACCGATGGAACAGTGATTACATTGGATTATAGGGGCGATGGAACAGTGATTGCACTGGATTATAGGGGCGATGGAATAGTGATTACACTTGATTTGGGGGTCCCAATGATTACACTGAATTATAGGGGTGCAGTCCCAGTGATTACACCGGATTATAGTGGTGATGGAACAGTGATTACATTGTATTATAGGGGAGATGTCCCAGTGATCACACTGGATTATAGGGGCGTTGGGAACCATGATTACACTGGATTGTAGGGGGATGGTCCCAGTGGTTACATTGGAGTATAAGGGTGACGGAACAGTGACTATACTGGATTATAGAGGAGATGTCCCAGTGACTACACTGGATTATAGGGGGTTGGTCCCAGTGATTACAGTGGATTATAGGTGATGATCCTAGTGATTACGCTGGATTATAGAGGAGATGTACCAGTGATTACACTGGATCATAAGGTCGATGGAACCGTGATTACACTGGATGATAGGGGATGGTCCCAGTGGTTACACTGGATTATAGTGGTGATGAAACATTGATTACACTGGATTATTGGGGGGGGGGGGGTGGTCCCAGTGATTACACTGGATTATAAGTTTGATGTGTCCAGTGATTACACTGGGTCATAGGGAGGTGGTCCAAGTGAGTACACTGGATTATAGGGGGCTGTTCCAGTGACTACACTGGATTATATGGGTGATGGAACAGTTATTACACTGGATTAAAGGGGTGGCGGAACAGTGATCACACTGGATTATAGGAGAGATGTCCCAGTGACTACACTGGATTATAGGGGAGATTATATGGGAGATGCTCCCAGTGATTACACAGCACTGGATTATAGGGGATGCTTCCAGTGATTACACTGGATTAAAGGGGAGATGCCCCAGTGATTACACTGAAGTATAGGGAAGATGTCCCAGTGATTACACTGGATCATAGGGGAGATGGTCCGAGTGATTACACTGGATTAAAGGGAGAGTGGTCCCAGTGATTACACTGGATTATAGGGGGATGGTCCCAGCGAGTGCACGGGATTATAGGGGAGATGCCCCAGTGATTACACTGGATTATAGGGGTGATGGAACAGTGATTACACTGGATTAAAGGGGAGATGGTCTCAGTAATTACACTGGATTATAGGGGTTGGTCCCAGTGCTTACACTGGATAATAGGGGGATGGTCCCAGTGAGTACACGGGATTATAGGGGAGATGTCCCAGTGATTACACTGAAGTATAGGGGAGATGTCCCAGTGATTACACTGGGTTATAGGGGAGATGCCCCGTGATTACACTAGATTATAGGTGTGACTGGAAAAGTGGTCACACTGGATTATAGGGGCCATTCCCTGTGATTACACTGGATTATAGGGGGTTGTCCCAGTGATTACACTGGATTATAGGGGCGATGGAACAGCGATTACACTGGATTATAGGAGCGATGTCCCGTGGATTATAAGGGGGATGTCCCAGTGACTACGCTGGATTATAGGGAAATGTCCCAGCGGCTACACTGGATTATAGGGGGATGAACCCAGTGATTACACTGGATTATAGAGGGTCCGCGTGATTACACTGGACTATAGGGGTGATTGAACAGTAATTACACTGGATTATATGGGGTGGTCGAGTTGATTGCACTGGATTATAGGAGTGATGGTCCCATTGATTACACTGGAGTATAGGGGTGGTGGTCCCGCTGATCACACTGGATTATATGGGGATGGGGCCAGTGATTACACTGGATTATAGGGTTGATGGGGCCAGTGATTACGCTGGATTATAGGTGAGATGCCCCAGTGATTACACTGAATTGTAGGGGAGATTATATGGGAGATGCTCCCAGTGATTACACTGCACTGGATTATAGGGGGACGCTTCCAGTGAGTACACGGGATTATTGGAGAGATGCCCCAGTGATTACACTGGATTATAGGGGCGATCGAACAGTGATTACGCTGGATTAAAGGGGAGATGGTCTCAGTAATTACACGGGATTATAGGGGTGGTCCCAGTGATTACACTGGATTATAGGTGGATGGTCCCAGTGAGTACACGGGATTATAGGGGAGATGCCCCAGTGATTACACTGAAGTATAGGGAAGATGTCCCGGTGATTACACTGGATCATAGGGGAGATGGTCCCAGCGGTTACACTGGATTATAGGGGCGATGGAACAGTTATTGCACTGGATTATAGGGGAGACAGTCCCAGTGATTCCACTGGATTATAGGGTGAGCGAACCGTGAATGCACTGGATTATAGGGGGGGTGGTCCCAGTGCTTACACTGGATTATAGGAGGGACGCCCCCGTTATTACACTAGATTATAGTTGTGGTGGAACCAGTGATTACACTGGACTATAGGGTGTTGCCCCAGTGATTACACTGGAGTATAAGGGTGACGGAACAGTGACTATACTGAACTATAGGGGAGCTGTCCCAGTGACCACACTGGATTATAGGGGAGATAGCCCAGTGACTACACTGGATTATAGAGGAGATATCCCAGTGACTACACTGGATTATAGGGGATTGGTCCCAGTGATTACAGTGGATTATAGGGGATGGACCCAGTGAGTACACTGGATTAAAGAGGCGATGTACCAGTGATTACACTGGATTATAAGGTCGATGGAACCGTGATTACACTGGATTATAGGGGTGATGGAACCGTGATCACACTGGATTATAGGGGGATTGTCCCAGTGGTTACACTGGATTATAGGGGCGATGGAACATTGATTACACTGGATTATAGGGGGTCCCAGTGATTACACTGAAGTATAGGGGAGATGTCCCAGTGATTACACTGGATTATAGGGGAGATGCCCCGTGATTACACTAGATTATAGGTGTGACTGGAAAAGTGGTCACACTGGATTATAGGGGCCATTCCCTGTGATTACACTAGATTATAGGGGGTTGTCCCAGTGATTACACTGGATTATAGGGACGATGGAACAGCGATTACACTGGATTATAGGAGCGATGTCCCGTGGATTATAAGGGGGATGTCCCAGTGACTACGCTGGATTACAGGGAAATGTCCCAGCGGCTACACTGCATTATAGGGGGATGAACCCAGTGATTACACCGGATTATAGGGGGTCCCAGTGATTACACTGGGCTATAGGGGTGATTGAACAGTAATTACACTGGATTATATGGGGTGGTCCCATTGCTTGCACTGGATTATAGGGGTGATGGTCCCGTTGATTACACTGGATTATAGGAGTGGTGGTCCCAGTGACCACACTGGATTATAGGGGGATGGGGCCAGTGATTACACTGGATTATAGGGTTGATGGGGCCAGTGATTATGCTGGATTATAGGTGAGATGTCCCAGTGATTACACTGAATTATAGGGGAGATGATATGGGAGATGCTCCCAGTGATTACACTGCACTGGATTATAGGGGGATGCTTCCAGTGAGTACGCGGGATTATAGGGGAGATGCCCAAGTGATTACACTGGATTATAGGGGAATGGTCCCAGTGAGTACACGGGATTATAGGGGAGATGACCCAGTGATTACACTGGATCACAGAGGTGATGGTACCAGTGATTACACTGGATTAAAGGGAGAGTGGTCCCAGTGATTACACTGGATTATAGGGGTGATGGAACAGTTATTGCGCTGGATTATAGGGGAGACAGCCCCAGTGGTTCCACTGGATTATAGGATGAGCGAACAGTGAATGCACTGGATTACAGGGGTGATGGGACCAGTGATTGCACTGGACTACCGGGGAGTTGTCCCAGTGATCACACTGGATTATAGGGGCGTTGGGAACACGATTACACTGGATTGTAGGGGGTGGTCCCAGTGGTTACACTGGATTATAGGGGAGACGCCCCCGTTATTACACTAGATTATAGGTGTGGTGGAACCAGTGATTACACTGGACAATAAGGGAGATGAACCAGTGACTAGACTAGATTATAGGGAAGATGCCCCCGTGATTACACTAGATTATAGGTTTGATGGGTCCAGTGATTACACTGGATTATAGGGAGGTGGTCCAAGTGAGTACACTGGATTATACGGGGTTGTCCCAGTGACTACACTGGATTATATGGGTGCTGGAACAATTATTACACTGGATTAAAGGGGTGGTGGAACAGTGAGTACACTGGATTATAGGAGAGATGTCCCAGTGACTACACTGGATTATGGGGGAGATTATATGGGAGATGCTCCCAGTGATTACACTGCACCTGATATAGGGGATGCTTCCAGTGATTACACTGGATTATAGGGGAGATGCCCCAGTGATTACACTGAAGTATAGGGAAGATGTCCCAGTGATTACACTGGATCAAAGGGGAGATGGTCCCAGTGATTGCACTGGATTAAAGGGAGAGTGGTCCCAGTGATTACACTGGATTATACGGGCGATGGAACAGCGATTGCACTGGATTATAGAGGGGATGCTCCCAGTGATTACACTGGATTATAGGCGCGATGGAACAGTGATTACACTGGATTATAGGGGAGATGTCCCCGCGATTACACTGGATTATAGGGGTGTTGGAACAGTGATTACACGGGATTATAGGGGGTCCCAGTGATTACACTGGATTATAGGGGAGATGACCCAGTGACTACACTGGATTATAGGGGAGATGCCCCCGTGATTGCACTAGATTATAGGCGTGATGGGACCAGTGATTACACTGGATTATAGGGGGATGGTTCCAGTGATTACACTGGATTATATGGGGGATGGTCCCAGTGATTACACTGGATTATAGGTGGGGCGGTCCTAGTGATTAAACTGGATCATAGAGGGGAGGCAACAGTGATTACGCTGAAGTATAGGGAAGATGTCCCAGTGATTACACTGGATCAAAGGGGAGATGGTCCCAGTGATTGCACTGGATTAAAGGGAGAGTGGTCCCAGTGATTACACTGGATTATACGGGCGATGGAACAGCGATTGCACTGGATTATAGAGGGGATGCTCCCAGTGATTACACTGGATTATAGGCGCGATGGAACAGTGATTACACTGGATTATAGGGGAGATGTCCCCGCGATTACACTGGATTATAGGGGTGTTGGAACAGTGATTACACGGGATTATAGGGGGTCCCAGTGATTACACTGGATTATAGGGGAGATGACCCAGTGACTACACTGGATTATAGGGGAGATGCCCCCGTGATTGCACTAGATTATAGGCGTGATGGGACCAGTGATTACACTGGATTATAGGGGGATGGTTCCAGTGATTACACTGGATTATATGGGGGATGGTCCCAGTGATTACACTGGATTATAGGTGGGACGGTCCTAGTGATTAAACTGGATTATAGAGGGGAGGCAACAGTGATTACGCTGGATCATAGGGGTGATGGAACATTGATTACACTGGATTATAGGGGAGATGTCCCCGTGATTACACTAGATTATAGGAGGGATGGTCCCAGTGATTACACTGGATTATAGGGGAGATGCCCCGTGATTACACTAGATTATAGGTGTGACTGGAAAAGTGGTCACACTGGATTATAGTGGCCATTCCCTGTGATTACACTCGATTATAGGGGGTTGTCCCAGTGATTACACTGGATTATAGGGACGATGGAACAGCGATTACACTGGATTATAGGAGCGATGTCCCGTGGATTATAAGGGGGATGTCCCAGTGACTACGCTGGATTACAGGGAAATGTCCCAGCGGCTACACTGGATTATAGGGGGATGAACCCAGTGATTACACCGGGTTATAGGGGGTCCCAGTGATTACACTGGGCTATAGGAGTGATTTAACAGTAATTACACTGGATTATATGGGGTGGTCCCATTGCTTGCACTGGATTATAGGGGTGATGGTCCCGTTGATTACACTGGATTATAGGGGTGGTGGTCCCAGTGACCACACTGGATTATAGGGGGATGGGGCCAGTGATTACACTGGATTATAGGGTTGATGGGGCCAGTGATTATGCTGGATTATAGGTGAGATGTCCCAGTGATTACACTGAATTATAGGGGAGATGATATGGGAGATGCTCCCAGTGATTACACTGCACTGGATTATAGGGGGGGTGCTTCCAGTGAGTACACGGGATTATAGGGGAGATGCCCCAGTGATTACACTGGATTATAGGGGTGATGGGCTCAGTAATTACACTGTATTATAGGGGTGGTCCCAGTGATTACACTGGATTATAGGGGAATGGTCCCAGTGAGTACACGGGATTATAGGGGAGATGCCCCAGTGATTACACTGGATCACAGAGGAGATGGTACCAGTGATTACACTGGATTAAAGGGAGAGTGGTCCCAGTGATTACACTGGATGATAGGGGGCTGTTCCAGTGACTACACTGGATTATATGGGTGATGGAACAGTTATTACACTGGATAAAAGGGGTGGCGGAACAGTGATCACACTGGATTATAGGAGAGATGTCCCAGTGACTACACTGGATTATAGGGGAGATTATATGGGAGATGCTCCCAGTGATTACACAGCACTGGATTATAGGGGATGCTTCCAGTGATTACACTGGATTAAAGGGGAGATGCCCCAGTGATTACACTGAAGTATAGGGAAGATGTCCCAGTGATTACACTGGATCATAGGGGAGATGGTCCGAGTGATTACACTGGATTAAAGGGAGAGTGGTCCCAGTGATTACACTGGATTATAGGGGGATGGTCCCAGCGAGTGCACGGGATTATAGGGGAGATGCTCCAGTGATTACACTGGATTATAGGGGTGATGGAACAGTGATTACACTGGATTAAAGGGGAGATGGTCTCAGTAATTACACTGGATTATAGGGGTTGGTCCCAGTGCTTACACTGGATAATAGGGGGATGGTCCCAGTGAGTACACGGGATTATAGGGGAGATGTCCCAGTGATTACACTGAAGTATAGGGGAGATGTCCCAGTGATTACACTGGGTTATAGGGGAGATGCCCCGTGATTACACTAGATTATAGGTGTGACTGGAAAAGTGGTCACACTGGATTATAGGGGCCATTCCCTGTGATTACACTGGATTATAGGGGGTTGTCCCAGTGATTACACTGGATTATAGGGGCGATGGAACAGCGATTACACTGGATTATAGGAGCGATGTCCCGTGGATTATAAGGGGGATGTCCCAGTGACTACGCTGGATTATAGGGAAATGTCCCAGCGGCTACACTGGATTATAGGGGGATGAACCCAGTGATTACACTGGATTATAGAGGGTCCGCGTGATTACACTGGACTATAGGGGTGATTGAACAGTAATTACACTGGATTATATGGGGTGGTCGAGTTGATTGCACTGGATTATAGGAGTGATGGTCCCATTGATTACACTGGAGTATAGGGGTGGTGGTCCCGCTGATCACACTGGATTATATGGGGATGGGGCCAGTGATTACACTGGATTATAGGGTTGATGGGGCCAGTGATTACGCTGGATTATAGGTGAGATGCCCCAGTGATTACACTGAATTGTAGGGGAGATTATATGGGAGATGCTCCCAGTGATTACACTGCACTGGATTATAGGGGGACGCTTCCAGTGAGTACACGGGATTATTGGAGAGATGCCCCAGTGATTACACTGGATTATAGGGGCGATCGAACAGTGATTACGCTGGATTAAAGGGGAGATGGTCTCAGTAATTACACGGGATTATAGGGGTGGTCCCAGTGATTACACTGGATTATAGGTGGATGGTCCCAGTGAGTACACGGGATTATAGGGGAGATGCCCCAGTGATTACACTGAAGTATAGGGAAGATGTCCCGGTGATTACACTGGATCATAGGGGAGATGGTCCCAGCGGTTACACTGGATTATAGGGGCGATGGAACAGTTATTGCACTGGATTATAGGGGAGACAGTCCCAGTGATTCCACTGGATTATAGGGTGAGCGAACCGTGAATGCACTGGATTATAGGGGGGGTGGTCCCAGTGCTTACACTGGATTATAGGAGGGACGCCCCCGTTATTACACTAGATTATAGTTGTGGTGGAACCAGTGATTACACTGGACTATAGGGTGTTGCCCCAGTGATTACACTGGAGTATAAGGGTGACGGAACAGTGACTATACTGAACTATAGGGGAGCTGTCCCAGTGACCACACTGGATTATAGGGGAGATAGCCCAGTGACTACACTGGATTATAGAGGAGATATCCCAGTGACTACACTGGATTATAGGGGATTGGTCCCAGTGATTACAGTGGATTATAGGGGATGGACCCAGTGAGTACACTGGATTAAAGAGGCGATGTACCAGTGATTACACTGGATTATAAGGTCGATGGAACCGTGATTACACTGGATTATAGGGGTGATGGAACCGTGATCACACTGGATTATAGGGGGATTGTCCCAGTGGTTACACTGGATTATAGGGGCGATGGAACATTGATTACACTGGATTATAGGGGGTCCCAGTGATTACACTGAAGTATAGGGGAGATGTCCCAGTGATTACACTGGATTATAGGGGAGATGCCCCGTGATTACACTAGATTATAGGTGTGACTGGAAAAGTGGTCACACTGGATTATAGGGGCCATTCCCTGTGATTACACTAGATTATAGGGGGTTGTCCCAGTGATTACACTGGATTATAGGGACGATGGAACAGCGATTACACTGGATTATAGGAGCGATGTCCCGTGGATTATAAGGGGGATGTCCCAGTGACTACGCTGGATTACAGGGAAATGTCCCAGCGGCTACACTGCATTATAGGGGGATGAACCCAGTGATTACACCGGATTATAGGGGGTCCCAGTGATTACACTGGGCTATAGGGGTGATTGAACAGTAATTACACTGGATTATATGGGGTGGTCCCATTGCTTGCACTGGATTATAGGGGTGATGGTCCCGTTGATTACACTGGATTATAGGAGTGGTGGTCCCAGTGACCACACTGGATTATAGGGGGATGGGGCCAGTGATTACACTGGATTATAGGGTTGATGGGGCCAGTGATTATGCTGGATTATAGGTGAGATGTCCCAGTGATTACACTGAATTATAGGGGAGATGATATGGGAGATGCTCCCAGTGATTACACTGCACTGGATTATAGGGGGATGCTTCCAGTGAGTACGCGGGATTATAGGGGAGATGCCCCAGTGATTACACTGGATTATAGGGGAATGGTCCCAGTGAGTACACGGGATTATAGGGGAGATGACCCAGTGATTACACTGGATCACAGAGGTGATGGTACCAGTGATTACACTGGATTAAAGGGAGAGTGGTCCCAGTGATTACACTGGATTATAGGGGTGATGGAACAGTTATTGCGCTGGATTATAGAGGAGACAGCCCCAGTGGTTCCACTGGATTATAGGATGAGCGAACAGTGAATGCACTGGATTACAGGGGTGATGGGACCAGTGATTGCACTGGACTACCGGGGAGTTGTCCCAGTGATCACACTGGATTATAGGGGCGTTGGGAACACGATTACACTGGATTGTAGGGGGTGGTCCCAGTGGTTACACTGGATTATAGGGGAGACGCCCCCGTTATTACACTAGATTATAGGTGTGGTGGACCCAGTGATTACACTGGACAATAAGGGAGATGAACCAGTGACTAGACTAGATTATAGGGAAGATGCCCCCGTGATTACACTAGATTATAGGTTTGATGGGTCCAGTGATTACACTGGATTATAGGGAGGTGGTCCAAGTGAGTACACTGGATTATACGGGGTTGTCCCAGTGACTACACTGGATTATATGGGTGCTGGAACAATTATTACACTGGATTAAAGGGGTGGTGGAACAGTGAGTACACTGGATTATAGGAGAGATGTCCCAGTGACTACACTGGATTATGGGGGAGATTATATGGGAGATGCTCCCAGTGATTACACTGCACCTGATATAGGGGATGCTTCCAGTGATTACACTGGATTATAGGGGAGATGCCCCAGTGATTACACTGAAGTATAGGGAAGATGTCCCAGTGATTACACTGGATCAAAGGGGAGATGGTCCCAGTGATTGCACTGGATTAAAGGGAGAGTGGTCCCAGTGATTACACTGGATTATACGGGCGATGGAACAGCGATTGCACTGGATTATAGAGGGGATGCTCCCAGTGATTACACTGGATTATAGGCGCGATGGAACAGTGATTACACTGGATTATAGGGGAGATGTCCCCGCGATTACACTGGATTATAGGGGTGTTGGAACAGTGATTACACGGGATTATAGGGGGTCCCAGTGATTACACTGGATTATAGGGGAGATGACCCAGCGACTACACTGGATTATAGGGGAGATGCCCCCGTGATTGCACTAGATTATAGGCGTGATGGGACCAGTGATTACACTGGATTATAGGGGGATGGTTCCAGTGATTACACTGGATTATATGGGGGATGGTCCCAGTGATTACACTGGATTATAGGTGGGACGGTCCTAGTGATTAAACTGGATTATAGAGGGGAGGCAACAGTGATTACGCTGAAGTATAGGGAAGATGTCCCAGTGATTACACTGGATCAAAGGGGAGATGGTCCCAGTGATTGCACTGGATTAAAGGGAGAGTGGCCCCAGTGATTACACTGGATTATACGGGCGATGGAACAGCGATTGCACTGGATTATAGAGGGGATGCTCCCAGTGATTACACTGGATTATAGGCGCGATGGAACAGTGATTACACTGGATTATAGGGGAGATGTCCCCGCGATTACACTGGATTATAGGGGTGTTGGAACAGTGATTACACGGGATTATAGGGGGTCCCAGTGATTACACTGGATTATAGGGGAGATGACCCAGTGACTACACTGGATTATAGGGGAGATGCCCCCGTGATTGCACTAGATTATAGGCGTGATGGGACCAGTGATTACACTGGATTATAGGGGGATGGTTCCAGTGATTACACTGGATTATATGGGGGATGGTCCCAGTGATTACACTGGATTATAGGTGGGACGGTCCTAGTGATTAAACTGGATTATAGAGGGGAGGCAACAGTGATTACGCTGGATCATAGGGGTGATGGAACATTGATTACACTGGATTATAGGGGAGATATCCCCGTGATTACACTAGATTATAGGAGGGATGATCCCAGTGATTACACTGGATTATAGGGCTGATGGACCCGATGATTAAACTGAATTATAGAGGGAATGGAATGGTGATTACACTGGATTATAGGGGTGGTGAAACAGTGATTACACGGGATTATAGGGGGTCCCAGTGATTACACTGGATTATAGGGGTGATGGGGACAGTGATTGCACTGGATTATAGGGGAGATGCCCCAGTGACTACACTGGGCTATAGAGGGTACGGCCCCAGTGATTACACTGGAATATAGGGGAGCCGGTCCCAGGGATTGCACTGGATTATATGGGAGATGGCCCCAGTGATAACACTGGATTATAGGGGGGACGGTTCCAGTGATTACACTGGATTATATGGGGATGGTCACATTGATTACACTGGATTATAGGTGGGACGGTCCCAGTGATTACACTGGATTATAGAGGGGAGGGAACATTGATTACGCTGGATCATAGGGGTGATGGAACAGTGATTACACTGGATTATAGGGGAGATGTTCCAGTGATTACACTAGATTATAGGCGGGATGTTCCCAGTGATTGCACTGGATTATAGGGGTGATGGACCCAATGATTAAACTGGATTATAGAGGGGATGGAATGGTGATTACACTGGATTATAGGGGTGATGGAACAGTGATTACACTGGATTATAGGGGTGGTGGAACAGTGATCACACTGGATTATATGGGAGACAGCACCAGTGATTCCACTGGATTATATGCGTGATGGAATAGAGATCGCACTGGATTTTGGATGAGGTGCTGGTCACATGCATCACACTGGATTATATGGGCGATGGAAAAGTGATTGCACTGGATTATAGGGGAGCTGGCCGCAGTGATTACACTGGATTTTGAGGGGTACGATCCCAGTGGGTACACTGGATTATAGGGGGATGGTCCCAGTGATTACACTGGATTATGGGGCGATGGAACCGCGATTACACTGGATTATAGCGGAGATGTCCCAGTGATTACACTGGAGCATAGGGGGGATGGAACCGTGATTGCACTGGATTATATGGGGATGGTCCCAGTGATTACACTGGATTATAGGGGAGATGCCCCCGTGATTACACTGGATTATAGGGGTGATGGACCAGTGATTACACTGGATTAAAGGGGAGATGGTCTCAGTAATTACACTGTATTATAGGGGTGGTCCCAGTGATTACACTGGATTATAGGGGAATGGTCCCAGTGAGTACACGGGATTATAGGGGAGATGCCCCAGTGATTACACTGGATCACAGAGGAGATGGTCACAGTGATTACACTGGATTAAAGGGAGAGTGGTCCCGGTGATTACACTGGATTATAGGGGTGATGGAACAGTTATTGCGCTGGATTATAGGGGAGACAGCCCCAGTGATTCCACTGGATTATAGGGTGAGCGAACAGTGAATGCACTGGATTATAGGGGTGATGGGACCAGTGATTGCACTGGATTACCGGGGAGATGTCCCAGTGATCACACTGGATTATAGGGGCGCTGGGAACATGATTACACTGGACTGTAGGGGGTGGTCCCAGTGGTTACACTGGATTATAGGGGAGACGCCCCCGTTATTACACTAGATTATAGGTGTGGTGGAACCAGTGATTACACTGGACAATAGGGGAGATGAACCAGTGACTAGACTAGATTATAGGGAAGATGCCCCCGTGATTACACTAGATTATAGGTTTGATGGGTGCAGTGATTACACTGGATTATAGGGAGGTGGTCCAAGTGAGTACACTGGATTATAAGGGGTTGTCCCAGTGACTACACTGGATTATATGGGTGATGGAACAATTATTACACTGGATTAAAGGGGTGGTGGAACAGTGAGTAAAACTGGATTATAGGAGAGATGTCCCAGTGACTACACTGGATTATAGGGGAGATTATATGGGAGATGCTCCCAGTGATTACACTGCACTGGATTATAGGGGGTGCTTCCAGTGATTACACTGGATTATAGGGGAGATGCCCCAGTGATTACACGGAAGTATAGGGAAGATGTCCCAGTGATTACACTGGATCATAGGGGAGATGGTCCCAGTGATTACACTGGATTAAAGGGAGAGTGGTCCCAGTGATTACACTGGATTATACGGGCGATGGAACAGTGATTGCACTGGATTATAGAGGGGATGCTCCCAGTGATTACACTGGATTATAGGGGCGATGGAACAGTGATTACACTGGATTATAGGGGAGATGCCCCCGCGATTACACTGGATTATAGGGGTGTTGGAACAGTGATTACACGGGATTATAGGGGGTCCCAGTGATTACACTGGATTATAGGGGAGGTGACCCAGTGACTACACTGGATTATAGGGGAGATGCCCCCGTGATTGCACTAGATTATAGGTGTGATGGGACCAGTGATTACACTGGATTATAGGGGGATGGTTCCAGTGATTACACTGGATTATATGGGGGATGGTCCCAGTGATTACACTGGATTATAGGGGAGATGCCCCCGTGATTACACTAGATTATAAGCGTGACTGGAAAAGCGCTTACACTGGATTATAGGGGCATTCCCCGTCGTTACACTGGAGTATAGGGGTTTGTCCCAGTGATTACACTGGATTATAGGGGTGATGGAACAGTGATTACACTGGATTATAGGAGTGATGTCCCAGTGACTACAATGGATTATATTATAGGGGAAATGTCCCAGTGACTACACTGGATTATAGGGGGATGAACCCAGTGATTACATTGGATTATAGGGGGTCCCAGTGATTACACTGGAATATAGGGATGATTGAACAGTAATTACACTGGATTATAGGGGGTGGTCCCATTGATTTCTCTGGATTATAGGGGTTATGGTCCCATTGATTACACTGGATTATAGGGGTGGTGGTCCCAGCGATCACACTGGATTATAGGGGGATGGGGCCAGCGATTACACTGGATTATAGGGCTGATGGGGCCGGTGATTACGCTGGATTATAGGTGAGATGTCCCGGTGATTACACTAAATTATAGGGGAGATTATATGGGAGATGCTCCAAGTGATTACACTGCACTGGATTATAGGGGGGATGGTCCCAGCGAGTACACGGGATTATAGGGGAGATGCCCCAGTGATTACACTGGATTATAGGGGTGATGGAACAGTGATTACACTGGATTAAAGGGGAGATGGTCTCAGTAATTACACTGGATTATAGGGGGATGGTCCCAGTGAGTACACGGGATTATAGGGGAGATGCCCCAGTGATTACACTGAAGTATAGGGGAGATGTCCCAGTGATTACACTGGATTATAGGGGAGATGCCCCGTGATTACACTAGATTATAGGTGTGACTGGAAAAGTGGTCACACTGGATTATAGGGACCATTCCCTGTGATTACACTGGATTATAGTGGGTTGTCCCAGTGATTACACTGGATTATAGGGGCGATGGAACATCGATTACACTGGATTATAGGAGCGATGTCCCGTGGATTATAAGGGGGATGTCCCAGTGACTACGCTGGATTATAGGGAAATGTCCCAGCGGCTACACTGGATTATAGGGGGATGAACCCAGTGATTACACTGGATTATAGGGGGCACAGTGATTACACTGGACTATAGGGGTGATTGAACAGTAATTACACTGGGTTATATGGGGTGGTCGAGTTGATTGCACTGGATTATAGGAGTGATGGTCCCATTGATTACACTGGAGTATAGGGGTGGTGGTCCCGGTGATCACACTGGATTATATGGGGATGGGGCCAGTGATTACACTGGATTATAGGGTTGATGGGGCCAGTGATTACGCTGGATTATAGGTGAGATGCCCCAGTGATTACACTGAATTGTAGGGGAGATTATATGGGAGATGCTCCCAGTGATTACACTGCACTGGATTATAGGGGGACGCTTCCAGTGAGTACACGGGATTATTGGGGAGATGCCCCAGTGATTACACTGGATTATAGGGGCGATGGAACAGTGATTACGCTGGATTAAAGGGGAGATGGTCTCAGTAATTACACTGGATTATAGGGGTGGTCCCAGTGATTACACTGGATTATAGGTGGATGGTCCCAGTGAGTACACGGGATTATAGGGGAGATGCCCCAGTGATTACACTGAAGTATAGGGAAGATGTCCCGGTGATTACACTGGATCATAGGGGAGATGGTCCCATCGGTTACACTGGATTATAGGGGTGATGGAACAGTTATTGCACTGGATTATAGGGGAGACAGCCCCCGTGATTCCACTGGATTATAGGGTGAGCGAACCGTGAATGCACTGGATTATAGGGGGGGGTGGTCCCAGTGCTTACACTGGATTATAGGAGGGACGCCCCCGTTATTACACTAGATTATAGTTGTGGTGGAACCAGTGATTACACTGGACTATAGGGTGTTGCCCCAGTGATTACACTGGAGTATAAGGGTGACGGAACAGTGACTATACTGAACTATAGGAGAGCTGTCCCAGTGACCACACTGGATTATAGGGGAGATAGCCCAGTGACTACACTGGATTATAGAGGAGATATCCCAGTGACTACACTGAATTATAGGGGATTGGTCCCAGTGATTACAGTGGATTATAGGGGATGGACCCAGTGAGAACACTGGATTAAAGAGGCGATGTACCAGTGATTACACTGGATTATAAGGTCGATGGAACAGTGATTACACTGGATTATAGGGGTGATGGAACCGTGATCACACTGGATTATAGGGGGATTGTCCCAGTGGTTACACTGGATTATAGGGGCGATGGAACATTGATTACACTGGATTATAGGGGGTCCCAGTGATTACACTGAAGTATAGGGGAGATGTCCCAGTGATTACACTGGATTATAGGGGAGATGCCCCGTGATTACACTAGATTATAGGTGTGACTGGAAAAGTGGTCACACTGGATTATAGTGGCCATTCCCTGTGATTACACTCGATTATAGGGGGTTGTCCCAGTGATTACACTGGATTATAGGGACGATGGAACAGCGATTACACTGGATTATAGGAGCGATGTCCCGTGGATTATAAGGGGGATGTCCCAGTGACTACGCTGGATTACAGGGAAATGTCCCAGCGGCTACACTGGATTATAGGGGGATGAACCCAGTGATTACACCGGATTATAGGGGGTCCCAGTGATTACACTGGGCTATAGGAGTGATTGAACAGTAATTACACTGGATTATATGGGGTGGTCCCATTGCTTGCACTGGATTATAGGGGTGATGGTCCCGTTGATTACACTGGATTATAGGGGTGGTGGTCCCAGTGACCACACTGGATTATAGGGGGATGGGGCCAGTGATTACACTGGATTATAGTGTTGATGGGGCCAGTGATTATGCTGGATTATAGGTGAGATGTCCCAGTGATTACACTGAATTATAGGGGAGATGATATGGGAGATGCTCCCAGTGATTACACTGCACTGGATTATAGAGGGGTGCTTCCAGTGAGTACACGGGATTATAGGGGAGATGCCCCAGTGATTACACTGGATTATAGGGGTGATGGGCTCAGTAATTACACTGTATTATAGGGGTGGTCCCAGTGATTACACTGGATTATAGGGGAATGGTCCCAGTGAGTACACGGGATTATAGGGGAGATGCCCCAGTGATTACACTGGATCACAGAGGAGATGGTACCAGTGATTACACTGGATTAAAGGGAGAGTGGTCCCAGTGATTACACTGGATTATAGGGGTGATGGAACAGTTATTGCGCTGGATTATAGGGGAGATAGCCCCAGTGATTCCACTGGATTATAGGGTGAGCGAACAGTGAATGCACTGGATTATAGGGGCGATGGGACCAGTGATTGCACTGGATTACCGGGGAGATGTCCCAGTGATCACACTGGATTATAGGGGCGTTGGGAACACGATTACACTGGATTGTAGGGGGTGGTCCCAGTGGTTACACTGGATTATAGGGGAGACGCCCCCGTTATTACACTAGATTATAGGTGTGGTGGAACCAGTGATTACACTGGACAATAAGGGAGATGAACCAGTGACTAGACTAGATTATAGGGAAGATGCCCCCGTGATTACACTAGATTATAGGTTTGATGGGTCCAGTGATTACACTGGATTATAGGGAGGTGGTCCAAGTGAGTACACTGGATTATAAGGGGTTGTCCCAGTGACTACACTGGATTATATGGGTGCTGGAACAATTATTACACTGGATTAAAGGGGTGGTGGAACAGTGAGTACACTGGATTATAGAAGAGATGTCCCAGTGACTACACTGGATTATGGGGGAGATTATATGGGAGATGCTCCCAGTGATTACACTGCACTGGATTATAGGGGATGCTTCCAGTGATTACACTGGATTATAGGGGAGATGCCCCAGTGATTACACTGAAGTATAGGGAAGATGTCCCAGTGATTACACTGGATCATAGGGGAGATGGTCCCAGTGATTGCACTGGATTAAAGGGAGAGTGGTCCCAGTGATTACACTGGATTATACGGGCGATGGAACAGTGATTGCACTGGATTATAGAGGGGATGCTCCCAGTGATTACACTGGATTATAGGCGCGATGGAACAGTGATTACACTGGATTATAGGGGAGATGTCCCCGCGATTACACTGGATTATAGGGGTGTTGGAACAGTGATTACACGGGATTATAGGGGGTCCCAGTGATTACACTGGATTATAGGGGAGATGACCCAGTGACTACACTGGATTATAGGGGAGATGCCCCCGTGATTGCACTAGATTATAGGTGTGATGGGACCAGTGATTACACTGGATTATAGGGGGATGGTTCCAGTGATTACACTGGATTATATGGGGGATGGTCCCAGTGATTACACTGGATTATAGGTGGGACGGTCCTAGTGATTAAACTGGATTATAGAGGGGAGGCAACAGTGATTACGCTGGATCATAGGGGTGATGGAACATTGATTACACTGGATTATAGGGGAGATGTCCCCGTGATTACACTAGATTATAGGAGGGATGGTCCCAGTGATTACACTGGATTATAGGGCTGATGGACCCGATGATTAAACTGAATTATAGAGGGAATGGAATGGTGATTACACTGGATTATAGGGGTGGTGAAACAGTGATTGCACGGGATTATAGGGGGTCCCAGTGATTACACTGGATTATAGGGGTGATGGGGACAGTGATTGCACTGGATTATAGGGGAGATGCCTCAGTGACTACACTGGGCTATAGAGGGTACGGCCCCAGTGATTACACTGGAATATAGGGGAGCCGATCCCAGGGATTGCACTGGATTATATGGGAGATGGCCGCAGTGATGACACTGGATTATAGGGGGACGGTTCCAGTGATTACACTGGATTATATGGGGATGGTCCCAGTGATTACACTGGATTATATGTGGGACGGTCCCAGTGATTACACTGGATTATAGAGGGGAGGGAACAGTGATTACGCTGGATCATAGGGGTGATGGAACAGTGATTACACTGGATTATAGGGGAGATGTTCCAGTGATTACACTAGATTATAGGCGGGATGGTCCCAGTGATTGCACTGGATTATAGGGGTGATGGACCCAATGATTAAACTGGATTATAGAGGGGATGGAATGGCGATTACACTGGATTATAGGGGTGGTGGATCAGTGATTACACTGGATTATAGGGGTGGTGGAACAGTGATCACACTGGATTATATGGGAGACAGCACCAGTGATTCCACTGGATTATATGCGTGATGGAATAGAGATCGCACTGGATTTTGGGTGAGGTGCTGGTCACATGCATCACACTGGATTATAGGGGCAATGGAAAAGTGATTGTACTGGATTATAGGGGATCTGGCCGCAGTGATTACACTGGATTTTGAGGGGTACGATCCCAGTGGTTACACTGGATTATAGGGGGATGGTCCCAGTGATTACACTGGATTATGGGGCGATGGAACCGCGATTACACTGGATTATAGCGGAGATGTCCCAGTGATTACACTGGAGCATAGGTGGGATGGAACCGTGATTGCACTGGATTATATGGGGATGGTCCCAGTGATTACACTGGATTATAGGGGAGATGCCCCCGTGATTACACTGGATTATAGGGGTGATGGACCAGTGATTACACTGGATTAAAGGGGAGATGGTCTCAGTAATTACACTGTATTGTAGGGGTGGTCCCAGTGATTACACTGGATTATAGGGGAATGGTCCCAGTGAGTACACGGGATTATAGGGGAGATGCCCCAGTGATTACACTGGATCACAGAGGAGATGGTCCCAGTGATTACACTGGATTAAAGGGAGAGTGGTCCCAGTGATTACACTGGATTATAGGGGTGATGGAACAGTTATTACACTGGATTAAAGGGGCGGTGGAACAGTGAGTACACTGGATTATAGGAGAGATGTCCCAGTGACTACACTGGATTATAGGGGAGATTATATGGGAGATGCTCCCAGTGATTACACTGCACTGATTTATAGGGGGATGCTTCCAGTGAGTACACGGGATTATAGGGGAGATGCCCCAGTGATTACACTGGATTATAGGGGTGATGGGCCAGTGATTACACTGGATTAAAGGGGAGATGGTCTCAGTAATTACACTATATTATAGGGGTGGTCCCAGTGATTACACTGGATTATAGGGGAATGGTCCCAGTGAGTACACGGGATTATAGGGGAGATGCCCCAGTGATTACACTGGATCACAGAGGAGATGGTACCAGTGATTACACTGGATTAAAGGGAGAGTGGTCCCAGTGATTACACTGGATTATAGGGGTGATGGAACAGTTATTGCGCTGGATTATAGGGGAGACAGCCCCAGTGATTTCACTGGATTATAGGGTGAGAGAACAGTGAATGCACTGGATTATAGGGGTGATGGGACCAGTGATTGCACTGGATTACCGGGGAGATGTCCCAGTGATCACACTGGATTATAGGGGCGTTGGGAACATGATTACACTGGATTGTAGGGGGTGGTCCCAGTGGTTACACTGGATTATAGGGGAGACACCCCCGTTATTACACTAGATTATAGGTGTGGTGGAACCAGTGATTTTACTGGACAATAAGGGAGATGAACCTGTGACTAGACTAGATTATAGGGAAGATGCCCCCGTGATTACACTAGATTATAGGGTTGATGGGTCCAGTGATTACACTGGATTATAGGGAGGTGGTCCAAGTGAGTACACTGGATTATAAGGGGTCGTCCCAGTGACTACACTGGATTATATGGGTGCTGGAACAATTATTACACTGGATTAAAGGGGTTGTGGAACAGTGAGTACACTGGATTATAGGAGAGATGTCCCAGTGACTACACTGGATTATGGGGGAGATTATATGGGAGATGCTCCCAGTGATTACACTGCACTGGATTATAGGGGATGCTTCCAGTGATTACACTGGATTATAGGGGAGATGGTCCCAGTGATTGCACTGGATTAAAGGGAGAGTGGTCCCAGTGATTACACTGGATTATACGGGCGATGGAACAGCGATTGCACGGGATTATAGGGGGTCCCAGTGATTACACTGGATTATAGGGGTGATGGGGACAGTGATTGCACTGGATTATAGGGGAGATGCCCCAGTGACTACACTGGGCTATAGAGGGTACGGCCCCAGTGATTACACTGGAATATAGGGGAGCCGGTCCCAGGGATTGCACTGGATTATATGGGAGATGGCCGCAGTGATAACACTGGATTATAGGGGGGGGGCGGTTCCAGTGATTACACTGGATTATATGGGGATGGTCCCAGTGATTACACTGGATTATAGGTGGGACGGTCCCAGTGATTACACTGGATTATAGAGGGGAGGGAACAGTGATTACGCTGGATCATAGGGGTGATGGAACAGTGATTACACTGGATTATAGGGGAGATGTTCCAGTGATTACACTAGATTATAGGCGGGATGGTCCCAGTGATTGCACTGGATTATAGGGGTGATGGACCCAATGATTAAACTGGATTATAGAGGGGATGGAATGGCGATTACACTGGATTATAGGGGTGGTGGAACAGTGATTACACTGGATTATAGGGGTGGTGGAACAGTGATCACACTGGATTATATGGGAGACAGCACCAGTGATTCCACTGGATTATATGCGTGATGGAATAGAGATCGCACTGGATTTTGGGTGAGGTGCTGGTCACATGCATCGCACTGGATTATAGGGGCGATGGAAAAGTGATTGCACTGGATTATAGGGGAGCTGGCCGCAGTGATTACACTGGATTTTGAGGGGTACGATCCCAGTGGTTACACTGGATTATAGGGGGTGGTCCCAGTGATTACACTGGATTATGGGGCGATGGGACCGCGATTACACTGGATTATAGCGGAGATGTCCCAGTGATTACACTGGAGCATAGTGGGGATGGAACCGTGATTGCACTGGATTATATGGGAATGGTCCCAGTGATTACACTGGATTATAGGGGAATGGTCCCAGTGAGTACACGGGATTATAGGGGAGATGCCCCAGTGATTACACTGGATCACAGAGGAGATAGTCCCAGTGATTACACTGGATTAAAGGGAGAGTGGTCCCAGTGATTACACTGGATTATAGGGGTGATGGAACAGTTATTGCGCTGGATTATAGGGGAGACAGCCCCAGTGATTCCACTGGATTATAGGGTGAGCGAACAGTGAATGCACTGGATTATAGGGGTGATGGGACCAGTGATTGCACTGGATTACCGGGGAGATGTCCCAGTGATCACACTGGATTATAGGGGCGTTGGGAACATGATTACACTGGATTGTAGGGGGTGGTCCCAGTGGTTACACTGGATTATAGGGGAGACGCCCCCGTTATTACACTAGATTATAGGTGTGGTGGAACCAGTGATTACACTGGACAATAGGGGAGATGAACCAGTGACTAGACTAGATTATAGGGAAGAAGCCCCCGTGATTACACTAGATTATAGGTTTGATGGGTACAGTGATTACACTGGATTATAGGGAGGTGGTCCAAGTGAGTACACTGGATTATAAGGGGTTGTCCCAGTGACTACACTGGATTATATGGGTGATGGAACAATTATTACATTGGATTAAAGGGGTGGTGGAACAGTGAGTAAAACTGGATTATAGGAGAGATGTCCCAGTGACTACACTGGATTATAGGGGAGATTATATGGGAGATGCTCCCAGTGATTACACCGCACTGGATTATAGGGGATGCTTCCAGTGATTACACTGGATCATAGGGGAGATGCCCCAGTGATTACACTGATGTATAGGGAAGATGTCCCAGTGATTACACTGGATCAAAGGGGAGATGGTCCCAGTGATTACACTGGATTAAATGGAGAGTGGTCCCAGTGATTACACTGGATTATACGGGCGATGGAACAGTGATTACACTGGATTAAATGGAGAGTGGTCCCAGTGATTACACTGGATTATACGGGCGATGGAACAGTGATTGCACTGGATTATAGAGGCGATGCTCCCAGTGATTACACTGGATTATAGGGGCGATGGAACAGTGATTACACTGGATTATAGGGGAGATGCCCCGCGATTACACTGGATTATAGGGGTGTTGGAACAGTGATTACACGGGATTATAGGGGGTCCCAGTGATTACACTGGATTATAGGGGAGATGACCCAGTGACTACACTAGATTATAGTTGTGATGGGACCAGTGATTACACACGATTATAGGGGGGATGGTTCCAGTGATTACACTGGATTATATGGGGGACGGTCCCAGTGATTACACTGGATTATAGGTGGGACGGTCCTAGTGATTAAACTGGATTATAGAGGGGAGGCAACAGTGATTACGCTGGATCATAGGGGTGATGGAACATTGATTACACTGGATTATAGGGGAGATGTCCCCGTGATTACACTAGATTATAGGAGGGATGGTCCCAGTGATTACACTGGATTATAGGGCTGATGGACCCGATGATTAAACTGAATTATAGAGGGAATGGAATGGTGATTACACTGGATTATAGGGGTGGTGAAACAGTGATTGCACGGGATTATAGGGGGTCCCAGTGATTACACTGGATTATAGGGGTGATGGGGACAGTGATTGCACTGGATTATAGGGGTGATGGACCCAATGATTAAACTGGATTATAGAGGGGATGGAATGGTGATTACACTGGATTATAGGGGTGGTGGAACAGTGATTACACTGGATTATAGGGGTGGTGGAACAGTGATCACACTGGATTATATGGGAGACGGCACCAGTGATTCCACTGGATTATATGCGTGATGGAATTGAGATCGCACTGGATTTTGGGTGAGGTGCTGGTCACAGGCATCACACTGGATTATAGGGGCGATGGAAAAGTGATTGCACTGGATTATAGGGGAGCTGGCCGCAGTGATTACACTGGATTTTGAGGGGTACGATCCCAGTGTTACACTGGATTATAGGGGGATGGTCCCAGTGATTACACTGGATTATGGGGCGATGGAACCTCGATTACACTGGATTATAGCGGAGATGTCCCAGTGATTATACTGGATCATAGGGGGAATGGAACCGTGATTGCACTGGATTATATGGGGATGGTCCCAGTGATTACACTGGATTATAGGGGAGATGCCACCGTGATTACACTAGATTATAAGCGTGACTGGAAAAGTGCTTACACTGGATTATAGGGGCAGTCCCCGTCGTCACACTGGAGTATAGGGGTTTGTCCCAGTGATTACACTGGATTATAGGGGTGATGGAACAGTGATTACACTGGATTATAGGAGTGATGTCCCATTGACTACACTGGATTATAAGGGGATGTCCCAGTGACTACAATGGATTATATTATAGGGGAAATGTCCCAGTGACTACACTGGAGTATAGGGGGTCCCAGTGATTACACTGGAATATAGGGATGATTGAACAGTAATTCAACTGGATTATAGGGGTGGTCCCATTGATTTCTCTGGATTATATGGGTGATGGTCCCATTGATTACACTGGATTATAGGGGTGGTGGTCCCAGTGATCACACTGGATTATAGGGGGATGGGGCCAGCGATTACACTGGATTATAGGGTTGATGGGGCCAGTGATTACGCTGGATTATAGGTGAGATGTCCCGGTGAATACACTGAATTATAGGGGAGATTATATGGGAGATGCTCCAAGTGATTACACTGCACTGGATTATAGTGGGGGATGGTCCCAGCGAGTACACGGGATTATAGGTGAGATGCCCCAGTGATTACACTGGATTATAGGGGTGATGGAACAGTGATTACACTGGATTAAAGGGGAGATGGTCTCAGTAATTACACTGGATTATAGGGGCGATGGAACAGTGATTGCCCTGGATTATAGGGGAGATGGCCCCAGTGATTCCACTGGATTATAGGTGGGAAGGCCCCAGTGATGAAACTGGATTATCGAGGGGACAGAACAGTGATTATGCTAGATTATAGGGGTGATGGAACAGTGATTACACTGGATTATAGGGGAGATGTCCCCATGATTACACTGGAATATAGGCGGGATGGTCCCAGAGATTACACTGGATATTGAGGGGTATGGTCCCAGTGATTAAACTGGATTATAGAGGGGGTAGACCAGTGATTACACTGGATTATAGGGATGGTGGAACAGTGATTACACTGGATTATAGGGGAGTTGCCCCATGATTACACTGGATTATAGGCGGGATGATTCCAGTGATTGCACTGGATTATATGGGTGATGTCCCCAGTGATTAAACTGGATTATAGAGGGGATGGAACGGTGATTACACTGGATTATAGGGGTGATGGAACAGTGATTACACTGGATTATAGGTTTGATGGGGCCAGTGATTGCACTGGATTATCGGGGCGATATCCCAGTGACTACACTCGGTATAGAGGGGATGGCCCCAGTGATTATACGGGAATATAGGGGAGACAGTCCCAGTGATTACACTGGATTATAGGAGAGATAGCCCCAGTGATCACACTGGATTATAGGCGTGATGGAACAGAGATTAAACTGGATTTTGGGTGAGGTGCTGGTCACGGCTATCACACTGGATTATAGGGGATGGTCCCAGTGATTACACTGGATTATAGGGGAGATGCCCCGTGATTACACTAGATTATAGGCGTGCCTGGAAAAATGGTCACACTGTATTATAGGGGCCATTCCCTGTGATTACACTGGATTATAGGGGCGATGTCCCATTGACTACAGTGGATTATAAGGGGAATGTCACAGTGACCACGCTGGATTATGGGCAAATGTCCCAGTGACTACACTGGATTATAGGGGGACGAACCCAGTGATTACACTGGATTATAGGGGTCCCATTGATTGCACTGGATTATAGGGGCGATGCTCCCATTGCTTACACTGGATTATAGGGGTGGTGGTCCCAGTGATCACATTGGATTACAGGGTGATGGTCCCAGTGATTACACTGGATTATAGGGTTGACGGGGCCAGTGATCACGCTGGATTATAGGTGAGATGTCCCGGTGATTACACTGAATTATAAGGGAGGTTATATGGGAGATGCTCCCAGTGATTACATTGGATCATAGGGGAGATGGTCCCAGTGATTACACCGGATTAAAGGGAGAGTCGTCTCAGTGATTACACTGGATTGTAGGGGTGATGGAACAGTGATTGCACTGGATTATAGCGGAGATGGCCCCAGTGACTCCACTGGATTATGGGGTGATGGAACAGCGAATGCACTGGATTATAGGGGTGATGGGACCAGTGATTGCACTGGATTATAGGGGCGGTGGTCCCAGTGATTACACTGGATTATAGGGGGATGGGGCCAGTGATTACACTGGATTATAGGGTTGATGGTGCCCGTGATTACGCTGGATTATAGGTGAGATGTCCCGGTGATTACACTGAATTATAGGGGAGATTACATGGGAGATGTTCCCAGTGATTACACTGCACTGGATTATAGGGGGATGCTTCCAGTGAGTACACGGGATTATTGGGGAGATGCCCCAGTGATTACACTGGATTATAGGGGTGATGGAACAGTGATTACACTGGATTAAAGGGGAGATGGTCTCAGTAATTACACTGGATTATAGGGGGTGGTCCCAGTGCTTAAACTGGATTATAGGGGGATGGTCCCAGTGAGTACACGGGATTATAGGGGAGATGCCCCAGTGATTACACTGAAGTATAGGGGAGATGTCCCAGTGATTACACTGGATTATAGGGGAGATGCCCCGTGATTACACTAGATTATAGGTGTGACTGGAAAAGTGGTCACACTGGATTATAGGGGCCATTCCCTGTGATTACACTGGATTATAGGGGGTTGTCCCAGTGATTACACTGGATTATAGAGACGATGGAACAGCGATTACACTGGATTATAGGAGCGATGTCCCGTTGATTATAAGGGGGTGTCCCAGTGACTACGCTGGATTATAGGGAAATGTCCCAGCGGCTACACTGGATTATAGGGGGATGAACCCAGTGATTACACTGGATTATAGGGGGTCCCAGTGATTACACTGGACTATAGGGGTGATTGAACAGTAATTACACTGGATTATACGGAGTTGTCCCATTGATTGCACTGGATTGTAGGGGTGATGGTCCCATTGATTACACTGGATTATAGGGTTGATGGGGCCCGTGATTATGCTGGATTATAGGTGAGATTATATGGGAGATGTTCCCAGTGATTACACTGCACTGGATTATAGGGGGATGCTTCCAGTGAGTACACGGGATTATTGGGGAGATGCCCCAGTGATTACACTGGAATATTGGGGTGATGGAACAGTGATTACGCTGGATTAAAGGGAAGATGGTCTCAGTAATTACACTGGATTATAGGGGTGGTCCCAGTGATTACACTGGATTATAGGGGGATGGTCCCAGTGAGTACACGGGATTATAGGGGAGATGCCCAGTGATTACACTGAAGTATAGGGAAGATGTCCCAGTGATTACACTGGATCATAGGGGAGATTGTCCCAGTGATTACACTGGATTATAGCGGTGATGGAACAGTTATTGCACTGGATTATATGGGAGACAGTCCCAGTGATTCCACTGGATTATAGGGTGAGCGAACCGCGAATGCACTGGATTATAGGGGTGATGGGACCAGTGATTGCACTGGATTATCGGGGAGATATCCCAGTGACTACACTGGGCCACAGAGTGGATGGTCCCAGTAATAACACTGGAATATAATGGAGATGTCCCAGTGATTACACTGGATTATAGGGGAGATGTCCCCAGTGATCACACTGGACTATAGGGGTGATGTAATCGTGATTACACTGGATTTGGGGGTCCCAGTGATTACACTGGAGTATAGGGGTGCAGTCCCAGTGATTACATCGGATTATAGTAGCGATGGAACAGTGATTACATTGGATTATAGGGGAGATTGGAACCGGTGATTACACTAGACTATAGGATGTTGCCCCAGTGATTACATTGGAGTATAAGGGTGACGGAACCGTGACTATACGGAACTATAGGAGAGCTGTCCCAGTGACCACACTGGATTACAGGGGAGATAGCCCAGTGCCTACACTGGATTATAGAGGAGATGTCCCAGTGACTACACTGGATTATAGGGGACTGGTCCCAGTGATTACAGTGGATTATAGGGGATGGTCCCAGTGATTACACTGGATTAAAGAGGAGATGTACCAGTGATTACACTGGATTATAAGGTCGATGGAACAGTGATTACACTGGATTATAGGGGTGATGGAACCGTGATCACACTGGATTATAGGGGCGATGGTCCCAGTGGTTACACTGGATTATAGGGGTGATGGAACATTGATTACACTGGATTATAGGGGGCAGTGATTACACTGAAGTATAGGGGAGATGTCCCAGTGATTACACTGGATTATAGGGGAGATGCCCCGTGATTACACTAGATTATAGGTGTGACTGGAAAAGTGGTCACACTGGATTATAGGGGCCATTCCCTGTGATTACACTGGATTATAGGGGGTTGTCCAAGTGATTACACTGGATTATAGGGGCGATGGAACAGCGATTACACTGGATTATAGGAGCGATGTCCCGTGGATTATAAGGGGGATGTCCCAGTGACTGCGCTGGATTATAGGGAAATGTCCCAGCGGCTACACTGGATTATAGGGGGATGAACCCAGTGCTTACACTGGATTATAGGGGGTCCCAGTGATTACACTGGACTATAGGGGTGATTGAACAGTAATTACAATGGATTATATGCGGTGGTCCCATTGATTGCACTGGATTATAGGGGTGATGGTCCCATTGATTACACTGGATTATAGGGGTGGTGGTCCCAGTGATCACACTGGATTATAGGGGATGTTGCCAGTGATTACACTGGATTATAGGGTTGATGGGGCCAGTGATTACGCTGGATTATAGGTGAAATGTTCCAGTGATTACACTGAATTATAGGGGAGATTATATGGGAGATGCTCCCAGTGATTACACTGCACTGGATTGTAGGGGATGCTTCCAGTGAGTACACGGGATTATAGGGGAGATGCCCCAGTGATTACACTGAACTGTAGGGAAGATGTCCCAGTGATTACACTGGATCATAGGGGAGATGGTCCCAGTGATTACACTGGATTAAAGGGAGAGTGGTCCCAGTGATTACACTGATTATAGGGGTGATGGAACAGTTATTGCACTGGATTATAGGGGAGACAGCCCCAGTGATTCCACTGGATTATAGGGTGAGCGAACAGTGAATGCACTGGATTATAGGGGTAATGGGACCAGTGATTGCACTGGATTACCGGGGAGATGTCCCAGTGACTACACTGGGCTACAGAGGGGATGGCCCCAGTAATTACACTGGAATATAAGGTAGACCTCCAAGTGATTACACTGGATTATAGGGGGAAGTCCCCAGTGATCACACTGGACTATAGGGGTGATGGAATAGTGATTGCACTGGATTTGGGGATCCCAGTGATTACACTGGAGTATAGGGGTGCAGTCCCAGTGATTACATCGGATTATAGTACCGATGGAACAGTGATTACATTGGATTATAGGGGCGATGGAACAGTGATTGCACTGGATTATAGGGGAGACGGCCCCAGTGATTGCACTGGATTATAGGGGCGATGGAATAGTGATTACACTTGATTTGGGGGTCCCAATGATTACACTGAATTATAGGGGTGCAGTCCCAGTGATTACACCGGATTATAGTGGTGATGGAACAGTGATTACATTGTATTATATGGGAGGTGTCCCAGTGATCACACTGGATTATAGGGGCGTTGGGAACCATGATTACACTGGATTGTAGGGGGATGGTCCCAGTGGTTACATTGGAGTATAAGGGTGACGGAACAGTGACTATACTGGATTATAGAGGAGATGTCCCAGTGACTACACTGGATTATAGGGGGTTGGTCCCAGTGATTACAGTGGATTATAGGGGATGATCCTAGCGATTACACTGGATTATAGAGGAGATGTACCAGTGATTACACTGGATCATAAGGTCGATGGAACAGTGATTACACTGGATGATAGGGGGATGGTCCCAGTGGTTACACTGGATTATAGTGGTGATGGAACATTGATTACACTGGATTATTGGGGGGTGGTGGTCCCAGTGATTACACTGGATTATAAGTTTGATGTGTCCAGTGATTACACTGGGTCACAGGGAGGTGGTCCAAGTGAGTACACTGGATTATAGGGGGCTGTTCCAGTGACTACACTGGATTATATGGGTGATGGAACAGTTATTACACTGGATAAAAGGGGTGGCGGAACAGTGATCACACTGGATTATAGGAGAGATGTCCCAGTGACTACACTGGATTATAGGGGAGATTATATGGGAGATGCTCCCAGTGATTACACAGCACTGGATTATAGGGGATGCTTCCAGTGATTACACTGGATTAAAGGGGAGATGCCCCAGTGATTACACTGAAGTATAGGGAAGATGTCCCAGTGATTACACTGGATCATAGGGGAGATGGTCCGAGTGATTACACTGGATTAAAGGGAGAGTGGTCCCAGTGATTACACTGGATTATATGGGCGATGGAACAGTGGGTGCACTGGATTATAGAGGGGATGCTCCCAGTGATTACACTGGATTATAGGGGCGATGGAACAGTGATTACACTGGATTATAGGGGAGATGTCCCCGCGATTACACTGGATTATAGGGGTGTTGGAACAGTGATTACATGGGATTATAGGGGGTCCCAGTGATTACACTGGATTATAGGGGAGATGGCCCAGTGACTACACTGGATTATAGGGTAGATGCCCCCGTGATTACACTAGATTATAGGTGTGATGGGACCAGTGATTACACTGGATTATAGGGGGGATGGTTCCAGTGATTACACTGGATTATATGGGGAATGGTCCCAGTGATTACACTGGATTATGGGTGGGACGGTCCCAGTGATTAAACTGGATTATAGAGGGGAGGGAACAGTGATTACGCTGGATCATAGGGGTGATGGAACATTGATTACACTGGATTATAGGGGAGATGTCCCCGTGATTACACTAGATTATAGGCGGGATGGTCCCAGTGATTACACTGGATTATAGGGGTGATGGACCCAATGATTAAACTGGATTATAGAGGGGATGGAATGGTGATTACACTGGATTATAGGGGTGGCGGAACAGTGATTACACTGGATTATAGGGGTGATGGGGCCAGTGATTGCACTGGATTACTTGGGAGATGTCCCAGTGACTACACTGGGCTATATAGGGTACGGCCCCAGTGACTACACTGGAATATAGGGGAGACAGTCCCAGGAATCGCACTGGATTATATGGGAGACAGCCCCAGTGATTACACTGGATTATAGAGGGGACGGTTCCAGTGATTACACTGGATTATATGGGTGGTGGTCCCAGTGATTACACTGGATTATAGGTGGGACGGTCCCAGTGATTAAACTGGATTATAGAGGCGAGGGAACAGTGATTACGCAGGATCATAGGGGTGATGGAACATTGATTACACTGGATTATAGGGGAGATGTCCCCATGATTACACTAGATTATAGGCGGGATGGTCCCAGTGATTACACTGGATTATAGGGGTGATGGACCCAATGATTAAACTGGATTATAGAGGGGATGGAATGGTGATTACACTGGATTATAGGGGTGGCGGAACAGTGATTACACTGGATTATAGGGGTGATGGGGCCAGTGATTGCACTGGATTACTTGGGAGATGTCCCAGTGACTACACTGGGCTATATAGGGTACGGCCCCCGTGATTACACTGGAATATAGGGGAGACTGTCCCAGGAATCGCACTGGATTATATGGGAGACAGCCCCAGTGATTACACTGGATTATAGGTGGGACGGTCCCAGTGATTAAACTGGATTATAGAGGCGAGGGAACAGTGATTACGCAGGATCATAGGGGTGATGGAACATTGATTACACTGGATTATAGGGGAGATGTCCCCATGATTACACTAGATTATAGGCGGGATGGTCCCAGTGATTACACTGGATTATAGGGGTGATGGACCCAATGATTAAACTGGATTATAGAGGGGATGGAATGGTGATTACACTGGATTATAGGGGTGGCGGAACAGTGATTACACTGGATTATAGGGGTGATGGGGCCAGTGATTGCACTGGATTACTTGGGAGATGTCCCAGTGACTACACTGGGCTATATAGGGTACGGCCCCCGTGATTACACTGGAATATAGGGGAGACTGTCCCAGGAATCGCACTGGATTATATGGGAGACAGCCCCAGTGATTACACTGGATTATATGCGTGATGGAATAGAGATTACACTGGATTTTGGGTGAGGTGCTGGTCACAGGCATCACACTGGATTGTAGGGGTGATGGAACAGTGATTGCACTTGATTATATGGGAGATGGTCGCAGTGATTGCACTGGATTTTGAGGGGTACGATCCCAGTGGTTACACTGGATTATAGGGGATTGTCCCAGTGATTACACTGGATTATGGGGGCGATGGAACCGCGATTACACTGGATTATAGCGGAGACGTCCCAGCGATTACACTGGAGCATAGGGGGGGATGGAACCGTGATTGCACTGGATTATATGGGGATGGTCCCAGTGATTACACTGGATTATAGGGGTGATGGTCCCATTGATTACACTGGATTATAGGGGTGGTGGTCCCAGTGATCACACTGGATTATAGGGGGACGGGGCCAGCGATTACACTGGATTATAGGGGTGATGGTCCCATTGATTACACTGGATATAGGGGTGGTGGTCCCAGTGATCACACTGGATTATAGGGGGAATTGGGCCAGCGATTACACTGGATTATAGGGTTGATGGGGCCAGTGATTACGCTGGATTATAGGTGAGATGTCCCGGTGATTACACTGCATTATAGGGGACATTATATGGGAGATGATCCAAGTGATTACACTGCACTGGATTATAGGGGGATGGTCCCAGCGAGTGCACGGGATTATAGGGGAGATGCCCCAGTGATTACACTGGATTATAGGGGTGATGGAACAGTGATTACACTGGATTAAAGGGGAGATGGTCTCAGTAATTACACTGGATTATAGGGGTTGGTCCCAGTGCTTACACTGGATTATAGGGGGATGGTCCCAGTGAGTACACGGGATTATAGGGGAGATGTCCCAGTGATTACACTGAAGTATAGGGGAGATGTCCCAGTGATTACACTGGGTTATAGGGGAGATGCCCCGTGATTACACTAGATTATAGGTGTGACTGGAAAAGTGGTCACACTGGATTATAGGGGCCATTCCCTGTGATTACACTGGATTATATGGGGTTGTCCCAGTGATTACACTGGATAATAGGGGCGATGGAACAGCGATTACACTGGATTATAGGAGCGATGTCCCGTGGATTATAAGGGGGATGTCCCAGTGACTACGCTGGATTATAGGGGAATGTCCCAGCGGCTACACTGGATTATAGGGAGACGAACCCAGTGATTACACTGGATTATAGAGGGTCCCCGTGATTACACTGGACTATAGGGGTGATTGAACAGTAATTACACTGGATTATATGGGGTGGTCCCGTTGATTGCACTGGATTATAGGGATGATGGTCCCATTGATTACACTGGCGTATAGGGGTGGTGGTCCCAGTGATTGCACTGGATTATATGGGGATGGTCCCAGTGATTACACTGGATTATAGGGGAGATGCCCCCGTGATTACACTAGATTATAAGCGTGACTGGAAAAGTGCTTACACTGGATTATAGGGGCAGTCCCCGTCGTTACACTGGAGTATAGGGGGTTGTCCCAGTGATTACACTGGATTATAGGGGTGATGGAACAGTGATTACACTGGATTATAGGAGTGATGTCCCAGTGACTACAATGGATTATATTATAGGGGAAATGTCCCAGTGACTACACTGGATTATAGGGGGATGAACCCAGTGATTACACGTGATTATAGGTGGTCCCAGTGATTACACTGGAATATAGGGATGATTGAACAGTAATTACACTGGATTATAGGGGGTGGTCCCATTGATTTCTCTGGATTATAGGGGTTATGGTCCCATTGATTACACTGGATTATAGGGGTGGTGGTCCCAGCGATCACACTGGATTATAGGGGGATGGGGCCAGCGATTACACTGGATTATAGGGTTGATGGGGCCGGTGATTACGCTGGATTATAGGTGAAATGTCCCGGTGATTACACTGAATTATAGTGGAGATTATATGGGAGATGCTCCAAGTGATTACACTGCACTGGATTATAGGGGGGGATGGTCCCAGCGAGTACACGGGATTATAGGGGAGATGCCCCAGTGATTACACTGGATTATAGGGGTGATGGAACAGTGATTACACTGGATTAAAGGGGAGATGGTCTCAGTAATTACACTGGATTATAGGGGGTGGTCCCAGTGCTTACACTGGATTATAGGGGGATGGTCCCAGTGAGTACACGGGATTATAGGAGAGATGCTCCAGTGATTACACTAAAGTATAGGGGAGATGTCCCAGTGATTTAACTGGATTATAGGGGAGATGCCCCGTGATTACACTAGATTATAGGTGTGACTGGAAAAGTGGTCACACTGGATTATAGGGACCATTCCCTGTGATTACACTGGATTATAGTGGGTTGTCCCAGTGATTACACTGGATTATAGGGGCGATGGAACATCGATTACACTGGATTATAGGAGCGATGTCCCGTGGATTATAAGGGGGATGTCCCAGTGACTACGCTGGATTATAGGGAAATGTCCCAGCGGCTACACTGGATTATAGGGGGATGAACCCAGTGATTACACTGGATTATAGGGGTCCCAGTGATTACACTGGACTATAGGGGTGATTGAACAGTAATTACACTGGATTATATGGGGTGGTCGAGTTGATTGCACTGGATTATAGGAGTGATGGTCCCATTGATTACACTGGAGTATAGGGGTGGTGGTCCCGGTGATCACACTGGATTATATGGGGATGGGCCAGTGATTACACTGGATTATAGGGTTGATGGGGCCAGTGATTACGCTGGATTATAGGTGAGATGCCCCAGTGATTACACTGAATTGTAGGGGAGATTATATGGGAGATGCTCCCAGTGATTACACTGCAGTGGATTATAGGGGGACGCTTCCAGTGAGTACACGGGATTATTGGGGAGATGCCCCAGTGATTACACTGGATTATAGGGGCGATGAAACAGTGATTACGCTGGATTAAAGGGGAGATGGTCTCAGTAATTACACTGGATTATAGGGGTGGTCCCAGTGATTACACTGGATTATAGGTGGATGGTCCCAGTGAGTACACAGGATTATAGGGGAGATGCCCCAGTGATTACACTGAAGTATAGGGAAGATGTCCCGGTGATTACACTGGATCATAGGGGAGATGGTCCCAGCGGTTACACTGGATTATAGTGGTGATGGAACAGTTATTGCACTGGATTATAGGGGAGACAGCCCCAGTGATTCCACTGGATTATAGGGTGAGCGAACCGTGAATGCACTGGATTATAGGGGGGATGGTCCCAGTGCTTACACTGGAATATAGGAGGGACGCCCTGTTATTACACTAGATTATATGTGTGGTGGAACCAGTGATTACACTGGACTATAGGGTGTTGCCCCAGTGATTACACTGGAGTATAAGGGTGACGGAACAGTGACTATACTGAACTATAGGAGAGCTGTCCCAGTGACCACACTGGATTATAGGGGAGATAGCCCAGTGACTACACTGGATTATAGAGGAGATATCCCAGTGACTACACTGGATTATAGGGGATTGGTCCCAGTGATTACAGTGGATTATAGGGGATGGACCCAGTGAGTACACTGGATTAAAGAGGCGATGTACCAGTGATTACACTGGATTATAAGGTCGATGGAACAGTGATTACACTGGATTATAGGGGTGATGGAACCGTGATCACACTGGATTATAGGGGGATTGTCCCAGTGGTTACACTGGATTATAGGGGCGATGGAACATTGATTACACTGGATTATAGGGGGTCCCAGTGATTACACTGAAGTATAGGGGAGATGTCCCAGTGATTACACTGGATTATAGGGGAGATGCATCGTGATTACACTAGATTATAGGTGTGACTGGAAAAGTGGTCACACTGGATTATAGGGGCCATTCCCTGTGATTACACTAGATTATAAGGGGTTGTCCCAGTGATTACACTGGATTATAGGGGCGATGGAACAGCGATTACACTGGATTATAGGAGCGATGTCCCGTGGATTATAAGTGGGATGTCCCAGTGACTACGCTGGATTACAGGGAAATGTCCCAGCGGCTACACTGGATTATAGGGGGATGAACCCAGTGATTACACCGGATTATATGGGGTGGTCCCATTGCTTGCATTGGATTATAGGTGTGATGGTCCCGTTGATTACACTGGATTATAGGGGTGGTGGTCCCAGTGACCACACTGGATTATAGGGGGATGGGGCCAGTGATTACACTGGATTATAGGGTTGATGGGGCCAGTGAGTATGCTGGATTATAGGTGAGATGTCCCAGTGATTACACTGAATTATAGGGGAGATGATATGGGAGATGCTCCCAGTGATTACACTGCACTGGATTATAGGGGGATGCTTCCAGTGAGTACACGGGATTATAGGGGAGATGCCCCAGTGATTACACTGGATTATAGGGGTGATGGGCCAGTGATTACACTGGATTAAAGGGGAGATGGTCTCAGTAATTACACTGTATTATAGGGGTGGTCCCAGTGATTACACTGGATTATAGGGGAATTGTCCCAGTGAGTACACGGGATTATAGGGGAGATGCCCCAGTGATTACACTGGATCACAGAGGAGATGGTACCAGTGATTACACTGGATTAAAGGGAGAGTGGTCCCAGTGATTACACTGGGTTATAGGCGTGATGGAACAGTTATTGCGCTGGATTATAGGGGAGACAGCCCCAGTGATTCCACTGGATTATAGAGTGAGCGAACAGCGAATGCACTGGATTATAGGGGTGATGGGACCAGTGATTGCACTGGATTACCGGGGAGATGTCCCAGTGAGCACACTGGATTATAGGGGCGTTGGGAACATGATTACACTGGATTGTAGGGGGTGGTCCCAGTGGTTACACTGGATTATAGGGGAGACGCCCCCGTTATTACACTAGATTATAGCTGTGGTGGAACCAGTGATTACACTGGACAATAGGGGAGATGAACCAGTGACTAGACTAGATTATAGGGAAGATGCCCCCGTGATTACACTAGATTATAGGTTTGATGGGTCCAGTGATTACACTGGATTATAGGGAGGTGGTCCAAGTGAGTACACTGGATTATAAGGGGTTGTCCCAGTGACTACACTGGATTATATGGGTGATGGAACAATTATTACACTGGATTAAAGGGGTGGTGGAACAGTGAGTACACTGGATTATAGGAGAGATGTCCCAGTGACTACACTGGATTATAGGGGAGATCATATGGGAGATGCTCCCAGTGATTACACTGCACTGGATTATAGGGGGATGCTTCCAGTGAGTACACGGGATTATAGGGGAGATGCCCCAGTGATTACACTGGATTATAGGGGTGATGGGCCAGTGATTACACTGGATTAAAGGGGAGATGGTCTCAGTAATTACACTATATTATAGGGGTGGTCCCAGTGATTACACTGGATTATAGGGGAATGGTCCCAGTGAGTACACGGGATTATAGGGGAGATGCCCCAGTGATTACACTGGATCACAGAGGAGATGGTACAAGTGATTACACTGGATTAAAGGGAGAGTGGTCCCAGTGATTACACTGGATTATAGGAGTGATGGAACAGTTATTGCGCTGGATTATAGGGGAGACAGCCCCAGTGATTCCACTGGATTATAGGGTGAGAGAACAGTGAATGCACTGGATTATAGGGGTGATGGGACCAGTGATTGCATTGGATTACCGGGGAGATGTCCCAGTGATCACACTGGATTATAGGGGCGTTGGGAACATGATTACACTGGATTGTAGGGGGTGGTCCCAGTGGTTACACTGGATTATAGGGGAGACGCCCCCGTTATTACACTAGATTATAGGTGTGGTGGAACCAGTGATTACACTGGACAATAAGGGAGATGAACCAGTGACTAGACTAGATTATAGGGAAGATGCCCCCGTGATTACACTAGATTATAGGGTTGATGGGTCCAGTGATTACACTGGATTATAGGGAGGTGGTCCAAGTGAGTACACTGGATTATAAGGGGTCGTCCCAGTGACTGCACTGGATTATATGGGCGATGGAACAATTATTACACTGAATTAAAGGGGTTGTGGAACAGTGAGTACACTGGATTATAGGAGAGATGTCCCAGTGACTACACTGGATTATGGGGGAGATTATATGGGAGATGCTCCCAGTGATTACACTGCACTGGATTATAGGGGATGCTTCCAGTGATTACACTGGATTATAGGGGAGATGGTACCAGTGATTGCACTGGATTAAAGGGAGAGTTGTCCCAGTGATTACACTGGATTATACGGGCGATGGAACCGTGATTGCACTGGATTATAGGAGAGATGTCCCAGTGACTACACTGGATTATAGGGGAGATTATATGGGAGATGCTCCCAGTGATTACACTGCACTGGATTATAGGGGATGCTTCCAGTGATTACACTGGATTATAGGGGAGATGCCCCAGTGATTACACTGAAGTATAGGGAAGATATCCCAGTGATTACACTGGATCATAGGGGAGATGGTCCCAGTGATTACACTGGATTGAAGGGAGAGTGGTCCCAGTGATTACACTGGATTATACGGGCGATGGAACAGTGATTGTACTGGATTATAGAGGGGATGCTCCCAGTGATTACACTGGATTATAGGGGCGATGGAACAGTGATTACACTGGATTATAGGGGAGATGCCCCCGCGATTACACTGGATTATAGGGGTGTTGGAACAGTGATTACACGGGATTATAGGGGGTCCCAGTGATTACACTGGATTATAGGGGAGATGACCCAGTGACTACACTGGATTATAGGGGAGATGCCCCCGTGATTGCACTAGATTATAGGTGTGATGGGACCAGTGATTACACTGGATTATAGGGGGGATGGTTCCAGTGATTACACTGGATTATATGGGGGATGGTCCCAGTGATTACACTGGATTATAGGTGGGGCGGCCCTAGTGATTAAACTGGATTATAGAGGGGAGGCAACAGTGATTACGCTGGATCATAGGGGTGATGGAACATTGATTACACTGGATTATAGGGGAGATGTCCCCGTGATTACACTAGATTATAGGAGGGATGGTCCCAGTGATTACACTGGATTATAGGGCTGATGGACCCGATGATTAAACTGAATTATAGAGGGAATGGAATGGTGATTACACTGGATTATAGGGGCGGTGAAACAGTGATTACACGGAATTATAGGGGGTCCCAGTGATTACACTGGATTATAGGGGTGATGGGGACAGTGATTGCACTGGATTATAGGGGAGATGTCCCAGTGACTACACTGGGCTATAGAGGGTACGGCCCCAGTGATTACACTGGAATATAGGGGAGCCGGTCCCAGGGATTGCACTGGATTATATGGGAGATGGCCCCAGTGATAACACTGGATTATAGGGGGGGACGGTTCCAGTGGTTACACTGGATTATATGGGAATGGTCCCAGTGATTACACTGGATTATAGGTGGGTCGGTCCCAGTGATTACACTGGATTATAGAGGGGAGGGAACAGTGATTACACTGGATTATAGGTGGGACGGTCCCAGTGATTACACTGGATTATAGAGGGGAGGGAACAGTGATTACACTGGATTATAGGGGAGATGTTCCAGTGATTACACGAGATTATAGGCGGGATGGTCCCAGTGATTGCACTGGATTATAGGGGTGATGGACCCAATGATAACACTGGATTATAGGGGGGGGACGGTTCCAGTGATCACACTGGATTATATGGGAGACAGCACCAGTGATTCCACTGGATTATATGCGTGATGGAATAGAGATCGCACTGGATTTTGGGTGAGGTGCTGGTCACAGGCATCACACTGGATTATAGGGGCGATGGAAAAGTGATTGCACTGGATTATAGGGTTGATGGGGCCAGTGATTATGCTGGATTATAGGTGAGATGTCCCAGTGATTACACTGAATTATAGGGGAGATGATATGGGAGATGCTCCCAGTGATTACACTGCACTGGATTATAGGGGGATGCTTCCAGTGAGTACACGGGATTATAGGGGAGATGCCCCAGTGATTACACTGGATTATAGGGCTGATGGGCCAGTGATTACACTGGATTATACGGGTGATGGGACCAGTGATTGCACTGGATTACCGGGGAGATGTCCCAGTGATCACACTGGATTATAGGGGCGTTGGGAACATGATTACACTGGATTGTAGGGGGTGGTCCCAGTGGTTACACTGGATTATAGGGGAGACGCCCCCGTTATTACACTAGATTATAGCTGTGGTGGAACCAGTGATTACACTGGACAATAGGGGAGATGAACCAGTGACTAGACTAGATTATAGGGAAGATGCCCCCGTGATTACGCTAGATTATAGGTTTGATGGGTCCAGTGATTACACTGGATTATAGGGAGGTGGTCCAAGTGAGTACACTGGATTATAGGGAGGTGGTCCAAGTGAGTACACTGGATTATAAGGGGTTGTCCCAGTGACTACACTGGATTATATGGGCGATGGAACAATTATTACACTGGATTAAAGGGGTGGTGGAACAGTGAGTACACTGGATTATAGGAGAGATGTCCCAGTGACTACACTGGATTATAGGGGAGATCATATGGGAGATGCTCCCAGTGATTACACTGCACTGGATTATAGGGGGATGCTTCCAGTGAGTACACGGGATTATAGGGGAGATGCCCCAGTGATTACACTGGATTATAGGGGTGATGGGCCAGTGATTACACTGGATTAAAGGGGAGATGGTCTCAGTAATTACACTATATTATAGGGGTGGTCCCAGTGATTACACTGGATTATAGGGGAATGGTCCCAGTGAGTACACGGGATTATAGGGGAGATGCCCCAGTGATTACACTGGTTCACAGAGGAGATGGTACCAGTGATTACACTGGATTAAAGGGAGAGTGGTCCCAGTGATTACACTGGATTATAGGGGTGATGGAACAGTAATTGCGCTGGATTATAGGGGAGACAGCCCCAGTGATTCCACTGGATTATAGGGCGAGAGAACAGTGAATGCACTGGATTATAGGGGTGATGGGACCAGTGATTGCACTGGATTACCGGGGAGATGTCCCAGTGATCACACTGGATTATAGGGGTGTTGGGAACATGATTACACTGGATTGTAGGGGGTGGTCCCAGTGGTTACACTGGATTATAGGGGAGACGCCCCCGTTATTACACTAGATTATAGGTGTGGTGGAACCAGTGATTACACTGGACAATAAGGGAGATGAACCAATGACTAGACTAGATTATAGGGAAGATGCCCCCGTGATTACACTAGATTATAGGTTTGATGGGTCCAGTGATTACACTGGATTATAGGGAGGTGGTCCAAGTGAGTACACTGGATTATAAGGGGTCGTCCCAGTGACTACACTGGATTATATGGGTGCTGGAACAATTATTACACTGGATTAAAGGGGTTGTGGAACAGTGAGTACACTGGATTATAGGAGAGATGTCCCAGTGACTACACTGGATTATGGGGGAGATTATATGGGAGATGCTCCCAGTGATTACACTGCACTGGATTATAGGGGATGCTTCCAGTGATTACACTGGATTATAGGGGAGATGCCCCAGTGATTACACTGAAGTATAGGGAAGATGTCCCAGTGATTACACGGGATCATAGGGGAGATGGTCCCAGTGATTGCACTGGATTAAAGGGAGAGTTGTCCCAGTGATTACACTGGATTATACGGGCGATGGAACAGTGATTGCACTGGATTATAGAGGGGATGCTCCCAGTGATTACACTGGATTATATGCGCGATGGAACAGTGATTACACTGGATTATAGGGGAGATGTCCCCACGATTACACTGGATTATAGGGGTGTTGGAACAGTGATTACACGGGATTATAGGGGGTCCCAGTGATTACACTGGATTATAGGGGAGATGACACAGTGACTACACTGGATTATAGGGGAGATGCCCCCGTGATTGCACTAGATTATAGGTGTGATGGGACCAGTGATTACACTGGATTATAGGGGGATGGTTCCAGTGATTACACTGGATTATATGGGGGATGGTCCCAGTGATTACACTGGATTATAGGTGGGACGGTCCTAGTGATTAAACTGGATTATAGAGGGGAGGCAACAGTGATTACGCTGGATCATAGGGGTGATGGAACATTGATTACACTGGATTATAGGGGAGATGTCCTCGTGATTACACTAGATTATAGGAGGGATGGTCCCAGTGATTACACTGGATTATAGGGCTGATGGACCCGATGATTAAACTGAATTATAGAGGGAATGGAATGGTGATTACACTGGATTATAGGGGTGGTGAAACAGTGATTACATGGGATTATAGGGGGTCCCAGTGATTACACTGGATTATAGGGGTGATGGGGACAGTGATTGCACTGGATTATAGTGGAGATGTCCCAGTGACTACACTGGGCTATAGAGGGTACGGCCCCAGTGATTACACTGGAATATAGGGGAGCCGGTCCCAGGGATTGCACTGGATTATATGGGAGATGGCCCCAGTGATAACACTGGATTATAGGGGGGGCGGTTCCAGTGATTACACTGGATTATATGGGGATGGTCCCAGTGATTACACTGGATTATAGGTGGGACGGTCCCAGTGATTACACCGGGTTATAGAGGGGAGGGAACAGTGATTACGCTGGATCATAGGGGTGATGGAACAGTGATTACACTGGATTATAGGGGAGATGTTCCAGTGATTACACTAGATTATAGGCGGGATGGTCCCAGTGATTGCACTGGATTATAGGGGTGATGGACCCAATGATTAAACTGGATTATAGAGGGGATGGAATGGCGATTACACTGGATTATAGGGGTGGTGGAACAGCGATTACACTGGATTATAGGGGTGGTGGAACAGTGATCACACTGGATTATATGGGAGACAGCACCAGTGATTCCACTGGATTATATGCGTGATGGAATAGAGTTCGCACTGGATTTTGGGTGAGGCGCTGGTCACATGCATCACACTGGATTATAGGGGCGATGGAAAAGTGATTGCACTGGATTATAGGGGAGCTGGCCGCAGTGATTACACTGGATTTTGAGGGGTACGATCCCAGTGGTTACACTGGATTATAGGGGGGTGGTCCCAGTGATTACACTGGATTATGGGGCGATGGAACCGCGATCACACTGGATTATAGCGGAGATGTCCCAGTGATTACACTGGAGCATAGGGGGGATGGAACCGTGATTGCACTGGATTATATGGGGATGGTCCCAGTGATTACACTGGATTATAGGGGAGATGCCCCCGTGATTACACTGGATTATAGGGGTGATGGACCAGTGATTACACTGGATTAAAGGGGAGATGGTCTCAGTAATTACACTGTATTATAGGGGTGGTCCCAGTGATTACACTGGATTATAGGGGAATGGTCCCAGTGAGTACACGGGATTATAGGGGAGATGCCCCAGTGATCACACTGGATCACAGAGGAGATGGTCCCAGTGATTACACTGGATTAAAGGGAGAGTGGTCCCAGTGATTACACTGGATTATAGGGGTGATGGAACAGTTATTGCGCTGGATTATAGGGGAGACAGCCCCAGTGATTCCACTGGATTATAGGGTGAGCGAACAGTGAATGCACTGGATTATAGGGGTGATGGGACCAGTGATTGCACTGGATTACCGGGGAGATGTCCCAGTGATCACACTGGATTATAGGGGCGTTGGGAACATGATTACACTGGATTGTAGGGGGTGGTCCCAGTGGTTACACTGGATTATAGGGGAGACGCCCCCGTTATTACACTAGATTATAGGTGTGGTGGAACCAGTGATTACACTGGACAATAGGGGAGATGAACCAGTGACTAGACTAGATTATAGGGAAGATGCCCCCGTGATTACACTAGATTATAGGTTTGATGGGTCCAGTGATTACACTGGATTATAGGGAGGTGGTCCAAGTGAGTACACTGGATTATAAGGGGTTGTCCCAGTGACTACACTGGATTATATGGGCGATGGAACAATTATTACACTGGATTAAAGTGGTGGTGGAACAGTGAGTACACTGGATTATAGGAGAGATGTCCCAGTGACTACACTGGATTATAGGGGAGATTATATGGGAGATGCTCCCAGTGATTACACTGCACTGGATTATAGGGGATGCTTCCAGTGATTACACTGGATTATAGGGGAGATGCCCCAGTGATTACACTGAAGTATAGGGAAGATATCCTAGTGATTACACTGGATCATAGGGGAGATGGTCCCAGTGATTACACTGGATTAAAGGGAGAGTGGTCCCAGTGATTACACTGGATTATACGGGCGATGGAACAGTGATTGTACTGGATTATAGAGGGGATGCTCCCAGTGATTACACTGGATTATAGGGGCGATGGAACAGTGATTACACTGGATTATAGGGGAGATGCCCCCACGATTACACTGGATTATAGGGGTGTTGGAACAGTGATTACACGGGATTATAGGGGGTCCCAGTGATTACACTGGATTATAGGGGAGATGACCCAGTGACTACACTGGATTATAGGGGAGATGCCCCCGTGATTGCACTAGATTATAGGTGTGATGGGACCAGTGATTACACTGGATTATAGGGGGGATGGTTCCAGTGATTACACTGGATTATATGGGGGATGGTCCCAGTGATTACACTGGATTATAGGTGGGGCGGCCCTAGTGATTAAACTGGATTATAGAGGGGAGGCAACAGTGATTACGCTGGATCATAGGGGTGATGGAACATTGATTACACTGGATTATAGGGGAGATGTCCCCGTGATTACACTAGATTATAGGAGGGATGGTCCCAGTGATTACACTGGATTATAGGGCTGATGGACCCGATGATTAAACTGAATTATAGAGGGAATGGAATGGTGATTACACTGGATTATAGGGGCGGTGAAACAGTGATTACACGGGATTATAGGGGGTCCCAGTGATTACACTGGATTATAGGGGTGATGGGGACAGTGATTGCACTGGATTATAGGGGAGATGTCCCAGTGACTACACTGGGCTATAGAGGGTACGGCCCCAGTGATTACACTGGAATATAGGGGAGCCGGTCCCAGGGATTGCACTGGATTATATGGGAGATGGCCCCAGTGATAACACTGGATTATAGGGGGGACGGTTCCAGTGGTTACACTGGATTATATGGGAATGGTCCCAGTGATTGCACTGGATTATAGGTGGGACGGTCCCAGTGATTACACTGGATTATAGAGGGGAGGGAACAGTGATTACACTGGATTATAGGGGAGATGTTCCAGTGATTACACGAGATCATAGGCGGGATGGTCCCAGTGATTGCACTGGATTATAGGGGTGATGGACCCAATGATTAAACTGGATTATAGAGGGGATGGAATGGTGATTACACTGGATTATATGGGAGATGGCCCCAGTGATAACACTGGATTATAGGGGGGACGGTTCCAGTGATCACACTGGATTATATGGGAGACAGCACCAGTGATTCCACTGGATTATATGCGTGATGGAATAGAGATCGCACTGGATTTTGGGTGAGGTGCTGGTCACAGGCATCACACTGGATTATAGGGGCGATGGAAAAGTGATTGCACTGGATTATAGGGTTGATGGGGCCAGTGATTATGCTGGATTATAGGTGAGATGTCCCAGTGATTACACTGAATTATAGGGGAGATGATATGGGAGATGCTCCCAGTGATTACACTGCACTGGATTATAGGGGGATGCTTCCAATGAGTACACGGGATTATAGGGGAGATGCCCCAGTGATTACACTGGATTATAGGGCTGATGGGCCAGTGATTACACTGGATTATACGGGTGATGGGACCAGTGATTGCACTGGATTACCGGGGAGATGTCCCAGTGATCACACTGGATTATAGGGGCGTTGGGAACATGATTACACTGGATTGTAGGGGGTGGTCCCAGTGGTTACACTGGATTATAGGGGAGACGCCCCCGTTATTACACTAGATTATAGCTGTGGTGGAACCAGTGATTACACTGGACAATAGGGGAGATGAACCAGTGACTAGACTAGATTATAGGGAAGATGCCCCCGTGATTACGCTAGATTATAGGTTTGATGGGTCCAGTGATTACACTGGATTATAGGGAGGTGGTCCAAGTGAGTACACTGGATTATAGGGAGGTGGTCCAAGTGAGTACACTGGATTATAAGGGGTTGTCCCAGTGACTACACTGGATTATATGGGCGATGGAACAATTATTACACTGGATTAAAGGGGTGGTGGAACAGTGAGTACACTGGATTATAGGAGAGATGTCCCAGTGACTACACTGGATTATAGGGGAGATCATATGGGAGATGCTCCCAGTGATTACACTGCACTGGATTATAGGGGGATGCTTCCAGTGAGTACACGGGATTATAGGGGAGATGCCCCAGTGATTACACTGGATTATAGGGGTGATGGGCCAGTGATTACACTGGATTAAAGGGGAGATGGTCTCAGTAATTACACTATATTATAGGGGTGGTCCCAGTGATTACACTGGATTATAGGGGAATGGTCCCAGTGAGTACACGGGATTATAGGGGAGATGCCCCAGTGATTACACTGGATCACAGAGGAGATGGTACCAGTGATTACACTGGATTAAAGGGAGAGTGGTCCCAGTGATTACACTGGATTATAGGGGTGATGGAACAGTAATTGCGCTGGATTATAGGGGAGACAGCCCCAGTGATTCCACTGGATTATAGGGCGAGAGAACAGTGAATGCACTGGATTATAGGGGTGATGGGACCAGTGATTGCACTGGATTACCGGGGAGATGTCCCAGTGATCACACTGGATTATAGGGGTGTTGGGAACATGATTACACTGGATTGTAGGGGGTGGTCCCAGTGGTTACACTGGATTATAGGGGAGACGCCCCCGTTATTACACTAGATTATAGGTGTGGTGGAACCAGTGATTACACTGGACAATAAGGGAGATGAACCAGTGACTAGACTAGATTATAGGGAAGATGCCCCCGTGATTACACTAGATTATAGGTTTGATGGGTCCAGTGATTACACTGGATTATAGGGAGGTGGTCCAAGTGAGTACACTGGATTATAAGGGGTCGTCCCAGTGACTACACTGGATTATATGGGTGCTGGAACAATTATTACACTGGATTAAAGGGGTTGTGGAACAGTGAGTACACTGGATTATAGGAGAGATGTCCCAGTGACTACACTGGATTATGGGGGAGATTATATGGGAGATGCTCCCAGTGATTACACTGCACTGGATTATAGGGGATGCTTCCAGTGATTACACTGGATTATAGGGGAGATGCCCCAGTGATTACACTGAAGTATAGGGAAGATGTCCCAGTGATTACACGGGATCATAGGGGAGATGGTCCCAGTGATTGCACTGGATTAAAGGGAGAGTTGTCCCAGTGATTATACTGGATTATACGGGCGATGGAACAGTGATTGCACTGGATTATAGAGGGGATGCTCCCAGTGATTACACTGGATTATATGCGCGATGGAACAGTGATTACACTGGATTACAGGGGAGATGTCCCCGCGATTACACTGGATTATAGGGGTGTTGGAACAGTGATTACACGGGTTTATAGGGGGTCCCAGTGATTACACTGGATTATAGGGGAGATGACACAGTGACTACACTGGATTATAGGGGAGATGCCCCCGTGATTGCACTAGATTATAGGTGTGATGGGACCAGTGATTACACTGGATTATAGGGGGATGGTTCCAGTGATTACACTGGATTATATGGGGGATGGTCCCAGTGATTACACTGGATTATAGGTGGGACGGTCCTAGTGATTAAACTGGATTATAGAGGGGAGGCAACAGTGATTACGCTGGATCATAGGGGTGATGGAACATTGATTACACTGGATTATAGGGGAGATGTCCTCGTGATTACACTAGATTATAGGAGGGATGGTCCCAGTGATTACACTGGATTATAGGGCTGATGGACCCGATGATTAAACTGAATTATAGAGGGAATGGAATGGTGATTACACTGGATTATAGGGGTGGTGAAACAGTGATTACATGGGATTATAGGGGGTCCCAGTGATTACACTGGATTATGGGGGTGATGGGGACAGTGATTGCACTGGATTATAGTGGAGATGTCCCAGTGACTACACTGGGCTATAGAGGGTACGGCCCCAGTGATTACACTGGAATATAGGGGAGCCGGTCCCAGGGATTGCACTGGATTATATGGGAGATGGCCCCAGTGATAACACTGGATTATAGGGGGGGCGGTTCCAGTGATTACACTGGATTATAGGTGGGACGGTCCCAGTGATTACACCGGGTTATAGAGGGGAGGGAACAGTGATTACGCTGGATCATAGGGGTGATGGAACAGTGATTACACTGGATTATAGGGGAGATGTTCCAGTGATTACACTAGATTATAGGCGGGATGGTCCCAGTGATTGCACTGGATTATAGGGGTGATGGACCCAATGATTAAACTGGATTATAGAGGGGATGGAATGGCGATTACACTGGATTATAGGGGTGGTGGAACAGCGATTACACTGGATTATAGGGGTGGTGGAACAGTGATCACACTGGATTATATGGGAGACAGCACCAGTGATTCCACTGGATTGTATGCGTGATGGAATAGAGTTCGCACTGGATTTTGGGTGAGGTGCTGGTCACATGCATCACACTGGATTATAGGGGCGATGGAAAAGTGATTGCACTGGATTATAGGGGGACGGTTCCAGTGGTTACACTGGATTATATGGGGATGGTCCCAGTGATTACACTGGATTATAGGTGGGACGGTCCCAGTGATTACACTGGATTATAGAGGGGAGGGAACAGTGATTACACTGGATTATAGGGGAGATGTTCCAGTGATTACACTAGATTATAGGCGGGATTGTCCCAGTGATTGCACTGGATTATAGGGGTGATGGACCCAATGATTAAACTGTATTATAGAGGGGATGGAATGGTGATTACACTGGATTATAGGGGTGGTGGAACAGTGATCACACTGGATTATATGGGAGACAGCACCAGTGATTCCACTGGATTATATGCGTGATGGAATAGAGATCGCACTGGATTTTGGGTGAGGTGCCGGTCACAGGCATCACACTGGATTATAGGGGCGATGGAAAAGTGATTGCACTGGATTATAGGGGAGCGGGCCGCAGTGATTACACTGGATTTTGAGGGGTACGATCCCAGTGGTTACACTGGATTATAGGGGGGATGGTCCCAGTGATTACACTGGATTGTGGGGCGATGGAACCGCGATTACACTGGATTCTAGCGGAGATGTCCCAGTGATTACACTGGAGCATAGGGGGATGGAACTGTGATTGCACTGGATTATATGGGGATGGTCCCAGTGATTACACTGGATTATAGGGGAGATGCCCCCGTGATTACACTAGATTATAAGCGTGACTGGAAAAGTGCTTACACTGGATTATAGGGGCAGTCCCCGTCGTCACACTGGAGTATAGGAGTTTGTCCCAGTGATTACACTGGATTATAGGGGTGATGGAACAGTGATTACACTGGATTATAGGAGTGATGTCCCATTGACTACACTGGATTATATTATAGGGGAAATGTCCCAGTGACTACACTGGAGTATAGGGGGTCCCAGTGATTACACTGGAATATAGGGATGATTGAACAGTAATTGAACTGGATTATAGGGGTGGTCCCATTGATTTCATTGGATTATATGGGTGATGGTCCCATTGATTACACTGGATTATAGGGATGGTGGTCCCAGTGATCACACTGGATTATAGGGGGATGGGGCCAGCGATTACACTGGATTATAGGGTTGATGGGGCCAGTGATTACGCTGGATTATAGGTGAGGTGTCCCGGTGAATACACAGATTTATAGGGGAGATTATATGGGAGATGCTCCAAGTGATTACACTTCACTGGATTATAGGGGGGGGGGTGGTCCCAGCGAGTACACGGGTTTATAGGGGAGATGCCCCAGTGATTACACTGGATTATAGGGGTGATGGAACAGTGATTACACTGGATTAAAGGGGAGATGGTCTCAGTAATTACACTGGATTATAGGGGGTGGTCCCAGTGCTTACACTGGATTATAGGGGGATGGTCCCAGTGAGTACACGGGATTATAGGGGAGATGGCCCCAGTGATTCCACTGGATTATAGGGTGATGGAACAGTTAATGCACTGGATTATCGGGGAGATGTCCCAGTGACTACACTGGGCCACAGAGGGGATGTCCCCAGTAATTACACTGCAATATAGGGGAGATGTCCCAGTGATGACACTGGATTATAGGAGAGATGACCCCAGTGATCACACTGGACTATAGGGGTGATGGAACAGAGATTACACTAGATTTTGGGGGTGGTGGCCACAGTGATTACACTGGATTACAGTGGTGATGGAACAGTGATTACATTGGATTATAGGGGAGATGTCCCAGTGATCACACTGTATTATAGGGGGATGGTCCCAGTGATTACACTGGATTATAGGGGGGAAGGCCCCAGTGATGAAACTGGATTATCGAGGGGACAGAACAGTGATTATGCTAGATTATAGGGGTGATGGAACAGTGATTACACTGGATTATAGGGGAGATGTCCCCATGATTACACTGGATGATCGGCGGGATGATCCCAGTGTTTACACTGGATTATATGGGTGATGTACCCAGTGATTAAACTGGATTATAGAGGGGTAGACCAGTGATTACACTGGATTATAGGGATGGTGGAACAGTGATTACACTGGATTATAGGGGAGATGCCCCATGATTACACTGGATTATAGGCGGGACGATTCCAGTGATTGCACTGGATTATATGGGTGATGTACCCAGTGATTAAACTGGATTTTAGAGGGGATGGAACGGTGATTACACTGGATTATAGGGGTGATGTAACAGTGATTACACTGGATTATAGGTTTGATGGGGCCAGTGATTGCACTGGATTATCGGGGCGATATCCCAGTGACTACACTCGGTATAGAGGGGATGGCCCCAGTGATTACACGGGAATATAGGGGAGACAGTCCCAGTGATTACACTGGATTATAGGAGAGATAGCCCCAGTGATCACACTGGATTATAGGCGTGATGGAACAGAGATTACACTGGATTTTGGGTGAGGTGCTGGTCACGGCTATCACACTGGATTATAGGGGATGGTCCCAGTGATTACACTGGATTATAGGGGAGATGCCCCGTGATTACACTAGATTATAGGCGTGCCTGGAAAAATGGTCACACTGTATTATAGGGGCCATTCCCTGTGATTACACTGGATTATAGGGGCGATGTCCCATTGACTACAGTGGATTATAAGGGGAATGTCACAGTGACCACGCTGGATTATGGGCAAATGTCCCAGTGACTACACTGGATTATAGGGGGACGAACCCAGTGATTACACTGGATTATAGGGGTCCCACTGATTGCACTGGATTATAGGGGCGATGCTCCCATTGATTACACTGGATTATAGGGGTGGTGGTCCCAGTGATCACATTGGATTACAGGGTGATGGTCCCAGTGATTACACTGGATTATAGGGTTGACGGGGCCGGTGATCACGCTGGATTATAGGTGAGATGTCCCGGTGATTACACTGAATTATAAGGGAGGTTATATGGGAGATGCTCCCAGTGATTACATTGGATCATAGGGGAGATGGTCCCAGTGATTACACCGGATTAAAGGGAGAGTCGTCTCAGTGATTACACTGGATTGTAGGGGTGATGGAACAGTGATTGCACTGGATTATAGCGGAGATGGCCCCAGTGACTCCACTGGATTATGGGGTGATGGACCAGCGAATGCACTGGATTATAGGGGTGATGGGACCAGTGATTGCACTGGATTATAGGGGCGGTGGTCCCAGTGATTACACTGGATTATAGGGGGATGGGGCCAGTGATTACACTGGATTATAGGGTTGATGGTGCCCGTGATTACGCTGGATTATAGGTGAGATATCCCAGTGATTACACTGAATTATAGGGGAGATTACATGGGAGATGTTCCCAGTGATTACACTGCACTGGATTATAGGGGGATGCTTCCAGTGAGTACACGGGATTATTGGGGAGATGCCCCAGTGATTACACTGGAATATTGGGGTGATGGAACAGTGATTACGCTGGATTAAAGGGGAGATGGTCTCAGTAATTACACTGGATTATAGGGGTGGTCCCAGTGATTAATCTGGATTATAGGGGGATGGTCCCAGTGAGTACACGGGATTATAGGGGAGATGCCCAGTGATTACACTGAAGTATTAGGGAAGATGTCCCAGTGATTACACTGGATCATAGGGGAGATGGTCCCAGTGATTACACTGGATTATAGCGGTGATGGAACAGTTATTGCACTGGATTATATGGGAGACAGTCCCAGTGATTCCACTGGATTGTAGGGTGAGCGAGCCGCTAATGCACTGGATTATAGGGGTCATGGGACCAGTGATTGCACTGGATTATCGGGGAGATATCCCAGTGACTACACTGGGCCACAGAGGGGATGGTCTCAGTAATAACACTGGAATATAAGGGAGATGTCCCAGTGATTACACTGTATTATAGGGGAGATGTCCCCAGTGATCACACTGGACTATAGGGGTGATGGAATCGTGATTACACTGGATTTGGGGGTCCCAGTGATTACACTAGAGTATAGGAGTGCAGTCCCAGTGATTACATCGGATTATAGAAGCGATGGAACAGTGATTACATTGGATTATAGGGGAGATGTCCCAGTGATCACACTGGATTATAGGGGCGTTGGGAACCATGATTACACTGGATTGTAGGGGGATGGTCCCAGTGGTTACACTGGATTATTGGGGAGACGCCCCCGTTATTACACTAGATTATAGGTGTGGTGGAACCGGTGATTACACTAGACTATAGGATGTTGCCCCAGTGATTACATTGGAGTATAAGGGTGACGGAACCGTGACTATACTGAACTATAGGAGAGCTGTCCCAGTGACCACACTGGATTACAGGGGAGATAGCCCAGTGCCTACACTGGATTATAGAGGAGATGTCACAGTGACTACACTGGATTATAGGGGATTGGTCCCAGTGATTACAGTGGATTATAGGGGATGGTCCCAGTGATTACACTGGATTAAAGAGGAGATGTACCAGTGATTACACTGGATTATAAGGTCGATGGAACAGTGATTACACTGGATTATAGGGGTGATGGAACCGTGATCACACTGGATTATAGGGGCGATGGTCCCAGTGGTTACACTGGATTATAGGGGCGATGGAACATTGATTACACTGGATTATAGGGGGGGCAGTGATTACACTGAAGTATAGGGGAGATGTCCCAGTGATTACACTGGATTATAGGGGAGATGCCCCGTGATTACACTAGATTATAGGTGTGACTGGAAAAGTGGTCACACTGGATTATAGGGGCCATTCCCTGCGATTACACTGGATTATAGGGGGTTGTCCAAGTGATTACACTGGATTATAGGGGCGATGGAACAGCGATTGCACTGGATTATAGGAGCGATGTCCCGTGGATTATAAGGGGGATGTCCCAGTGACTGCGCTGGATTATAGGGAAATATCCCAGCAGCTACACTGGATTATAGGGAGACGAACCCAGTGATTACACTGGATTATAGGGGGTCCCAGTGATTACACTGGAATATAGGGATGATTGAACAGCAATTACACTGGATTATAAGGGGTGGTCCCATTGATTTCTCTGGATTATAAGGGTGATGGTCCCATTGATTACACTAGATTATAGGGGTGGTGGTCCCAGTGATCACACTGGATTATAGGGGATGTTGCCAGTGATCACACTGGATTATAGGGTTGATGGGGCCAGTGATTACGCTGGATTATAGGTGAAATGTTCCAGTGATTACACTGAATTATAGGGGGGATTATATGGGAGATGCTCCAAGTGATTACACTGCACTGGATTATAGGGGGTGGTCCCAGCGAGTACACGGGATTATAGGGGAGATGTCCCAGTGATTACACTGGATTATAGGGGTGATGGGACAGTGATTACACTGGATTAAAGGGGAGATGGTCTTAGTAATTACACTGGATTATAGGGGGTGGTCCCAGTGCTTACACTGGATTATAGGGGGATGGTCCCAGTGAGTACACGGGATTATAGGGGAGATGCCCCAGTGATTATACTGAAGTATAGGGGAGATGTCCCAGTGATTACACTGGATTATAGGGGAGATGCCCCGTGATTACACTAGATTATAGGTGTGACTGGAAAAGTGGTCACACTGGATTATAGGGACCATTCCCTGTGATTACACTGGATTATAGTGGGTTGTCCCAGTGATTACACTGGATTATAGGGGCGATGGAACATCGATTACACTGGATTATAGGAGCGATGTCCCGTGGATTATAAGGGGGATGTCCCAGTGACTACGCTGGATTATAGGGAAATGTCCCAGCGGCTACACTGGATATATAGGGGGATGAACCCAGTGATTACACTGGATTATAGGGGTCCCAGTGATTACACTGGACTATAGGGGTGATTGAACAGTAATTACACTGGATTATATGGGGTGGTCGGGTTGATTGCACTGGATTATAGGAGTGATGGTCCCATTGATTACACTGGAGTATAGGGGTGGTGGTCCCAGTGATCACACTGGATTATATGGGGACGGGGCCAGTGATTACACTGGCTTATAGGGTTGATGGGGTCAGTGATTACGCTGGATTATAGGTGAGATGCCCCAGTGATTACACTGAATTGTAGGGGAGATTATATGGGAGATGCTCCCAGTGATTACACTGCACTGGATTATAGGGGGACGCTTCCAGTGAGTACACGGGATTATTGGGGAGATGTCCCAGTGATTACACTGGATTATAGGGGCGATGGAACAGTGATTACGCTGGATTAAAGGGGAGATGGTCTCAGCAATTACACTGGATTATAGGGGTGGTCCCAGTGATTACACTGGATTATAGGTGGATGGTCCCAGTGAGTACACGGGATTATAGGGGAGATGCCCCAGTGATTACACTGTAGTATAGGGAAGATGTCCCGGTGATTACACTGGATCATAGGGGAGATGGTCCCAGCGGTTACACTGGATTATAGGGGTGATGGAACAGTCATTGCACTGGATTATATGGGAGACAGCCCCAGTGATTCCACTGGATTATAGGGTGAGCGAACCGTGAATGCACTGGATTATAGGGGTGATGGGACCAGTGATTGCACTGGATTATCGGAGAGATGTCCCAGTGACTACACTGGGCCACAGAGGGGATGATCCCAGTAATTGCACAGGAATATAAGGGAGATGTCCCAGTGATTACACTGGACTATAGGGGTGATGGAATAGTGATTACACTGGATTGTAGGGGGATGGTCCCAGTGCTTACACTGGATTATAGGAGGGACGCCCCGTTATTACACTAGATTATAGGTGTGGTGGAACCAGTGATTACACTGGACTATAGGGTGTTGCCCCAGTGATTACACTGGAGTATAAGGGTGACGGAACAGTGACTATACTGAACTATAGGAGAGCTGTCCCAGTGACCACACTGGATTATAGGGGAGATAGCCCAGTGACTACACTGGATTATAGGGGATTGGTCCCAGTGATTACAGTGGATTATAGGGGATGGACCCAGTGAGTACACTGGATTAAAGAGGAGATGTACCAGTGATTACACTGGATTATAAGGTCGATGGAACAGTGATTACACTGGATTATAGGGGTGATGGAACCGTGATCACACTGGATTATAGGGGGATTGTCCCAGTGGTTACACTGGATTATAGGGGCGATGGACCATTGATTACACTGGATTATAGGGGGTCCCAGTGATTACACTGAAGCATAGGGGAGATGTCCCAGTGATTACACTGGATTATAGGGGAGATGCCCCGTGATTACACTAGATTATAGGTGTGACTGGAAAAGTGGTCACACTGGATTATAGGGGCCATTCCCTGTGATTACACTGGATTATAGGGGGTTGTCCCAGTGATTACACTGGATTATAGGGGCGATGGAACAGCGATTACACTGGATTATAGGAGCGATGTCCCGTGGATTATAAGGGGATGTCCCAGTGACTACGCTGGATTACAGGGAAATGTCCCAGCGGCTACACTGGATTATAGGGGGATGAACCCAGTGATTACACCGGATTATAGGGGGTCCCAGTGATTACACTGGACTATAGGGGTGATTGAACAGTAATTACACTGGATTATATGGGGTGGTCCCATTGCTTGCACTGGATTATAGGGGTGATGGTCCCGTTGATTACACTGGATTATAGGGGTGGTGGTCCCAGTGACCACACTGGATTATAGGGGGATGGGGCCAGTGATTACACTGGATTATAGGGTTGATGGGGCCAGTGATTATGCTGGATTATAGGTGAGATGTCCCAGTGATTACACTGAATTATAGGGGAGATGATATGGGAGATGCTCCCAGTGATTACACTGCACTGGATTATAGGGGGATGCTTCCAGTGAGTACACGGGATTATAGGAGAGATGCCCCAGTGATTACACTGGATTATAGGGGCGATGGACCAGTGATTACACTGGATTAAAGGGGAGATGGTCTCAGTAATTACACTGTATTATAGGGGTGGTCCCAGTGATTACACTGGATTATAGGGGAATGGTCCCAGTGAGTACACGGGATTATAGAGGAGATGCCCCAGTGATTACACTGGATCACAGAGGAGATAGTCCCAGTGATTACACTGGATTAAAGGGAGAGTGGTCCCAGTGATTACACTGGATTATAGGGGTGATGGAACAGTTATTGCGCTGGATTATAGGGGAGACAGCCCCAGTGATTCCACTGGATTATAGGGTGAGCGAACAGTGAATGCACTGGATTACAGGGGTGATGAGACCAGTGATCACACTGGATTATAGGGGCGTTGGGAACATGATTACACTGGATTGTAGGGGGTGATCCCAGTGGTTACACTGGATTATAGGGGAGACGCCCCCGTTATTACACTAGATTATAGGTGTGGTGGAACCAGTGATTACACTGGACAATAGAGGAGATGAACCAGTGACTAGACTAGATTATAGGGAAGATGCCCCCGTGATTACACTAGATTATAGGTTTGATGGGTCCAGTGATTACACTGGATTATAGGGAGGTGGTCCAAGGGAGTACACTGTATTATAAGGGGTTGTCCCAGTGACTACACTGGATTATATGGGCGATGGAACAATTATTACACTGGATTAAAGGGGTGGTGGAACAGTGAGTACACTGGATTATATGATAGATGTCCCAGTGACTACACTGGATTATGGGGGAGATTATATGGGAGATGCTCCCAGTGATTACACTGCACTGGATTATAGGGGATGCTTCCAGTGATTACACTGGATTATAGGGGAGATGCCCCAGTGATTACACTGAAGTATAGGGAAGATGTCCCAGTGATTACACTGGATTATACGGGCGATGGAACAGTGATTGCACTGGATTATAGAGGGGATGCTCCCAGTGATTACACTGGATTATAGGGGCGATGGAACAGTGATTGCACTGGATTATAGGGTAGATGTCCCCGCGATTACACTGGATTATAGGGGTGTTGGAACAGTGATTACACGGGATTATAGGGGGTCCCAGTGATTACACTGGATTATAGGGGAGATGACCCAGTGACTACACTGGATTATAGGGGAGATGCCCCCGTGATTGCACTAGATTATAGTTGTGACGGGACCAGTGATTACACTGGATTATAGGGGGGATGGTTCCAGTGATTACACTGGATTATATGGGGGATGGTCCCAGTGATTACACTGGATTATAGGTGGGACGGTCCTAGTGATTGAACTGGATTATAGAGGGGAGGCAACAGTGATTACGCTGGATCATAGGGGTGATGGAACATTGATTACACTGGATTATAGGGGAGATGTCCTCGTGATTACACTAGATTATAGGAGGGATGGTCCCAGTGATTACACTGGATTATAGGGCTGATGGACCCGATGATTAAACTGAATTATAGAGGGAATGGAATGGTGATTACACTGGATTATAGGGTTGGTGAAACAGTGATTACACGGGATTATAGGGGGTCCCAGTGATTACACTGGATTATAGGGGTGATGGGGACAGTGATTGCACTGGATTATAGGGGAGATGTCCCAGTGACTACACTGGGCTATAGAGGGTACGGCCCCAGTGATTACACTGGAATATAGGGGAGCCGGTCCCAGGGATTGCACTGGATTATATGGGAGATGGTCCCAGTGATTACACTGGATTATAGGTGGGACGGTCCCAGTGACTACACTCGATTATAGGGGAGATACCCCGTTATTACACTAGATTATAGGTGTGATGGAACCAGTGATTATACTGGACTATAGGGGGCGGGTGGTCCCAGTGACTACACTAGATTATAGGATGTTGTCCCAGTTATTACACTGGATTATAGGGGTGACGGAACAGTGATTACACTGGATTATAGCGGAGATGTCCCAGTGATCACACTGGATTATAGGGGTGTTGGAACCGTTAGTACACGGGATTATAGGGGATATGTCCCGGTGACTACACTGGATTAAATGGGGTGGTAGTACCAGTGATTGCACTGGATTATAGGGACCCCAGTGATTACACTGGATTATAGGGGTGATGGGGCCAGTGATTGCACCGGATTATCGGGGAGATGTCCCAGTGACTACACTGGGCTATAGCGGGGACATCCCCAGTGATTACACTGGATTTTGGGTGTGGTGCTGTTCACATTCATCACACTGGATTATAGGGGTGATGGAACAGTGATTGCACTGGATTACAGGGGAGATGACCGCAGTGATTACACTGGATTAGAGGGGTGGTGGAATAGTGATTACACTGGATTTTGATGGGTATGGTCCCAGTGGTTACACTGGATTATAGGGGGATGGTCCCCGTGATTACACTGGATTATGGGGGGCTACGGAACAGTGATTACACTGGATTATAGCGGAGATGTCCCAGTGAATACACTGAAGTATAGGGGGGATGGAACAATGATTACACTGGATTATAAGGGAGATGCCCCCGTGATTACACTAGATTATAGGCGTGACTGGAAACGTGATTACACTGGATTTTGGGCGAGGTGCTGGTCACAACCATCACACTGGATTATAGGGACGATGGAACAGTGATTGCACTGGATTATAGGGGAGATGGCTGCAGTGTTTACACCGGATTATAGGGGCGATGGAACAGTGATTACACTGGATTATAGGGGAGATGGTCTACGTAATTACACTGTATTATAGGGGGTGGTATCAGTGATTACACTGGATTATAGGGGTGGTCCCAGTGAGTACACGGGATTATAGGGGAGATGCCCCAGTGATTACACTGACGTATAGGGGAGATGTCCCAGTGAGTACACTGGATTATAGGGGAGATGGTCCCAGTGATTACACTGGATTAGAGGGGAGATAGACCCAGTGATTACACTGGATTATAGGCGTGATGGAATGGAGATTACACTGGCTTTTGGGTGAGGTGCGGGTCACATGCATCACACTGGATTATATGGGTGATGGAACGGTGATTGCACTGGATTATAGGGGAGATGTCCGCAGTGATTACACTGGATTAGAGGGGTGATGGAATAGTGATTACGCTGGATATAGAGGGTATGGTTCCAGTGGTTACACTGGATTATACTGGGGTGGTCCCAGTGATTACACTGGATTATGGGGGCAATGGAACCGCGATTGCGCTGAATTATAGCGGAGATGTCCCAGTGATTACACTGGAGTATAGGGGGGATGGAACAGCGACTACACTGGATTATATGGGAATGGTCCCAGTGATTACACTGGATTATAGGGGGATGGAACAGCGACTACACTGGATTATATGGGAATGGTCCCAGTGATTACACTGGATTATAGGGGAGATTCCCCTGTGATTACACTAGGTTATAGGCGCGACTGGAAAGCGAGTACACTGGATTATAGGGGTGGTCCCCGTGATTACACTGGATTATAGGGGGTTGTCCCAGTGATTACACTGGGTTATAGGCGTGATGGAACAGTGATTACACTGGATTATAGGAGCGATGTCCCATTGACTACACTGGATTATAAGGGGGATGTCCCAGTGAATACACTGGATTATAGGTGAGATGTCCCAGTGACTACACTGGATTATAGGGGACGAACCCAGTGATTACACTGGATTATAGGGATCCCAGTGATTACACTGGATTATAGGGGCGGTCCCCGTGATTACACTTTAGTATATGGGGTTTTCCCAGTGATTACATTGGATTATAAGGGTGATGGAACCGTGATTACACTGGATTATAGGAGCGATGTCCCAGTGACTACACTGGGTTATAGGGGAGATGTCCCAGTGACTACACTGGATTATAGGGGAGATGTCCCAGTGACTAAACTGGATTATAGGGGAGATGTCCCAGTAACTACACTGGATTATAGGGGAGATGCCCCAGTGATTACACTGGATTATAGAGGAGATGTCCCCGTGATTACACTGGATTATAGGGGTGATGGAACAGTGATTACACTGGATTATAGGGGAGATGACCAAGTGACTACACTAGATTATAGGGGAGATCCTCCCGTGATTACAGTAGATTACAGGTGTGATGGGACCAGTGATTGCACTGGATTATAGGAGAGATGTCCCAGTGACTACACTGGGTTATATGGGAGATGTCCCAGTGACTACACTGGATTATAGGGGAGATGTCACAGTGACTAAACTGGATTATAGGGGAGATGTCCCAGTAACTACACTGGATTATAGGGGAGATGTCCCAGTGATTACACTGGATTATAGAGGAGATGTCCCCGTGATTACACTGGATTATAGGGGTGATGGAACAGTGATTACACTGGATTATAGGGGAGATGACCAAGTGACTACACTAGATTATAGGGGAGATCCTCCCGTGATTACAGTAGATTATAGCTGTGATGGGACCAGTGATCACACTGGATTATAGGGGAGATGGCTGCAGTGTTTATACTGGATTATAGGGGCGATGGAACAGTGATTACACTGGATTATAGGGGAGATGGTCTCAGTAATTACACTGTATTATAGGGGGTGGTCCCAGTGATTACACTGGATTATAGGGGTGGTCCCAGTGAGTACACGGTATTATAGGGGAGATGCCCCAGTGATTACACTGACGTATAGGGGAGATGTCCCAGTGAGTACACTGGATTATAGGGGAGATGGTCCCAGTGATTACACTGGATTAGAGGGGAGATAGACCCAGTGATTACACTGGATTATAGGCGTGATGGAATGGAGATTACACTGGCTTTTGGGTGAGGTGCGGGTCACAGTCATCACACTGGATTATAGGGGTGATGGAACGGTGATTGCACTGGATTATAGGGGAGATGGCCGCAGTGATTACACTGGATTAGAGGGGTGATGGAATAGTGATTACGCTGGATATAGAGGGTATGGTTCCAGTGGTTACACTGGATTATACTGGGGTGGTCCCAGTGATTACACTGGATTATGGGGGCGATGGAACCGCGATTGCGCTGAATTATAGCGGAGATGTCCCAGTGATTACACTGGAGTATAGGGGGGAATGGAACAGCGACTACACTGGATTATATGGGAATGGTCCCAGTGATTACACTGGATTATAGGGGGATGGAACAGCGACTACACTGGATTATATGGGAATGGTCCCAGTGATTACACTGGATTATAGGGGAGATTCCCCTGTGATTACACTAGGTTATAGGCGCGACTGGAAAGCGAGTACACTGGATTATAGGGGTGGTCCCCGTGATTACACTGGATTATAGGGGGCTGTCCCAGTGATTACACTGGATTATAGGCGTGATGGAACAGTGATTACACTGGATTATAGGAGCGATGTCCCAATGACTACACTGGATTATAAGGGGGATGTCCCAGTGACTACACTGGATTATAGGGGACGAACCCAGTGATTACACTGGATTATAGGGATCCCAGTGATTACACTGGATTATAGGGGCGGTCCCCGTGATTACACTTTAGTATATGGGGTTTTCCCAGTGATTACATTGTATTATAAGGGTGATGGAACCGTGATTACACTGGATTATAGGAGCGATGTCCCAGTGACTACACTGGGTTATAGGGGAGATGTCCCAGTGACTACACTGGATTATAGGGGAGATGTCCCAGTGACTAAACTGGATTATAGGGGAGATGTCCCAGTAACTACACTGGATTATAGGGGAGATGCCCCAGTGATTACACTGGATTATAGAGGAGATGTCCCCGTGATTACACTGGATTATAGGGGTGATGGAACAGTGATTACACTGGATTATAGAAGAGATGACCAAGTGACTACGCTAGATTATAGGGGAGATCCTCCCGTGATTACAGTAGATTACAGGTGTGATGGGACCAGTGATTGCACTGGATTATAGGAGAGATGTCCCAGTGACTACACTGGGTTATATGGGAGATGTCCCAGTGACTACACTGGATTATAGGGGAGATGTCACAGTGACTAAACTGGATTATAGGGGAGATGTCCCAGTAACTACACTGGATTATAGGGGAGATGTCCCAGTGATTACACTGGATTATAGAGGAGATGTCCCCGTGATTACACTGGATTATAGGGGTGATGGAACAGTGATTACACTGGATTATAGGGGAGATGACCAAGTGACTACACTAGATTATAGGGGAGATCCTCCCGTGATTACAGTAGATTATAGCTGTGATGGGACCAGTGATCACACTGGATTATAGGGGAGATGGCTGCAGTGTTTATACTGGATTATAGGGGCGATGGAACAGTGATTACACTGGATTATAGGGGAGATGGTGTCAGTAATTACACTGTATTATAGGGGGTGGTCCCAGTGATTACACTGGATTATAGGGGTGGTCCCAGTGAGTACACGGTATTATAGGGGAGATGCCCCAGTGATCACACTGGATTATAGGGGAGATGGCTGCAGTGTTTATACTGGATTATAGGGGCGATGGAACAGTGATTACACTGGATTATAGGGGAGATGGTGTCAGTAATTACACTGTATTATAGGGGGTGGTCCCAGTGATTACACTGGATTATAGGGGTGGTCCCAGTGAGTACACGGTATTATAGGGGAGATGCCCCAGTGATTACACTGGATTATAGGGGAGATGACCAAGTGACTACACTAGATTATAGGGGAGATCCTCCCGTGATTACAGTAGATTACAGGTGTGATGGGACCACTGATTGCACTGGATTATAGGAGAGATGTCCCAGTGACTACACTGGGTTATATGGGAGATGTCCCAGTGACTACACTGGATTATAGGGGAGATGTCACAGTGACTAAACTGGATTATAGGGGAGATGTCCCAGTAACTACACTGGATTATAGGGGAGATGTCCCAGTGATTACACTGGATTATAGAGGAGATGTCCCCGTGATTACACTGGATTATAGGGGTGATGGAACAGTGATTACACTGGATTATAGGGGAGATGACCAAGTGACTACACTAGATTATAGGGGAGATCCTCCCGTGATTACAGTAGATTATAGCTGTGATGGGACCAGTGATCACACTGGATTATAGGGGAGATGGCTGCAGTGTTTATACTGGATTATAGGGGCGATGGAACAGTGATTACACTGGATTATAGGGGAGATGGTCTCAGTAATTACACTGTATTATAGGGGGTGGTCCCAGTGATTACACTGGATTATAGGGGTGGTCCCAGTGAGTACACGGTATTATAGGGGAGATGCCCCAGTGATTACACTGACGTATAGGGGAGATGTCCCAGTGAGTACACTGGATTATAGGGGAGATGGTCCCAGTGATTACACTGGATTAGAGGGGAGATAGACCCAGTGATTACACTGGATTATAGGCGTGTTGGAATGGAGATTACACTGGTTTTTGGGTGAGGTGCGGGTCACAGTCATCACACTGGATTATAGGGGTGATGGAACGGTGATTGCACTGGATTATAGGGGAGATGGCCGCAGTGATTACACTGGATTAGAGGGGTGATGGAATAGTGATTACGCTGGATATAGAGGGTATGGTTCCAGTGGTTACACTGGATTATACTGGGGTGGCCCCAGTGATTACACTGGATTATGGGGGCGATGGAACCGCGATTGCGCTGAATTATAGCGGAGATGTCCCAGTGATTACACTGGAGTATAGGGGGGAATGGAACAGCGACTACACTGGATTATATGGGAATGGTCCCAGTGATTACACTGGATTATAGGGGATGGAGCAGCGACTACACTGGATTATATGGGAATGGTCCCAGTGATTACACTGGATTATAGGGGAGATTCCCCTGTGATTACACTAGGTTATAGGCGCGACTGGAAAGCGAGTACACTGGATTATAGGGGTGGTCCCCGTGATTACACTGGATTATAGGGGGCTGTCCCAGTGATTACACTGGATTATAGGCGTGACGGAACAGTGATTACACTGGATTATAGGAGCGATGTCCCAATGGCTACACTGGATTATAAGGGGGATGTCCCAGTGAATACACTGGATTATAGGTGAGATGTCCCAGTGACTACACTGGATTATAGGGGACGAACCCAGTGATTACACTGGATTATAGGGATCCCAGTGATTACACTGGATTATAGGGGCGGTCCCCGTGATTACACTTTAGTATATGGGGTTTTCCCAGTGATTACATTGGATTATAAGGGTGATGGAACCGTGATTACACTGGATTATAGGAGCGATATCCCAGTGACTACACTGGGTTATAGGGGAGATGTCCCAGTGACTACACTGGATTATAGGGGAGATGTCCCAGTGACTAAACTGGATTATAGGGGAGATGTCCCAGTAACTACACTGGATTATAGGGGAGATGCCCCAGTGATTACACTGGATTATAGAGGAGATGTCACCGTGATTACACTGGATTATAGGGGTGATGGAACAGTGATTACACTGGATTATAGGGGAGATGACCAAGTGACTACACTAGATTATAGGGGAGATCCTCCCGTGATTACAGTAGATTACAGGTGTGATGGGACCAGTGATTGCACTGGATTATAGGAGAGATGTCCCAGTGACTACACTGGGTTATATGGGAGATGTCCCAGTGACTACACTGCATTATAGGGGAGATGTCACAGTGACTAAACTGGATTATAGGGGAGATGTCCCAGTAACTACACTGGATTATAGGGGAGATGTCCCAGTGATTACACTGGATTATAGAGGAGATGTCCCCGTGATTACACTGGATTATAGGGGTGATGGAACAGTGATTACACCGGATTATAGGGAAGATGATCAAGTGACTACACTAGATTATAGGGGAGATCCTCCCGTGATTACAGTAGATTATAGCTGTGATGGGACCAGTGATCACACTGGATTATAGGGGAGATGGCTGCAGTGTTTATACTGGATTATAGGGGCGATGGAACAGTGATTACACTGGATTATAGGGGAGATGGTCTCAGTAATTACACTGTATTATAGGGGGTGGTCCCAGTGATTACACTGGATTATAGGGGTGGTCCCAGTGAGTACACGGTATTATAGGGGAGATGCCCCAGTGATTACACTGACGTATAGGGGAGATGTCCCAGTGAGTACACTGGATTATAGGGGAGATGGTCCCAGTGATTACACTGGATTAGAGGGGAGATAGACCCAGTGATTACACTGGATTATAGGCGTGATGGAATGGAGATTGCACTGGCTTTTGGGTGAGGTGCGGGTCACAGTCATCACACTGGATTATAGGGGTGATGGAACGGTGATTGCACTGGATTATAGGGGAGATGGCCGCAGTGATTACACTGGATTAGAGGGGTGATGGAATAGTGATTACGCTGGATATAGAGGGTATGGTTCCAGTGGTTACACTGGATTATACTGGGGTGGTCCCAGTGATTACACTGGATTATGGGGGCGATGGAACCGCGATTGCGCTGAATTATAGCGGAGATGTCCCAGTGATTACACTGGAGTATAGGGGGGGAATGGAACAGCGACTACACTGGATTATATGGGAATGGTCCCAGTGATTACACTGGATTATAGGGGGATGGAACAGCGACTACACTGGATTATATGGGAATGGTCCCAGTGATTACACTGGATTATATGGGAGATTCCCCTGTGATTACACTAGGTTATAGGCGCGACTGGAAAGCGAGTACACTGGATTATAGGGGTGGTCCCCGTGATTACACTGGATTATAGGGGGTTGTCCCAGTGATTACACTGGATTATAGGCGTGATGGAACAGTGATTACACTGGATTATAGGAGCGATGTCCCATTGACTACACTGGATTATAAGGGGGATGTCCCAGTGAATACACTGGATTATAGGTGAGATGTCCCATTGACTACACTGGATTATATGGGATGAACCCAGTGATTACACTGGATTATAGGGATCCCAGTGATTACACTGGATTATAGGGGCGGTCCCCTGGATTACACTTTATTATATGGGGTTTTCCCAGTGATTACACTGGATTATAAGGGTGATGGAACAGTGATTACACTGGATTATAGGAGCGATGTCCCAGTGACTACACTGGGTTATAGGGGAGATGTCCCAGTGACTACACTGGATTATAGGGGAGATGTCACAGTGACTAAACTGGATTATAGGGGAGATGTCCCAGTAACTACACTGGATTATAGGGGAGATGTCCCAGTGATTACACTGGATTATAGAGGTGATGTCCCCGTGATTACACTGGATTATAGGGGTGATGGAACAGTGATTACACTGGATTATAGGGGAGATGACCAAGTGACTACACTGGATTATAGGGGAGATCCTCCCGTGATTACAGTAGATTACAGGTCTGATGGGACCAGTGATTACACTGGATTATAGGAGAGATGTCCCAGTGACTACACTGGGTTATATGGGAGATGTCCCAGTGACTACACTGGATTATAGGGGAGATGTCACAGTGACTAAACTGGATTATAGAGGAGATGTCCCAGTGACTACACTGGATTATAGGGGAGATGTCCCAGTGATTACACTGGATTATGGAGGAGATGTCCCCGTGATTACACTGGATTATAGGGGTGATGGAACAGTGATTACACTGGATTATAGGGGAGATGACCAAGTGACTACACTAGATTATAGGGGAGATCCTCCCGTGATTACAGTAGATTATAGCTGTGATGGGACCAGTGATCACACTGGATCATAGGAGAGATGTCCCAGTGACTACACTGGATTATAGGGGATATGTCCCAGTGACTACACTGGATTAGAGGGGAGATGTCCCGGTGACTACACTGGATTAAAGGGGGCGGTAGTCCCAGTGATTACACCGGATTATAGGGGGTCCCAGTGATTACACGGGATTATAGGGGGACGGTTCCAGTGATTACACTGGATTATAGGGGAAATGTCCCTGTGATTACACTGGATTATAGGGGGATGGTCCCAGTGATTACACTGGATTATAGGTGGGATGGCCCCAGTGATTAGACTGGATTATAGAGGGGAAGGAACAGTGATTACGCTGGATTATAGGGGTGATGGAGCAGTGATTACACTGGATTATATGGGAGATGTCCCCATGATTACACTGGAATATAGGCGGGATGGTCCCAGTGATTACACTGGATATTGAGGGGTATGGTCCCAGTGGTTACATCGGATTATACTGGGATGGTTCCAGTGATTACACGGGTTTATGTGGGCGATGGAACCGCGATTACACAGGATTATAGAGGAGATGTCCCAGTGATTACACTGGAGTATAGGGAGGGGGAACAGTGATTACACTGGATTATATGGGAATGGCCCCAGTGATTACACTGGATTATAGGGGAGATGCCCATGTGATTACACTAGATTATAGGCGTGACTGGAAAAGCGAGTACACTGGATTATAGGGGGTGGTCCCCGTGGATTATAGGGGTGATGTCCCAGTGACTACACTGGATTATAGGGGGATGAACACACTGATTACACTGGATTATAGGGGATCCCAGTGATTACACTGGATTATAAGGCAGGTGCCCAGTGATTACACTGGATTATAGGGGGCGGTCCCCGTGATTACACTTTATTATGTGGGGTTGTCCCAGTGATTGCACTGGATTATAAGGGTGATGGAACAGTGGTTACACTGGATTATAGGATAGATGTCCCCATGACTACACTGGATTATAGGGGAGATGTTCCAGTGACAACACTGGATTATAGGGGAGATGTCCCAGTGACTAAACTGGATTATAGGGGATCGATCCCAGTGATTACAGTGGATTATAGGTGTGATGGGACCGATGATTACACTGGATTATAGAAGAGATGTTCCCGTGAATACACTGGATTATAGGGGATATGTCCCAGTGACTACACCGGATTAAAGGGGGCCCAGTGATTACACTGGATTATAGGGGTGATGGAGCCAGTGATTATAGTGGATTATAGAGGGGATGGAACGGTGACTGCACTGGATTATAGGGGAGATATCCCCAGTGATTACACTGGATTATAGGCGTGATGTAAGAGAGATTACACTGGATTTGGGGTGCGGCGCGGGTAACAGTCACCACACTGGATTATAGGGGTGTCGGAACAGTGATTGCACTGGATTATAGGGGAGATGGCCGCAGTTATTACACTGGATTAGAGGGGTGATGGAATAGTGATTACACTGGATTTTGAGGGGTACGGTCCCAGTGGTTACACTGGATTATAGGGGATATGTCCCAGTGACTACACCGAAGTATAGGAGGATGAACCCAGTGGTTACACTGGATTATAGGGGATCCCAGTGATTACACTGGACTATAGGGGTGATTGAACAGTAATTGCACTGGATTATAGGGGTGATCCCATTGATTGCACTGGATTATATGAGTGATGGTCCCATTGAATGCACTGGATTATAGGGGTGGCGGTCCCAGTGTTCACACTGGATTATAGGGGGATGGGACCAGTGATTACACTGGATTATAAGGGTGATGGAACAGTGATTACACTGGATTATAGGAGAGATGTCCCCGTGACTACACTGGGTTATAGGGGATCGATCCCAGTGATTACAGTGGATTATAGGTGTGATGGGACCAATGATTACACTGGATTATAGGAGAGATGTCCCAGTGACTACACTGGAGTATAGGGGATATGTCCCAGTAACCACACCGGATTAAAGGGGGCCCAGTGATTACACTGGATTATAGGGGAGATGTCCCAGTGATTACACTGGATTATAGGGGATGGTCCCAGTGATTACGCTGGATTATGGGTGGGATGGCCCCAGTGATTAAACTGGATTATAGAGGGGACGGAACAGCGATTACGCTGGATTTTAGGGGTGATGGCCCCAGTGATCCCACTGGATTATAGGGGCGATGGAACAGAGATTACGCTAGATTTTGGGGGTGGTGGTCACAGTGATTACACTGGATTATAGGGGTGATGGAACAGTGATTGCACTGGATTATAGGGGAGATGTCCCAGTGATCACACTGGATTATAGGTGTGTTGGAATCGTGATTTCACTGGATTATAGGGGATGGTCCCAGTGGTTACACTGGATTATAGGGGAGATGTCCCAGTGACTACACTCGATTTAAGGGGAGATACCCCGTTATTACACTAGATTATAGGTGTGATGGAACCAGTGATTATACTGGACTATAGGGGGCGGGTGGTCCCAGTGACTACACTAGATTATAGGATGTTGTCCCAGTGATTACACTGGATTATAAGGGTGACGGAACAGTGATTACACTGGATTATAGCGGAGAAGTCCCAGTGATCACACTGGATTATAGGGGTGTTGAAACAGTGATTACACGGGATTATAGGGGATATGTCCCGGTGACTACACTGGATTAAATGGGGTGGTAGTACCAGTGATTGCACTGGATTATAGGGACCCCAATGATTACACTGGATTATAGGGGTGATGGGGCCAGTGATTGCACTGGATTATAGGGGGATGGTCCCAGTGATTACGCTGGATTATGGGTGGGATGGCCCCAGTGATTAAACTGGATTATTAGGGGACGGAACAGCGATTACGCTGGATTTTAGGGGTGATGGCCCCAGTGATCCCACTGGACTATAGGGGCGATGGAACAGAGATTACACTAGATTTTGGGGGTGGTGGTCACAGTGATTACACTGGATTATAGGGGTGATGGAACAGTGATTGCACTGGATTATAGGGGAGATGTCCCAGTGATCACACTGGATTATAGGTGTGTTGGAACCGTGATTTCACTGGATTATAGGGGATGGTCCCAGTGGTTACACTGGATTATAGGGGAGATGTCCCAGTGACTACACTCGATTATAGGGGAGATACCCCGTTATTACACTAGATTATAGGTGTGATGGAACCAGTGATTATACTGGACTATAGGGGGCGGGTGGTCCCAGTGACTACACTAGATTATAGGATGTTGTCCCAGTGATTACACTGGATTATAAGGGTGACGGAACAGTGATTACACTGGATTATAGCGGAGATGTCCCAGTGATCACACTGGATTATAGGGGTGTTGGAACCGTGATTACACGGGATTATAGGGGATATGTCCCGGTGACTACACTGGATTAAATGGGGTGGTAGTACCAGTGATTGCACTGGATTATAGGGACCCCAGTGATTACACTGGATTATAGGGGTGATGGGGCCAGTGATTGCACTGGATTATCGGGGAGATGCCCCAGTGACTACACTGGGCTATAGAGGGAACATCCCCAGTGATTACACTGGATTTTGGGTGTGGCGCTGTTCACATTCATCGCACTGGATTATAGGGGCGATGGAACAGTGATTGCACTGGATTACAGGGGAGATGACCGCAGTGATTACACTGGATTATAGGGGGATGGTCCCCGTGATTACACTGGATTATGGGGGGCGACGGAACAGTGATTACACTGGATTATAGCGGAGATGTCCAAGTGAATACACTGAAGTATAGGGGGATGGAACAGTGATTACACTGGATTATAAGGGAGATGCCCCCGTGATTACACTAGATTATAGGCGTGACTGGAAACGTGATTACACTGGATTTTGGGCGAGGTGCTGGTCACAACCATCACACTGGATTATAGGGACGATGGAACAGTGATTGCACTGGATTATAGGGGAGATGGCTGCAGTGTTTACACTGGATTATAGTGGCGATGGAACAGTGAGTACACTGGATTATAGGGGAGATGGTCTCAGTAATTACACGGTATTATATGGGGTGGTCCCAGTGATTACACTGGATTATAGGGGTGGTCCCAGTGAGTACACGGGATTATAGGAGAGATGCCACAGTGATTACACTGACGTATAGGGGAGATGTCCCAGTGAGTACACTGGATTATAGGGGAGATGGTCCCAGTGATTACACTGGATTAGAGGGGAGACCGACCCAGTGATTACACTGGATTATAGGCGTGATGGAATGGAGATTACACTGGCTTTTGGGTGAGGTGCGGGTCACAGTCATCACACTGGATTATAGGGGTGATGGAACGGTGATTGCACTGGATTATAGGGGAGATGGCCGCAGTGATTACACTGGATTAGAGGGGTGATGGAATATTGATTACACTGGATATAGAGGGTATGGTTCCAGTGGTTACACTGGATTATACTGGGGTGGTCCCAGTGATTACACTGGATTATGGGGGCGATGGAACCGCGATTGCGCTGAATTATAGCGGAGATGTCCCAGTGATTACACTGGAGTATAGGGGGGATGGAACAGTGACTACACTGGATTATATGGGAATGGTCCCAGTGATTACACTGGATTATAGGGGATGGAACAGCGACTACACTGGATTATATGGGAATGGTCCCAGTGATTACACTGGATTATAGGGGAGATTCCCCTGTGATTACACTAGGTTATAGGCGCGACTGGAAAGCGAGTACACTGGATTATAGGGGCGGTCCCCGGGATTACACTGGATTATAGGGGATTGTCCCAGTGATTAACTGGATTATAGGCGTGATGGAACAGTGATTACACTGGATTATAGGAGCGATGTCCCATTGACTACACTGGATTATAAGGGGGATGTCCCAGTGAATACACTGGATTATAGGTGAGATGTCCCAGTGACTACACTGGATTATAGGGGACGAACCCAGTGATTACACTGGATTATAGGGATCCCAGTGATTACACTGGATTATAGGGGCGGTCCCCGTGATTACACGTTATTATATGGGGTTTTCCCAGTGATTACACTGGATTATAAGGGTGATGGAACAGTGATTACACTGGATTATAGGAGCGATGTCCCAGTGGCTACACTGGGTTATAGGGGAGATGTCCCAGTGACTACACTGGATTATAGGGGGGATGTCCCAGTGACTAAACTGGATTGTAGGGGAGATGTCCCAGTAACTACACTGGATTATAGGGGAGATGTCCCAGTGATTACACTGGATTATAGAGGAGATGTCCCCGTGATTACACTGGATTATAGGGGTGATGGAACAGTGATTACACTGGATTATAGGGGAGATGACCAAGTGACTACACTAGATTATAGGGGAGATACTCCCGTGATTACAGTAGATTACAGGTCTGATGGGACCAGTGATTACACTGGATTATAGGAGGGATGTCCCAGTGAGTACACTGGCTTATATGGGAGATGTCCCAGTGACTACACTGGATTATAGGGGAGATGTCACAGTGACTACACTGGATTATAGGGGAGATGTCCCAGTAACTACACTGGATTATAGGGGAGATGTCCCAGTGATTACACTGGATTATAGAGGAGTTGTCCCCGTGATTACACTGGGTTATAGGGGTGATGGAACAGTGATTACACTGGATTATAGGGGAGATGACCAAGTGACTACACTAGATTATAGGGGAGATCCTCCCGTGATTACAGTAGATTATAGCTGTGATGGGACCAGTGATCACACTGGATTATAGGAGAGATGTCCCAGTGACTACACTGGATTATAGGGGATATGTCCCAGTGACTACACTGGATTAGAGGGGAGATGTCCCAGTGACTACACTGGATTAAAGGGGGTGGTAGTCCCAGTGATTACACCGGATTATAGGGGGTCCCAGTGATTACACGGGATTATAGGGGGACGGTTCCAGTGATTACACTGGATTATAGGGGAAATGTCCCTGTGATTACACTGGATTATAGGGGGATGGTCCCAGTGATTACACTGGATTATAGGTGGGATGGCCCCAGTGATTAAACTGGATTATAGAGGGGACGGAACAGTGATTACGCTGGATTATAGGGATGATGGAGCAGTGATTACACTGGATTATAGGGGAGATGTCCCCATGATTACACTGGAATATAGGCGGGATGGTCCCAGAGATTACACTGGATATTGAGGGGTATGGTCCCAGTGGCTACATCGGATTATACTGGGATGGTTCCAGTGATTACACGGGTTTATGTGGGCGATGGAACCGCGATTACACAGGATTAGAGAGGAGATGTCCCAGTGATTACACTGGAGTATGGGGGGGGGGGTGGAACAGTGATTACACTGGATTATATGGGAATGGTCCCAGTGATTACACTGGATTATAGGGGAGATGCCCCTGTGATTACACTAGATTATAGGCGTGACTGGAAAAGCGAGTACACTGGATTATAGGGGGTGGTCCCCGTGGATTATAGAGGTGATGTCCCAGTGACTACACTGGATTATAGGGGGATGAACACACTGATTACACTGGATTATAGGGGATCCCAGTGATTACACTGGATTATAAGGCAGGTGCCCAGTGATTACACTGGATTGTAGGGGGCGGTCCCCGTGATTACACTTTATTATGTGGGGTTGTCCCAGTGATTGCACTGGATTATAAGGGTGATGGAACAGTGATTACACTGGATTATAGGAGAGATGTCCCCGTGACTACACTGGGTTATAGGGGAGATGTTCCAGTGACAACACTTGATTATAGGGGAGATGTCCGAGTGACTACACTGGATTATAGGGGATCGATCCCAGTGATTACAGTGGATTATAGGTGTGATGGGACCGATGATTACACTGGATTATAGAAGAGATGTTCCCGTGACTACACTGGATTATAGGGGATATGTCCCAGTGACTACACCGGATTAAAGGGGGCCCAGTGATTACACTGGATTATAGGGGTGATGGAGCCACTGATTATAGTGGATTATAGAGGGGATGGAACGGTGATTACACTGGATTATAGGGGAGATATCCCCAGTGATTACACTGGATTATAGGCGTGATGTAAGAGAGATTACACTGGATTTGGGGTGCGGCGCGGGTAACAATCACCACACTGGATTATAGGGGTGTCGGAACAGTGATTGCACTGGATTATAGGGGAGATGGCCGCAGTTATTACACTGGATTAGAGGGGTGATGGAATAGTGATTACACTGGATGTTGAGGGGTACGGTCCCAGTGGTTACACTGGATTATAGGGGGTCGTCCCAGTGATGACACTGGATTATGGGGCGATGGAACAGTGATTACACTGGATTATAGCGGATATGTCCCAGTGATTACACTGGATTATAGGGGTGACGGAACAGTGATTACACTGGATCATATAGGGGTGGCGGAACAACGATTACACTGGATTATATGATCGATGTCCCAGTGACTACACTGGATTATAAGGGAGTGGCCCAGTGAATACACTGGATTATAGGGGATATATCCCAGTGACTACACTGAAGTATAGGAGGATGAACCCAGTGGTTACACTGGATTATATGGGTGATTGAACAGTAATTGCACTGGATTATAGGGGGTGGTCCCATTGATTGCACTGGATTATATGAGTGATGGTCCCATTGATTGCACTGGATTATAGCGGTGGTGGCCCCAGTGTTCACACTGGATTATGGGGGGGCAGTGATTACACTGGATTATAAGGTTGATGGAACAGTGATTACACTGGATTATAGGAGAGATGTCCCCGTGACTACACTGGGTTATAGGGGTGATGTCCCAGTGACAACACTGGATTATAGGGGAGATGTCCCAGTGACTACACTGGATTATAGGGGATCGATCCCAGTGATTACAGTGGATTATAGGTGTGATGGGACCAATGATTACACTGGATTATAGGAGAGATGTCCCAGTGACTACACTGGAGTATAGGGGATATGTCCCAGTGACCACACCGGATTAAAGGGGGCCCAGTGATTACACTGGATTATAGGGGAGATGTCCCAGTGATTACACTGGATTATAGAGGGGACGGAACATCGATTACGCTGGATTTTAGGGGTGATGGAACAGTGACTACACTGGATTATATGGGAGATGTCCCCCCGGTTACACTGGAATATAGGCTGGATTAGCCCGGTGATTACACTGGATTATAGGGGTGATGAAGCCAGTGATTACAGTGGATTATAGAGGGAATGGAACGGTGATACAACTGGATTATAGGGGAGATATCCCCAGTGATTACACTGGATTATAGGCGTGATGTAAGAGAGATTACACTGGATTTTGGGTGCGACGCGGGTAACAGACACCACACTGGATTATAGGGGTGTTGGAACAGTGATTGCACTGGATTATAGGGGAGATGGCCGCAGTGATTGCACTGGATTTATAGAGGAGATGGCCGCAGTTATTACACTGGATTAGAGGGGTGATGGAATAGTGATTACACTGGATTTTGAGGGATACGGTCCCAGTGGTTACACTGGATTATAGGGGATCGTCCCAGTGATGACACTGGATTATGGGGGCGATGGAACAGTGATTACACTGGATTATAGCGGAGATGTCCCAGTGATTACACTGGATTATAGGGGTGACGGAACAGTGATTACACTGGATTATAGGGGTGACGGAACAATGCTTACACTGGATTATATGATCGATGTCCCATTGACTACACTGGATTATAAGGGGGTGGCCCAGTGGTTACACTGGATTATAGGGGATCCCAGTGATTACACTGGACTATAGGGGTGATTGAACAGTAATTGCACTGGATTATAGGGGTGGTCCCATTGATTGCACTGGATTATATGAGTGATGGTCCCATTGATTGCACTGGATTATAGGGGTGGTGGTCCCAGTGTTCGCACTGGATTATAGGGGGATGGGACCAGTGATTACACTGGATTATAAGGGTGATGGAACAGTGATTACACTGGATTATAGGAGAGATGTCCCCGTGACTACACTGGGTTATAGGGGAGATGTCCCAGTGACAACACTGGGTTATAGGGGAGATGTCCCAGTGACTACACTGGATTATAGGGGATCGATCCCAGTGATTACAGTGGATTATAGGTGTGATGGGACCAATGATTACACTGGATTATAGGAGAGATGTCCCAGTGACTACACTGGAGTATAGAAGATATGTCCCAGTGACCACACCGGATTAAAGGGGACCCAGTTAGTACACTGGATTATAGGGGAGATGTCCCAGTGATTACACTGGATTATAGGGGGATGGTCCCAGTGATTACGCTGGATTATGGGTGGGATGGCCCCAGTGATTAAACTGGATTATAGAGGGGACGGAACAGCGATTACGCTGGATTTTAGGGGTGATGGAACAGTGATTACACTGGATTATATGGGAGATGTCCACCTGGTTACACTGGAATATAGGCTGGATTATCCCAGTGATTACACTGGATTATAGGGGTGATGTAGCCAGTGATTATAGTGGATTACAGAGGGGATGGAACGGTGATTACACTGGATTATAGGGGAGATATCCCCAGTGATTACACTGGATTATAGGCGTGATGTAAGAGAGATTACACTGGATTTTGGGTGCGGCGTGGGTAACAGTCACCACACTGGATTATAGGGGTGTTGGAACAGTGATTACACTGGATTATAGGAGAGATGTCCCCTTGACTGCACTGGGTTATAGGGGAGATGTCCCAGTGAGTACACTGGATTATAGGGGAGACGGTCCCAGTGATTACACTGGATTATAGGGAGAGTGGTCCCAGTAAGTACACTGGATTATAGGGGAGGCCCCAGTGTTTACACTGGAGTATAGAGGAGATGGTCCCAGTGATTACACTGGATTATAGGGGCGATGGAACAGTGATTGCACTGCATTATACGGGTGATGGGACCGATTATTGCACTGGATTATCTGGGAGATGTCCCAGTGACTACACTGGGCTACAGACGGGATGGTCCCAGTGATTACACTGGAATATAGGGGAGATGGTCCCAGTGATTACACTGGATTATAGAGGAGATGGCCCCAGTGATCCCACTGGACTATAGGGGTGATGGAACATAGATTACGCTAGATTGGGGGGGAGGGGGTGGTCACAGTGATTACACTGGATTATAGGGGTGATGGAACAGTGATTGCACTGGATTATAGGGGAGATGTCCCAGTGATCACACTGGATTATAGGGGTGTTGGATCCGTGCTTACACTGGATTATAGGGGATGGTCCCAGTGGTTACACTGGATTATAGGGGAGATGTCCCAATGACCACACTCGATTATAGGGGAGGTACCCCGTTATTACACTAGATTATAGGTGTGATGGAACCAGTGATTATACTGGACTATAGGGGGCGGGTGGTCCCAGTGACTACACTAGATTATAGGATGTTGTCCCAGTGATTACACTGGATTATAAGGGTGACGGAACAGTGATTACACTGGATTATAGCGGAGATGTCCCAGTGATCACACTGGATTATAGGCGTGTTGGAACCGTGATTACACGGGATTATAGGGGATATGTCCCGGCGACTACACTGGATTAAATGGGGTGGTAGTACCAGTGATTGCACTGGATTATAGGGGCACCAGTGATTACACTGGATTATAGGGGTGATGGGGCCAGTGATTGCACTGGATTATCGGGGAGATGTCCCAGTGACTACACTGGGCTATAGAGGGCACATCCCCAGTGATTACACTGGAATATAGGGGAGACGGTCCCAGTGATTGCTCTGGATTAGAGGGGAGATAGACACAGTGATTACAGTGGATTATAGGCGTGATGGAACGTAGATTACACTGGCTTTTGGGTGAGGTGCGGGTCACAGTCATCACACTGGATTATAGGGGCGATGGAACGGTGATTGCACTGGATTATAGGGGAGATGGCCGCAAAGTTTACACTGGATTATAGGGGCGACGGAACAGTGATTACACTGGATTACAGGGGAGATGGTCTCAGTAATTACACTGTATTATAGGGGGTGGTCCCAGTGATTACACTGGATTATAGGGGTGGTCCCAGTGAGTACACGGGATTATAGGAGAGATGTCCCAGTGATTACACTGACGTATAGGGGAGATGTCCCAGTGAGTACACTGGATTATAGGGGAGATGGTCCCAGTGATTACACTGGATTATAGGGAGAGTGGTCCCAGTAAGTGCACTGGATTATAGGGGAGGCCCCAGTGTTTACACTGGAGTATAGGGGAGATGGTCCCAGTGATTACACTGGATTATAGAGGAGATGGCCCCAGTGATCCCACTGGACTATAGGGGTGATGGAACAGAGATTACACTAGATTTTGGGGGTGGTGGTCACAGTGATTACACTGGATTATAGGGGTGATGGAACAGTGATTGCACTGGATTATAGGGGAGATGTCCCAGTGATCACACTGGAATATAGGGGTGTTGGAACCGTGATTACACTGGATTATAGGGGAAGGTCCCAGTGGTTACACTGGATTATAGGGGAGATGTCCCAGTGACAACACTCGATTATAGGGGAGCTACCCCGTTATTACACTAGATTATAGGTGTGATGGAACCAGTGATTATACTGGACTATAGGGGGCGGGTGGTCCCAGTGACTACACTAGATTATAGGATGTTGTCCCAGTGATTACACTGGATTATAAGGGTGACGGAACAGTGATTACACTGGATTATAGCGGAGATGTCCCAGTGATCACACTCGATTATAGGGGTGTTGGAACCGTGATTACATGGGATTATAGGGGACATGTCCCGGTGACTACACTGGATTAAATGGGGTGGTAGTACCAGTGATTGCACTGGATTATAGGGACCCCAGTGATTACACTGGATTATAGGGATTACGGGGCCAGTGATTGCACTGGATTATCGGGGAGATGTCCCAGTGACTACACTGGACCATAGAGGGGACATCCCCAGTGATTACACTGGAATATAGGGGAGACGGTCCCAGTGATTGCACTGGATTAGAGGGGAGATAGACCCAGTGATTACACTGGATTAGAGGCGTGATGGAACGGAGATTACACTGGCTTTTGGGTGAGGTGCGGGTCACAGTCATCACACTGGATTATAGGGGTGATGGAACGGTGATTGCACTGGATTATAGGGGAGATGGCCGCAGTGATTACACTGGATTAGAGGGGTGATGTAATAGTGATTACACTGGATATAGAGGGTATGGTTCAAGTGGTTACACTGAATTGTACTGGGGTGGTCCCAGTGATTACACTAGATTATGGGGCGATGGAACCGCGATCGCGCTGAATTATAGCGGAGATGTCCCAGTGATTACACTGGAGTATAGGGGGGATGGAACAGCGACTACACTGGATTATATAGGAATGGTCCCAGTGATTACACTGGATTATAGGGGGATGGAACAGCGATTACACTGGATTATATGGGAATGGTCCCAGTGATTACACTGATTATAGGGGAGATTCCCCTGTGATTACACTAGGTTATAGGCGCGACTGGAAAGCGAGTACACTGGATTATAGGGGTGGTCCCCGTGATTACACTGGATTATAGGGGGTTGTCCCAGTGATTACACTGGATTATAGGCGTGATGGAACAGCGATTACACTGGATTATAGGAGCGATGTCCCATTGACTACACTGGATTATAAGGGGGATGTCCCAGTGAATACACTGGATTATAGGTGAGATGTCCCATTGACTACACTGGATTATAGGGGATGAACCCAGTGATTACACTGGATTATAGGGATCCCAGTGATTACACTGGATTATAGGGGCGGTCCCCGTGATTACACTTTATTATATGGGGTTTTCCCAGTGATTACACTGGATTATAAGGGTGATGGAACAGTGATTACACTGGATTATATGAGCGATGTCCCAGTGACTACACTGGGTTATAGGGGAGATGTCCCAGTGACTACACTGGATTATAGGGGAGATGTCCCAGTGACTAAACTGGATTATAGGGGAGATGTCCCAGTAACTACACGGGATTATAGGGGAGATGTCCCAGTGATTACACTGGATTATAGAGGTGATGTCCCCGTGATTACACTGGATTATAGGGGTGATGGAACAGTGATTACACTGGATTATAGGGGAGATGACCAAGTGACTACACTAGATTATAGGGGAGATCCTCCCGTGATTACAGTAGATTACAGGTCTGATGGGACCAGTGATTACACTGGATTATAGGAGAGATGTCCCAGTGACTGCACTGGGTTATATGGGAGATGTCCCAGTGACTACACTGGATTATAGGGGAGATGTCACAGTGACTACACTGGATTACAGGGGAGATGCCCCAGTGACTACACTGGATTATAGGGGAGATGTCCCAGTGATTACACTGGATTTAAGAGGAGATGTCCCCGTGATTACACTGGGTTATAGGGGTGATGGAACAGTGATTACACTGGATTATAGGGGAGATGACCAAGTGACTACACTAGATTATAGGGGAGATCCTCCCGTGATTACAGTAGATTATATCTGTGATGGGACCAGTGATCACACTGGATTATAGGAGAGATGTCCCAGTGACTACACTGGATTATAGGGGATATGTCCCAGTGACTACACTGGATTAGAGGGGAGATGTCTCAGTGACTACACTGGATTAAAGGGGGTGGTAGTCCCAGTGATTACACCTGATTATAGGGGGTCCCAGTGATTACACGGGATTATAGGGGGACGGTTCCAGTGATTACACTGGATTATAGGGGAAATGTCCCTGTGATTACACTGGATTATAGGGGGATGGTCCCAGTGATTACACTGGATTATAAGTGGGATGGCCCCAGTGATTAAACTGGATTATAGAGGGGACGGAAAAGTGATTACGCTGGATTATAGGGGTGATGGAACAGTGATTACACTGGATTATAGGGGAGATGTCCCCATGATTACACTGGAATATAGGCGGGATAGTCCCAGTGATTACACTGGATATTGAGGGGTATGGTCCCAGTGGTTACATCGGATCATACTGGGATGGTTCCAGTGATTACACGGGTTTATGTGGGCGATGGAACCGCGATTACACAGGATTATAGAGGAGATGTCCCAGTGATTACACTGGAGTATAGGGGGGTGGAACAGTGATTACACTGGATTATATGGGAATGGTCCCAGTGATTACACTGGATTATAGGGGAGATGCCCCTGTGATTACACTAGATTATAGGCGGGGTGACTGAAAAAGAGAGTACACTTGATTATAGGGGGTGGTCCCCGTGGATTATAGGGGCGATGTCCCAGTGGCTACACTGGATTATAGGGGGATGAACCCCCTGATTACACTGGATTATAGGGGATCCCAGTGATTACACTGGATTATAAGGCAGATGCCCAGTGATTACACTGGATTGTAGGGGGCGGTCCCGTGATTACACTTTATTATGCGGGGTTGTCCCAGTGATTGCACTGGATTATAAGGGTGATGGAACAGTGATTACACTGGATTATAGGAGAGATGTCCCCGTGACTACACTGGGTTATAGGGGAGATGTTCCAGTGACAACACTGGATTATAGGGGAGATGTCCCAGTGACTACACTGGATTATAGGGGATCGATGCCAGTGATTACAGTGGATTATAGGTGTGATGGGACCGATGATTACACTGGATTATAGAAGAGATGCTCCCGTGACTACACTGGATTATAGGGGATATGTCCCAGTGACTACACCGGATTAAAGGGGGCCCAGTGATTACACTGGATTATAGGGAAGATGTCCCATTGATTACACTGGATTATAGGGGGATGGTCCCAGTGATTATACTTGATTATAGGCGTGATGTAAGAGAGATTACACTGGATTTGGGGTGCGGCGCGGGTAACAGTCACCACACTGGATTATAGGGGTGTCGGAACAGTGATTGCACTGTATTATAGGGGAGATGGTCGCAGTTATTACACTGGATTAGAGGGGTGATGGAATAGTGATTACACTGGATTTTGAGGGGTACGGTCCCAGTGGTTACACTGGATTATAGGGGAGATGTCCCAGTGATTACACTGGATTATAGAGGTGATGTCCCCGTGATTACACTGGATTATAGGGGTGATGGAACAGTGATTACACTGGATTATAGGGGAGATGACCAAGTGACTACACTAGATTATAGGGGAGATCCTCCCGTGATTACAGTAGATTACAGGTCTGATGGGACCAGTGATTACACTGGATTATAGGAGAGATGTCCCAGTGACTACACTGGGTTATATGGGAGATGTCCCAGTGACTACACTGGATTATAGGGGAGATGTCACAGTGACTACATTGGATTACAGGGGAGATGTCCCAGTGACTACACTGGATTATAGGGGAGATGTCCCAGTGATTATACTTGATTTAAGAGGAGATGTCCCCGTGATTACACTGGGTTATAGGGGTGATGGAACAGTGATTACACTGGATTATAGGGGAGATGACCAAGTGACTACACTAGATTATAGGGGAGATCCTCCCGTGATTACAGTAGATTATAGCTGTGATGGGACCAGTGATCACACTGGATTATAGGAGATATGTCCCAGTGACTACACTGGATTAGAGGGGAGATGTCTCAGTGACTACACTGGATTAAAGGGGGTGGTAGTCCCAGTGATTACACCTGATTATAGGGGGTCCCAGTGATTACACGGGATTATAGGGGGACGGTTCCAGTGATTACACTGGATTATAGGGGAAATGTCCCTGTGATTACACTGGATTATAGGGGGATGGTCCCAGTGATTACACTGGATTATAAGTGGGATGGCCCCAGTGATTAAATTGGATTATAGAGGGGACGGAACAGTGATTACGCTGGATTATAGGGGTGATGGAACAGTGATTACACTGGATTATAGGGGAGATGTCCCCATGATTACACTGGAATATAGGCGGGATAGCCCCAGTGATTACACTGGATATTGAGGGGTATGGTCCCAGTGGTTACATCGGATCATACTGGGATGGTTCCAGTGATTACACGGGTTTATGTGGGCGATGGAACCGCGATTACACAGGATTATAGAGGAGATGTCCCAGTGATTACACTGGAGTATAGGGGGGGTGGAACAGTGATTACACTGGATTATATGGGAATGGTCCCAGTGATTACACTAGATTATAGGGGAGATGCCCCTGTGATTACACTAGATTATAGGCGTGACTGGAAAAGCGAGTACACTTGATTATAGGGGGTGGTCCCCGTGGATTATAGGGGCGATGTCCCAGTGGCTACACTGGATTATAGGGGGATGAACGCCCTGATTACACTGGATTATAGGGGATCCCAGTGATTACACTGGATTATAAGGCAGGTGCCCAGTGATTACACTGGATTGTAGGGGGCGGTCCCGTGATCACACTTTATTATGCGGGGTTGTCCCAGTGATTGCACTGGATTATAAGGGTGATGGAAGTGATTACACTGGATTATAGGAGAGATGTCCCCGTGACTACACTGGGTTATAGGGGAGATGTTCCAGTGACAACACTGGATTATAGGGGAGATGTCCCAGTGACTACACTGGATTATAGGGGATCGATCCCAGTGATTACAGTGGATTATAGGTGTGATGGGACCGATGATTACACTGGATTATAGAAGAGATGCTCCCGTGACTACACTGGATTATAGGGGATATGTCCCAGTGACTACACCGGATTAAAGGGGGCCCAGTGATTACACTGGATTATAGGGGAGATGTCCCATTGATTACACTGGATTATAGGGGGATGGTCCCAGTGATTATACTTGATTATAGGCGTGATGTAAGAGAGATTACACTGGATTTGGGGTGCGGCGCGGGTAACAGTCACCACACTGGATTATAGGGGTGTCGGAACAGTGATTGCACTGTATTATAGGGGAGATTGTCGCAGTTATTACACTGGATTAGAGGGGTGATGGAATAGTGATTACACTGGATTTTGAGGGGTACGGTCCCAGTGGTTACACTGGATTATAGGGGGATCGTCCCAGTGATGACACTGGATTATGGGGGCGATGGAACAGTGATTACACTGGATTATAGCGGAGATGTCCCAGTGATTACACTGGATTATAGGGGTGACGGAACAGTGATTACACTGGATTATAGGGGTGACGGAACAATGATTACACTGGATTATATGATCGATGTCCCATTGACTACACTGGATTATAAGGGGGTGGCCCAGTGAATACACTGGATTATAGGGGATATGTCCCAGTGACTACACTGAAGTATAGGAGGATGAACCCAGTGGTTACATTGGATTATAGGGGATCCCAGTGATTACACTGGACTATAGGGGTGATTGAACAGTAATTGCACTGGATTATAGGGGGTGGTCCCATTGATTGCACTGGATTATATGAGTGATGGTCCCATTGATTGCACTGGATTATAGGGGTGGCGGTCCCAGTGTTCACACTGGATTATAGGGGGATGGGAAAAGTGATTACACTGGATTATAAGGGTGATGGAACAGTGATTACACTGGATTATAGGAGAGATGTCCCCGTGACTACACTGGGTTATAGGGGAGATGTCCCAGTGACAACATTGGATTATAGGGGAGATGTCCCAGTGACTACACTGGATTATAGGGGATCGATCCCAGTGATTACAGTGGATTATAGGTGTGATGGGACCAATGATTACACTGGATTATAGGAGAGATGTCCCAGTGACTACACTGGAGCATATGGGATATGTCCCAGCGACCACACCGGATTAAAGGGGGCCCAGTGATTACACTGGATTATTGGGGAGATGTCCCAGTGATTACACTGGATTATAGGGGGATGGTCCCAGTGATTACGCTGGATTATGGGTGGGATGGTCCCAGTTATTAAACTGGATTATAGAGGGGGCGGAACAGCGACTACGCTGGATTTTAGGGGTGATGGAACAGTGATTACACTGGATTATATGGGAGATGTCCCCCTGGTTACACTGGAATATAGGCTGGATTATCCAAGTGATTACACTGGATTATAGTGGTGATGGAGCCAGTGGTTACAGTGGATTATAGAGGGGATGGAACAGTGATTACACTGGATTATAGGGGAGATATCCCCAGTGATTACACTGGATTATATGCGTGATGTAAGAGAGATTACACTGGATTTTGGGTGCGGTGCGGGTAACAGTCACCACACTGGATTATAGGAGTGACGGAACAGTGATTGCACTGGATTACAGGGGAGATGACCGCAGTGATTACACTGGATTAGAGGGATGATGGAATCGTGATTACACTGGATTTTGATGGGTATGGTCCCAGTGGTTACACTGGATTATAGGGGGATGGTCCCCGTGATTACACTGGATTATGGGGGGTGACGGAACAGTGATTACACTGGATTATAGCGGAGATGTCCCAGTGAATACACTGAAGTATAGGGGGGATGGAACAGTGATTACACTGGATTATAGGGGAGATGCCCCCGTGATTACACTAGATTATAGGCGTGACTGGAAACGTGATTACACTGGATTTTGGGCGAGGTGCTGGTCACAACCATCACACTGGATTATAGGGACGATGGAACAGTGATTGCACTGGATTATAGGGGAGATGGCCGCAGTGTTTACACTGGATTATATGGGCGATGGAACAGTGATTACACTGGATTATAGGGGAGATGGTCTCGGTAATTACACTGTATTATATGGGGTGGTCCCAGTGATTACAGTGGATTATAGGGGTGGTCCCAGTGAGTACACGGGATTATAGGGGAGATGCCCCAGTGATTACACTGACGTATAGGGGAGATGTCCCAGTGAGTACACTGGATTATAGGGGAGATGGTCCCGGTGATTACACTGGATTATAGGGAGAGTGGTCCCAGTAAGTACACTGGATTATAGGGGAGGCCCCAGTGTTTACACTGGAGTATAGGGGAGATGGTCCCAGTGATTACACTGGATTATAGGGGAGATGGTCCCAGTGATTACACTGGATTATAGAGGAGATGGCCCCAGTGATCCCACTGGACTATAGGGGTGATGGAACCGAGATTACACTAGATTTTGGGGGTGGTGGTCACAGTGATTACACTGGATTATAGGGGTGATGGAACAGTGATTGCACTGAATTATAGGGGAGATGTCCCAGTGGTTACACTGGATTATAGGGGAGATGTCCCAGTGACCACACTCGATTATAGGGGAGATACCCCGTTATTACACTAGATTATAGGTGTGATGGAACCAGTGATTATACTGGACTATAGGGGGCGGGTGGTCCCAGTGACTACACTAGATTATAGGATGTTGTCCCAGTGATTACACTGGATTATAAGGGTGACGGAACAGTGATTACACTGGATTATAGCGGAGATGTCCCAGTGATCACACTGGATTATAGGGGTTGTTGGAACCGTGATTACACGGGATTATAGGGGATATGTCCCGGTGACTACACTGGATTAAATGGGGTAGTAGTACCAGTGATTGCACTGGATTATAGGGGCCCCAGTGATTACACTGGATTATAGGGGTGATGGGGCCAGTGATTGCACTGGATTATCGGGGAGGTGTCCCAGTGACTACACTGGGCTATAGAGGGCACATCCCCAGTGATTACACTGGAATATAGGGGAGACGGTCCCAGTGATTGCACTGGATTAGAGGGGAGATAGACACAGTGATTACAGTGGATTATAGGCGTGATGGAACGTAGATTACACTGGATTTTGGGTGAGGTGCGGGTCACCGTCATCACACTGGATTATAGGGGTGATGGAACGGTGATCGCACTGGATTATAGGGGAGATGGTCGCAGTGTTTACACTGAATTATAGGGGCGATGGAACAGTGATTACACTGGATTATAGGGGAGATGGTCTCAGTAATTACACTGTATTATAGGGGGTGGTCCCAGTGATTACACTGGATTATAGGGGTGGTCCCAGAGAGTACACGGGATTATAGGGGAGATGCCCCAGTGATTACACTGACGTATAGGGGAGATGTCCCAGTGAGTACACTGGATTATAGGGGAGATGGTCCCAGTGATCACACTGGATTATAGGGAGAGTGGTCCCAGTAAGTACACTGGATTATAGGGGAGGCCCCAGTGTTTACACTGGAGTATAGGGGAGATGGTCCCAGTGATTACACTGGATTATATGGGCGATGGAACAGTGATTGCACTGCATTATACGGGTGATGGGACCGATTATTGCACTGGATTATCTGGGAGATGTCCCAGTGACTACACTGGGCTACAGACAGGATGGTCCCAATGAAAACACTGGAATACAGGGGAGATGGTCCCAGTGATTACACTGGATTATAGAGGAGATGGTCCCAGTGATCCCACTGGACTATAGGGGTGACGGAACAGAGATTACACTAGATTTTGGGGGTGGTGGTCACAGTGATTACACTGGATTATATGGGTGATGGAACAGTGATTGCACTGGATTATAGGGGAGATGTCCCAGTGATCACACTGGATTATAGTGATCACACTGGATTATATGGGTGTTGGAACCGTGATTACACTGGATTATAGGGGATGGTCCCAGTGACTACACTAGGTTATAGGATGTTGTCCCAGTGATTACACTGGATTATAAGGGTGACGGAACAGTGATTACACTGGATTATAGCGGAGATGTCCCAGTGATCACACTGGATTATAGGGGTGTTGGAACCGTGATTACACGGGATTATAGGGGATATGTCCCGGTGACTACACTGGATTAAATGGGGTGGTAGTACCAGTGATTGCACTGGATTATAGGGACCCCCAGTGATTGCACTGGATTATAGGGACCCCCAGTGATTACACTGGATTATAGGGGTGATGGGGCCAGTGATTGCACTGGATTATCGGGGAGATGTCCCAGTGACTACACTGGGCTATAGAGGGGACATCCCCAGTGATTACACTGGAATATAGTGGTGACGGTCCCAGTGATTGCACTGGATTAGAGGGGAGATAGACCCAGTGATTAAACTGGATTATAGGCGTGATGGAACGGAGATTACACTGGCCTTTGGGTGAGGTGCGGGTCACAGTCATCACACTGGATTATAGGGGTGATGTAACGGTGATTGCACTGGATTATATGGGAGATGGCCGCAGTGATTACACTGGATTAGAGGGGTGATGGAATAGTGATTACACTGGATATAGAGGGTATGGTTCCAGTGGCTACACTGGATTATACTGGGGCGGTCCCAGCGATTACACTGGAATATGGGGCGATTGAACCGCGATTGCGCTGAATTATAGCGGAGATGTCCCAGTGATTACACTGGAGTATAGGGGGGATGGAACAGCGACTACTGGATTATATGGGAATGGTCCCAGTGATTACACTGGATTATAGGGGATGGAACAGCGACTACACTGGATTATATGGGAATGGTCCCAGTGATTACACTGGATTATAGGGGAGATTCCCCTGTGATTACACTAGGTTATAGGCGCGACTGGAAAGCGAGTACACTGGATTATAGAGGTGGTCCCCGTGATTACACTGGATTATATGGGGTTGTCCCAGTGATTACACTGGATTATAGGAGTGATGTAACAGTGATTACACTGAATTATAGGAGCGATGTCCCATTGACTACACTGGATTATAAGGGGGGATGTCCCAGTGAATACACAGGATTATAGGTGAGATGTCGCAGTGACTACACTGGATTATAGGGGATGAACCCAGTGATTACACTGGATTATAGGGATCCCAGTGATTACACTGGATTATAGGGGCGGTCCCCGTGATTGCACTTTATTATATGGGGTTTTCCCAGTGATTACACTGGATTATAAGGGTGATGGAACCGTGATTACACTGGATTATAGGAGCGATGTCCCAGTGACTACACTGGGTTATAGGGGAGATGTCCCAGTGACTACACTGGATTATAGGGGAGATGTCCCAGTGACTAAACTGGATTATAGGGGAGATGTCCCAGTAACTACACTGGATTATAGGGGAGATGTCCCAGTGATTACACTGGAGTATAGAGGAGATGTCCCCGTGATTACACTGGATTATAGGGGTGATGGAACAGTGATTACACTGGAGTATAGGGGAGATGACCAAGTGACTACACTAGATTATAGGAGAGATCCTCCCGTGATTACAGTAGATTATAGGTGTGATGGGACCAGTGATTGCACTGGATTATAGGAGAGATGTCCCAGTGACTACACTGGGTTATGGGGGAGATGTCCCAGTGACTACACTGGATTATAGGGGAGATGTCACAGTGACTAAACTGGATTATAGGGGAGATGTCCCAGTAACAACATTGGATTATAGTGGAGATGTCCCAGTGATTACACTGGATTATAGAGGAGACATCCCCGTGATTACACTGGATTATAGGGGTGATGGAACAGTGATTACAGTGGATTATAGGGGAGATGACCAAGTGACTACACTAGATTATAGGGGAGATGTCACAGTGACTAAACTGGATTATAGGGGAGATGTCCCTGTAACTACATTGGATTATAGGGGAGATGTCCCAGTGATTACACTGGATTATAGAGGAGATGTCCCCGTGATTACACTGGATTATAGGGGTGATGGAACAGTGATTACACTGGATTATAGGGGAGATGACCAAGTGACTACACTAGATTATAGGGGAGATCCTCCCGTGATTACAGTAGATTATAGCTGTGATGGGACCAGTGATTACACTGGATTATAGGAGAGATGTCCCATGACTACACTGGATTATAGGGGATATGTCCCAGTGACTACACTGGATTAGAGGGGAGATGTCCCAGTGACTACACTGGATTAAAGGGGGTGGTAGTCCCAGTGATTACACCGGATTATAGGGGGTCCCAGTGATTACACGGGATTATAGGGGGACGGTTCCAGTGATTACACTGGATTATAGGGGAAATGTCGCTGTGATTACACTGGATTATAGGGGGATGGTCCCAGTGATTACACTGGATTATAGGTGGGATGGCCCCAGTGATTAAACTGGGTTATAGGGGTGACGGAACAGTGATTACACTGGATTATAGGGGTGACAGAACAACGATTACACTGGATTATACGATCGATGTCCCATTGACTACACTGGATTATAAGGGGGTGGCCCAGTGAATACACGGGATTATAGGGGATATGTCCCATTGACTACACTGAAGTACAGGAGGATGAACCCAGTGGTTACACTGGATTATAGGGGATCCCAGTGATTACACTGGACTATAGGGGTGATTGAACAGTAATTGCACTGGATTATAGGGTGTGCTCCCATTGATTGCACTGGACTATAGGAGTGATGGTCCCATTGATTGCACTGGATTATAGGGGTGGTGGTCCCAGTGTTCACACTGGATTATAGAGGGATGGGACCAGTGATTACACTGGATTATAAGGGTGATGGAACAGTGATTACACTGGATTATAGGAGAGATGTCCCCGTGACTACACTGGGTTATAGGAGAGATGTCCCAGTGACAGCACTGGATTATAGGGGAGATGTCCCAGTGACTACACTGGATTATAGGGGATCGATCCCAGTGATTACAGTGGATTATAGGTGTGATGGGACCAATGATTACACTGGATTATAGGAGAGATGTCCCAGTGACTACACTGGAGTATAGGGGATATGTCCCAGTGACCACACCGGATTAAAGGGGGCCCAGTGATTACACTGGATTATAGGCGAGATGTCCCAGTGATTACACTGGATTATAGGGGGATGGTCCCAGTGATTACGTTGGATTATGGGTGGGATGACCCCAGTGATTAAACTGGATTATAGAGGGGACGGAACAGCGATTACGCTGGATTTTAGGGGTGATGGAACAGTGATTACACTGGATTATATGGGAGATGTCCCCCTGGTTACACTGGAATATAGGCTGGATTATCCCAGTGATTACACTGGATTATAGGGGCGATGGAGCCAGTGATTACAGTGGATTATAGAGGGGATGGAACGGTGATTACACTGGATTATTGGGGAGATATCCCCAGTGATTACACTGGATTATAGGCGTGATGTAAGAGAGATTACACTGGATTTCGAGTGCGGCGCGGGTAACAGTCACCACACTGGATTATAGGGGTGTTGGAACAGTGATTGCACTGGATTATAGGGGAGATGGCCGCAGTGATCACACTGGATTAGAGGGGTGATGGAATAGTGATTACACTGGATTTTGAGGGGTACGGTCCCAGTGATGACACTGGATTATCGGGGCGATGGAACAGTGATTACACTGGATTATAGCGGAGATGTCCCAGTGATTACACTGGATTATAGGGGTGACGGAACAGTGATTACTCTGGATTATATGAGCGATGTCCCATTGACTACACTGGATTATAGCGGAGATGTCCCAGTGATTACACTGGATTATAGGGGTGACGGAACAGTGATTACACTGGATTATATGAGCGATGTCCCGTTGACTACACTGGATTATAAGGGGATGGCCCAGTGAATACACTGGATTATAGGGGGTATATCCCAGTGACTACACTGAAGTATAGGAGGATGAACCCAGTGGTTACACTGGATTATAGGGGATCCCAGTGATTACACTGGACTATAGGGGTGATTGAACATTAATTGCACTGGATTATAGGGGGTGGTCCCATTGATTGCACTGGATTATAGGAGTGATGGTCCCATTGATTGCACTGGATTATAGGGGTGGTGGTCCCAGTGTTCACACTGGATTATAGGGGGATGGACCAGTGATTACACTGGATTATAGGGTTGATGGGACCAGTGATTACGCTGGATTATAGTTGAGATGTCCCGGTGATTACACTGAAATATAGGGGAGATTATATGGGAGATGCTCCCAGTGATTACACTGCACTGGATTATAGGGGGGATGGTCCCAGTGAGTAAATGGGATTATAGGGGAAATGCCACAGTGATTACACTGGAGTATAGGGGTGATCGAACAGTGATTACACTGGATTAAAGAGGAGATGGTCCCAGTGATTACACTGGATTATAGGGAGATTGGTCCCAGTGATTACACGGGATTATAGGGGAGATGCCCCAGTGATTACACTGAAGTATAGGGGAGATGTCCCAGTGAGTACACTGGATTATAGGGGGGATGGTCCCAGTGATTACACTGGATTATAGGGAGATTGGTCCCAGTGATTACACTGGATTATAGGGAGAGTGGTCCCAGTGTTTACACTGGAGTATAAGGGAGATTGGTCCCAGTGATTACACGGGATTATAGGGGAGTTGCCCCAGTGATTACACTGAAGTATAGGGGTGGTGGTCCCAGTGTTCACACTGGATTATAGGGGGATGGACCAGTGATTACACTGGATTATAGGGTTGATGGGACCAGTGATTACGCTGGATTATAGTTGAGATGTCCCGGTGATTACACTGAAATATAGGGGAGATTATATGGGAGATGCTCCCAGTGATTACACTGCACTGGATTATAGGGGGGATGGTCCCAGTGAGTAAATGGGATTATAGGGGAAATGCCACAGTGATTACACTGGAGTATAGGGGTGATCGAACAGTGATTACACTGGATTAAAGAGGAGATGGTCCCAGTGATTACACTGGATTATAGGGAGATTGGTCCCAGTGATTACACGGGATTATAGGGGAGATGCCCCAGTGATTACACTGAAGTATAGGGGAGATGTCCCAGTGAGTACACTGGATTATAGGGGGGATGGTCCCAGTGATTACACTGGATTATAGGGAGATTGGTCCCAGTGATTACACTGGATTATAGGGAGAGTGGTCCCAGTGTTTACACTGGAGTATAAGGGAGATGGTCCCAGTGATTACACTGGATTATAGGGGTGATGGAACCGCGGTTGCCCTGGATTATAGGGGTGATGGGACCGATGATTGCATTGGATTATCTGGGAGATGTCCCAGTGACTACACTGGGCTACAGAGGGGATGGCCCCCGTGATTACACTGGAATATAGGGGAGATGGTCCCAGTCTTTACACTGGAGTATAAGGGAGATGGTCCCAGTGAGTACACGGGATTATAGGGGAGATGGCCCAGTGATTACACTGAAGTATAGGGGAGATGTCCCAGTGAGTACACTGGATTATAGGGGAGATGGTCCCAGTGATTACACTGGATTATAGGGAGATTGGTCCCAGTGATTACACTGCACTGGATTATAGGGGGATGGTCCCAATGAGTAAATGGGATTATAGGGGAGATGCCCCAGTGATTACACTGGAGTATAGGGGTGATGTAACAGTGGTTACACTGGATTAAAGGGGAGATGGTCCCAGTGATTACACTGGATTATAGGGAGATTGGTCTCAGTAATTACACTGGATTATAGGGGGTGGTTCCAGTGCTTAAACTGGATTATAGGGGGATGGTCCCAGTGAGTACATGGGATTATAGGGGAGATGCCCCAGTGATTACACTGAAGTATAGGGGAGCTGTCCCAGTGAGTACACTGGATTATAGGGGAGATGGTCCCAGTGATTACACGGAATTATAGGGAGATTGGTCCCAGTGATTACACTGGATTATAGGGAGAGTGGTCCCAGTGTTTACACTGGAGTATAAGGGAGATGGTCCCAGTGATTACACTGGATTATAGTGGTGATGGAACCGCGATTGCACTGGATTATAGGGGTGATGGGACCGATGATTGTACTGGATTATCTGAGAGATGTCCCAGTGACTACACTGGGCTACATAGGGGATGGCCCCAGTGATTACACTGGAATCTAGGGGAGATGGTCCCAGTGATTACACAATATTAAAGCAGAGATGGTCTCAGTGATTATACTGGATTATAGGGAGATTGGTCCCAGTGATTACACTGGATTATAGGGAGAGTGGCCCCAGTGTTTACACTGGAGTATAAGGGAGATGGTCCCAGTGAGTACACGGGATTATAGGGGAGATGCCCCAGTGATTACACTGAAGTATAGGGGAGATGTCCCAGTGAGTACACTGGATTATAGGGGAGATGGTCCCAGTGATTACACTGGATTATAGGGAGATTGGTCCCAGTGATTACACTGGATTATTGGGAGAGTGGTCCCAGTGTTTACACTGGAGTATAAGGGAGATGGTCCCAGTGATTACACTGGATTATAGGGGTGATGAAACCGCGACTGCACTGGATTATAGGGGTGATGGGACCGATGGTTGCACTGGATTATCTGGGAGATGTCCCAGTGACTACACTGGGCTACAGAGGGGATGGTCCCAGTGATTACACTGGATTATAGGGGTGATGGAACAGTAATTGCACTGGATTATAGGGGAGATGTCCCAGCGATCACACAAGATTATAGGGGTGGTGGAACCGTGATTGCACTGGATTATAGGGGATGGTCCCAGTGGTTACACTGGATTATAGGGGCGATGTCCCAGTGACTACACTGGATTATAGGGGCGATGCCCACGTTATTGCACTAGATTATAGGTGTGATGGAACAAGTGATTACACTGGACTATATGGTGTGGGTGGTCCCAGTCATTACACTGGATTATAGGATGTTGTCCCAGTGATTACACTGGATTATAAGGGCGACGGAACCGTGATTATACTGGATTATAGGAGAGATGTCCCAGTGACCACACTGGATGATAGGGAAGGCACCCCAGTGACTACACTGGATAAAAGAGGAGATCTCCCAGTGATTACACTGGAATATAGGAGATATGATCCCAGTGATTACACTGGATTATAAGGTTGATGGAACAGTGATTACACTGGATTATAGGGGGTGATGGAACCGTGATTACACTGGATTTGGGCGTCCCAGTGATTACACTGGATTATAGGTGGACAGTCCCAGTGATTACACTGGATTATAGGGGCGACGGAACAGTGATTACACTGGATTATAGGGGCGATAGAGCCAGTGATTACGCTGAATTAGAGGGGGTTGTCCCAGTGATTACACTGCACTAGATTATAGGGGGGGTCCCAGTGAGTACACGGGATTATAGGGGAGATGCCCCAGTGATTACACTGACGTATAGGGGAGATGTCCCAGTGATTACAATGGATTATAGGGGAGATGGAACAGTGATTGCACTGGATTCTAGGGGTGATGGGACCGATGATTGCACTGGATTATCGGGGAGATGGCCCAGTGGCAACACTGGGCTACAGAGGGGATGGCCCCAGTGATTACACTGGATTATAGGGGAGATGGCCCCAGTGATCACACTCAACTATAGGGTGATGGAACAGAGATTACACTAGATTTTGGGGGTGGTGGTCACAGTGATTACACTGGATTATAGGGGTAATGGAACAGTGATTGCACTGGATGATAGGGGAGATATCCCAGTGTCAACACTGGATTATAGGGGTGTTGGAACCGTGATTACACTGGAATATAGGGGGATGGTCCAGGTGGTTACACTGGATTATAGGGGAGATGTCCCAGTGACTACACTCGATTATAGGGGAGATGCCCCCGTTATTACACTCGATTATAGGTGTGATGGAACCAGTGATTACACTGGACTATAGGGGGCGGGTGGTTCCAGTGATTACACTGGATTATAGGATGGTTTCCCAGTGATTACACTGGATTATAAGAGTGACGGAACAGTGCTTATACTGGATTATAGGAAACATGTCCCAGTGACCACACTGGATTATAGGGGAGACACTCCAGTGACTACACTGGATTATAGGGGAGATGTCCCAGTGACTGCACTGGATTATAGGGGATCGATCCCAGTGATTACAGTGGATTATAGGGGGATGGTCCCAGTGATTACACTGGATTATAGAGGAGATGTCCCAGTGATTACACTGGAATATAGGAGGCATGGTCCCAGTGATCACACTAGGTTATAAGGTTGATGGAACAGTGATTACACTGGATTATAGGGGTGATAGAACTGTGATTACACTGGATTATAGGGGGTGGTCCCCGTGATTACACTGGATTATAGTGGAGATGTCCCGATGATTACACTGGATTACAGGGGGTGGTCCCCGTGAATACACTGGATTATAGGGGGTTGTCCCAGTGATTACACTGGATTATAAGGGTGACGGAACAGTGGTTACACTGGATTAAAGGAGAGATGTCCCAGTGACTACACTGGATTATAGGGGAGATGTCCCAGTGACTACACTGGAGTATAGGGGAGATGTCCCAGTGACTACACTGGCTTATAGGGGTGATGGAACATAGATTACACTAGATTTTGGGGGTCGTGGTCACAGTGATTACACTGGATTATAGGGATGACGGAACAGTGAGTGCACTGGATTGTAGGTGTAATGGAACATCGATTACACTGGATTTGGGCGCCCCAGTGGTCACACTGGATTATAGGGGGAGGTCCCAGTGATTACACTGGATTATAGGGACAATGGAACAGTGACTGCACATGATTATAGGGGAGATGTCCCAGTGATTACACTGGATTATAGGGGTGACAGAACAGTGATTACACTGAATTAGAGGAGGGTCCCAGTGATTACACTGGATTATAGCGAGGATGGTCCCAGTGATTACACTGGATTATGGGGGTGATGGAACAGTGATTACACTGGGTTATAGGGGGTATGGCCCCATTGCTTACCCTTGAATATAGGGGAGATGGTCCCAGTGATTACACTGGATTATAGGGGGGATGGTCCCAGTAATTTCAGTGGATTATATGTGTGACAGGACAGTGATTACTCTGGATTATAGGGGGATGGTACCAGTGATTACACTGGATTATAGGGGGTGATCCCAGTGGTTACACTGGATTATAGGAGGTTGATCCCAGTGACTACACTGGATTATAGGGGTGATGGAACAGTGATTACACTGGATTATAGGGGAGTTGTCCCCGTGATTACACTGTCTTATAGGGGAGATGGTCCCACTGATTACACTGGATTATAGGTGAGATGGTCCCCGTGATTACACTGGATTATAGGGAAGATATACCAGTGATTACACTGGAATATAGGGGAGATGGCCCCAGTGATTGCACTGGATTATAGAGGAGATACACCAGTGACTACACTGGAATATAGGGGAGATGGCCACAATGATTACACTTTATTATAGAGGGGATGGCCCAGTGATTACACTGGATTATAGAGGGGATGGCCCAGTGATTACACTGGATTATAGGGGTGATGGAACAATGATTACAATGGATTATAGGGGAGATGTCCCAGTGATTACACTGGATTATAGAGGGGATGGCCCAGTGATTACACTGGATTATAGGGGAGATGGGACCATGACTACACTGGAATATACGTGGGGGGATGGTCCCAATGAGTACACTGGATTATAGAGGAGATGGTCCCAGTGATTACACTGGATTATACGGGAGATGGTCCCACTGATTACACTGGATTATAGGTGAGATGGTCCCAGTGATTACACTGGATTATAGGGGAGATATACCAGTGATTACACTGGATTATAGAGGGGAATGGCCCAGTGACTATGCTGTGGTATAGAACGGATGGTCCCAGAGATTACACCTTGTCAATGTTACCGCACTGCTGAAACCATTGGGTTATGTTTCGAGCGGACCATTGGCCGGGGACCTGCAAAGAACAGTGAGGAACTATTTTCAGTCAATCAGTAGCGAGGGCAGAGGGTAGAGAGCAGAGGGCTTTACCTTCCAGTTGTGTGTTGTTTTAATGTTGACTCGAGCGAGGCTCCATGTCAGCCCCTGGCCTTGGCTCATGCACCACACTTTCTTTTTCTCCTGTGTTTCTTCCTCTACATAAACGTTCAAAGTACCTGTAAAAATACAAAGGCCAGTGAGGCTGACACTGGCATTGACCAGTATATTCTCTCTTACAAAGGAAAGGGCAGTGTGTTAGACACTGAGCCTTGTGTCGAGACACTGAGTCTGGGGAAGTCGAGTGCTAGACATGGGAACATAATGTCTCGGGTTCAAATTCGAGTAGGGATTAGTCAACATTGCACTATTATTGGGAGAATCTGTACTCTGTATCTAACCCATGCTGTATCGGTCTTGTGAATGATTCTCCTCCCAATCTCAAACAATCCTTCCACCGCTGATACAGTGACCGCTGATACTCAGACCACTGATACACTGACCGTTGATACACTGACCGCTGATACACTGACCCCTGATACAGTGACCCCTGATACAGTGACCTCTGATACAGTGACCCCTGATACACCAACCCCTGATATACTGACCCCTGATACACTGACCCCTGATACACCGACCCCTGATGCACCGAACCCTGAGACATTGACCCCTGATACACTGACACCTGATACACCGACCGCTGGTTCACTGACCCCTGATACACTGACCCCTGATACACTGACCCCTGATACACTGACCCCTGATATACTGACCCCTGATACACCGACCCCAGATACATCGACCGCTGATACACTGACCCTTGATACACCGACCCCTGATACGCTGACACCTGATACACCGACTGCTTATACACTGACCCCTGATACAATGACCCCTGATACAATGACCCCTGATACACCGACCACTGATACACCGACCCCTGATACACCGACCCCAGATACATCGACCGCTGATACACTGACCCCTGATACACCGACCTCTGATACGCTGACACCTGATACACCGACTGCTTATACACTGACCCCTGATACACTGACCGCTGATACACTGACCCCTGACACACTCACCGCTGATACACTGACCCCTGATACACTGACCACTGATATACCGACCCCTGATACACCGACTCCTGATACATCGACCGCTGATACACCGACTGCTGATACACCGACCGCTGATAGACTGATCCCTGATAAACTGACCCCTGAGACACTGCTGCCTGATACACCGACCCCTGATACACAGATCGCTGGTACACAGACCCCTTATACACTGACCCCTGATACACTGACCCCTGATACACCGACCCCTGATACACCGACGCCTGATACACCGACCCCTGATACACCGACCCCTGATACACCGACCCCTGATACACTGACACCTGATACACCGACCGCTGGTTCAATGAACCCTGATAGACTGATCCCTGATACACCGACCACTGATAGACCGACCACTGATAGATTAATCCCTGATAAACTGACCCCTGATACACTGACCCCTGATATACCAACCCTGATACACTGACGCCTGATACACTGACCTCTGATACACCGACCACTGATATACCGACCACTGATAGATTAATCCCTGATAAACTGACCCCTGATACACTGACCCCTGATATACCAACCCTGATACACTGACCCCTGATACACTGATGCCTGATACACTGACCGCTGATACACTGACCCCTAATATACCGTCCTCTGATACACCGACCACTGATACACTGACCCCTGATACAATGATCGCTGATACACTGACCACTGATTCACTGACCCCTGATACACTGAACTCTGATACACTGAACGCTGATACACTGACCCCTGATACAGTGACCCCTGATACACCAACCTCTGATATACTGACCCCTGATACACTGACCCCCGATACACCGACTCCTGATACATCGACCGCTGATACACCGACCGCTGATAGACTGATCCCTGATAAACTGACCCCTGAAACACTGATGCCTGATACACCGACCCCTGATACACAGACCCCTGATACACCGACCCCTGATACATCGACCCCTGATACACCGACCCTGATACACCGTCCCGTGATACACCGACCCCTGATACGCCGACCCCTGAAACATCGACCGCTGATACACCGGCCCCTGATATACCGACCCCTGATACACCGACCACTGATAGACTGACCCTTGATAAACTGACCCCTGATACACTGACCTCTGATACACCGACCACTGATATACCGACCACTGTTGGACTGATCCCTGATAAACTGAGCCCTGATACACTGACCCCTGATATACCAACCCTGATACACTGACCCCTGATACACTGACCCCTGATACTCTGACCGCTGATACACTGACCCCTGACACACCGACTGCTTATACACTGACCCCTGATACAATGACCCCTGATACAATGACCCCTGATACACTGACCGCTGATACACTGACCACTGACACACTGACCGCTGATACACTGACTCCTGATACACTGACCCCTGATACACTGACCCTGATACACCGACCCCTGATACACCGACCGCTGATAGACTGATCCCTGATAAACTGACCCCTGAAACACTGATGCCTGATACTCTGACCGCTGATGCACTGATCCCTGATACACTGACCCCCTGATATACCGATCCATGATACACCGACCCCTGATACACCGACCCCTGATACACCGACCTCTGATACACCGACCCCTGATACACCGACCGCTAATACACTGATCCCTGATAAACTGAGCCCTGATACACTGACCCCTGATATACCAACCCTGATACACTGACCCCTGATACACTGACCCCTGATACTCTGACCGCTGATACACTGACCCCTGACACACCGACTGCTTATACACTGACCCTTGATACAATGACCCCTGATACAATGACCCCTGATACACTGACCGCTGATACACTGACCACTGACACACTGACCGCTGATACACTGACTCCTGATACACTGACCCCTGATACACTGACCCTGATACACCGACCCCTGATACACCGACCGCTGATAGACTGATCCCTGATAAACTGACCCCTGAAACACTGATGCCTGATACTCTGACCGCTGATGCACTCATCCCTGATACACTGACCCCCTGATATATCGACCCATGATACACCGACCCCTGATACACCGACCCCTGATACACCGACCTCTGATACACCGACCCCTGATACACCGACCGCTAATACACTGAACCCTGATACACTGACCTCTGATACGCTGACAGCTGATACACTGATCTCTGATACACTGAGCCCTGATAAACTGAGCCCTGATACACCGACCCCTGATACACCGACCTCTGATACACTGAGTCCTGATACACTGAGCCCTGATACACTGACCCCTGATACATCGACCCCTGATACACCGAGCTCTAATACCGTGACCCCTGATACACTGATCCCTGATTCACTGACCCCTGATATACTGATCCCTGAGATACTGATCCCTGATACACCGGCCTCTGATAGACTGACCACTGATACACCGACCGCTGATACACCGACCTCTGATACACCGACCCCTGATACACCGACCCCGATACACTGCCCCTGATACACCGACCCCTGATACACCGACCCCTGAAACACAGACCCCTGATACACTGATCCCTGATAAGCTGACCCCTGAAACACTGACCCGCTGATAAACCGACCCCTGATACACCAACTGCTGATACACTGACCCCTGATACACCGAACCATTATACACCGACCCCTGACACACTGACCGCTGATACATTGACCCATGATAAACTGACCCCTGAAACACTGACCCGCTGATAAATCGACCCCTGATACACCGACCGCTGATACACTGACCCCTGATACACCGACCTCTGATACGCTGACAGCTGATACACTGACCCCTGATATACTGACCCCTGATACACTGACCCCTGATACACTGACCCCTGATACACTGACCCCTGATACACCGACCCCGATACACCGACCGCTAATACACTGACCCCTGATACACTGACACCTGATACACCGACCGCTGGTTCACCTACCCCTGATACAACGACCCCTGATAGACCGACCCCTGATACACTGACCGCTGATACACCGACCCCTGATACACTGACCCCTGGTATACTGACCCCTGATACACCGACCCCTGATACACCGACCCCGATACACTGTCACCTGATACACTGACCCCTGATACACTGACCCCCGATACAACACCCCTGATACACTAAATCCTGATACACTGACCCCTGATACTCTGACCCCTGATACTCTGACCCCTGATACTCTGACCCCTGATACACCGACTCTTGATACATCGACCGCTGATACACCGAATGCTGATACACCGACCGCTGATAGACTGATCCCTGATAAACTGACCCCTGAAACACTGATGCCTGATACATCGACCCCTGATACACAGATCGCTGGTACACAGACCCCTTATACACTGACCCCTGATACACCAACCCCTGATACACCGACCCCTGATACACCGAACCCTGATACACCGACCCCTGATACACCGACCCCTGATACACCGACCCCTGATACACCGACCCCTGATACACTGACACCTGATACACCGACCGCTGGTTCAATGAACCCTGATAGACTGATCCCTGATACACCGACCACTGATAGACCGACCACTGATAGATTGATCCCTGATAAACTGACCCCTGATACACTGACCCCTGATATACCAACCCTGATACACTGACCCCTGATACACTGATGCCTGATACACTGACCGCTGATACACTGACCCCTGATACACCGTCCTCTGATACACCGACCACTGATACACTGACCCCTGATACAATGACCGCTGATACACTGACCACTGATTCACTGACCCCTGATACACTGAACTCTGATACACTGAACGCTGATACACTGACCCCTGATACAGTGACCCCTGATACACCAACCTCTGATATACTGACCCCTGATACACTGACCCCTGATACACCGACTCCTGATACATCGACCGCTGATACACCGACCACTGATAGACTGATCCCTGATAAACTGACCCCTGAAACACTGATGCCTGATACACCGACCCCTGATACACAGACCCCTGATACACCGACCCCTGATACATCGACCCCTGATACACTGACCCTGATACACCGTCCCGTGATACACCGACCACTGATAGACTGACCCTTGATAAACTGACCCCTGATACACTGACCTCTGATACACCGACCACTGATACACCGACCACTGTTGGACTGATCCCTGATAAACTGACCCCTGATACACTGACCCCTGATATACCAACCCTGATACACTGACCCCTGATACACTGACCCCTGATACTCTGACTGCTGATACACTGACTCCTGATACACTGACCCCTGATACACTGACCCTGATACATCGACCCCTGATACATCGACCGCTGATAGACTGATCCCTGATAAACTGACCCCTGAAACACTGATGCCTGATACTCTGACCGCTGCTGCACTGACCCCTGATACACTGACCCCCTGATACACCGACCCCTGATACACCGACCCCTGATACACCGACCTCTGATACACCGACCCCTGATACACCGACCGCTAATACACTGAACCCTGATACACTGACCTCTGATACGCTGACAGCTGATACACTGACCTCTGATACACTGAGCCCTGATAAACTGAGCCCTGATACACCGACCCCTGATACACCGACCTCTGATACACTGAGTCCTGATACACTGACCCCTGATACACCGACGCCTGATACACCGACCCCTGATACATCGACCCCTGATACACCGAGCTCTAATACAGTGACCCCTGATACACTGATCCCTGATTCACTGACCCCTGATATACTGATCCCTGAGATACTGATCCCTGATACGCCGACCTCTGATAGACTGACCACTGATACACCGACCGCTGATACACCGACCCCTGATATACTGACCCCTGATACACTGCCCCTGATACACCGACCCCTGATACACCGACCCCTGATACACCGACTGCTGATACACTGACCCCTGATACACCGAACCATTATACACCGACCCCTGACACACTGACCGCTGATACATTGACCCATGATAAACTAACCCCTGAAACACTGACCCGCTGATAAACCGACCCCTGATACACCGACCGCTGATACACTGACCCCTGATACACCGACCCCTGATACACCGACCCCTGATACACCGACCCCTGATACACTGACACCTGATTCAGCGACCGCTGGTTCACTGACCCCTGATACACCGACCTCTAATACGCTGACAGCTGATACACTGACCCCTGATATACTGACCCCTGATACACTGACCCCTGATACACTGACCCCTGATACACCGACCCCGATACACCGACCGCTAATACACTGACCCCTGATACACTGACACCTGATACACCGACCGCTGATTCACCTACCCCTGATACAACGACCCCTGATAGACCGACCCCTGATACACTGACCGCTGATACACCGACCCCTGATACACCACCCCTGATACACCGATCCCTGATACAACGACTCCTGATACACTGACCCCTGATACACTGACCCCTGATACACCGAGCCCTGATACACCGACCGCTGATACACTGATCCCTGATAAGCTGACCCCTGAAACACTGACCCGCTTATAAACCGACCCCTGATACACCGACCGCTGATACACTGATCCCTGATACACTGACCCCTGATTCACTGACCCGCTGATAAACCGACCCTTGAGACACCGACCCCGATACACCGACCCCTGTTACACTGACCCCTGACACACTGACCGCTGATTAATTGACCCCTGATAAACTGACCCCTGAAACACTGACCCGCTGATAAACCGACCCCTGATATACCGACCGCTGATACACTGACCCCTGATACACCGACCCCTGATACACCGACCCCTGATACAGTGACCGCTGGTTCACTGAAACGTGATACACTGACAACTGATACGCTGACCCCTGATACACTGACCCCTGATAAACTGACCCCTCATACACCGACTCCTGATACACTGACCGCTGATACACCGACCCCTGATACACCGACCGCTAATACACTGACCCCTGATACATCGACCTCTGATATACCGACCGCTGATACACTGACCCCTGATAGACTGACCCCTGATACACCAACCCCTGATACACCGACCCCTGATACACCGACCCCTGATACACCGACCCCTGCCAAACTGAGCCCTGATACACTGAACCCTGATACACTGACCTGCTGATAAACTGACCCCTGATACACCGACCGCTGATACACTGACCCCTGATACACCGACCCCTGATACACCGACCCCTGATACACCGACCCCTGATACACCAACCGCTAATACACTGACCCCTGATACAATGACACCTGATACAGCGACCGCTGGTTCACTGACCCCTGATACACTGACCACTGATACGCTGACCCCTGATACACTGACCCCTGATAAACTGACCCCTCATACACTGACTCCTGATACACTGACCGCTGATACACTGACCCCTGATACACTGACCCCTGATACACCGACCTCTGATACGCTGACAGCTGATACACTGACCCCTGATACACTGACCCCTGATACACTGATCCATGATACACCGACCCCTGATACACCGACCCCTGATACACCGACCCCTGCCAAACTGACCCCTGATAGACTGACCCCTGATACACCGACCCCTGATCCAGTGACCCCTCATACACTGACCCCTCATACACTGACCCCTGATACACCGACCGCTGATACACAGACCCCTGATACACTGCCCCTGATACACCGACCCCTGATACACTGCCCCTGATACACAGACCCCTGATTCACTGACCCCTGTTACACCGACCCCTGATACACCGACCACTGATATACCGACGCTGATACACTCATGCCTGATACACCGAACCCTGATACACAGACCGCTGATACACTGACCCCTGATACACTGACCCCTGATAAACTGCCCGCTGATACACTGACCCCTGATACACTGATCCCTGATACACCGACTCTTGATACACCGACCCCTGATATACTGACCCCTGATACACTGACCGCTGATGCACCGACCCATTATACACCGTCCACTGAAACACTGACCGCTGATACATTGACCCCTGATACACTGACCACTGATACACTGACCCCTGATACACTTACCGCTGATACACTGATCCCTGATACACTGATCCTGATTCACTGACCGGCTGATAAACCGACCCCTGAGACACCGACCCCTGAGACACCGACCCCGATACACCGACCCCTGATACACTGACCCCTGATACACTGACACCTGATACACCGACCGCTGGTTCACTGACCCCTGATACACCGACCTCTGATACACCGACCGCTGACACACTGACCGTTGATACATTGACCCCTGATAAACTGACCCCTGAAACACTGACCCGCTGATAAACCGACCCCTGATATACCGACCGCTGATACACTGACCCCTGATACACCGACCCCTGATACACCGACCCCTGATACACCAACCCCTGATACACCGACCCCTGATACACCGACCCCTGATACACCAACCGCGAATACACTGACCCTTGATACACTGACACCTGATACAGCGACCGTTGATACACTGAACCCTGATACACTGACCACTGATACACTGACCCCTGATACACCGACCTCTGATACGCTGACAGCTGATACACTGACCCCTGATAGACTGCCCCTGATACACCGACCCCTGATCCACTGACCCCTGATACACTGACCACTGATACACTGACCCCTGATACACTGACCGCTGATTAACTGACCCCTGATACACCGACCCCTGATACACTGACCGCTGATACACTGAACCCTGATACACTGACCACTGATACACTGACCCCTGATACACCGACCTCTGATACGCTGACAGCTGATACACTGACCCCTGATAGACTGCCCCTGATACACCGACCCCTGATCCACTGACCCCTGATACACTGACCACTGATACGCTGACCCCTGATACACTGACCCCTGATACACCGACCCCTGATACACTGACCGATGATACACTGAACCCTGATACACTGACCACTGATACACTGACCCCTGATACACCGACCTCTGATACACTGACAGCTGATACACTGACCCCTGATAGACCGACCCCTGATACACCGACCCCTGATCCACTGACCCCTGATACACTGACCCCTGATACACCGACCTCTGATCCACTGACCCCTGATACACTGACCCCTGATAGACTGACCCCTGATACACCGACCCCTGATCCACTGACCCCTGATACACTGATCCCTGATACACCGACTCCTGATACACCGACCCCTGATATACTGACCCCTGATACACTGACCGCTGATACACCGACCCATTATACACCGTCCACTGAAACACTGACCGCTGATACATTGACCCCTGATACACTGACCACTGATACACCGAGCCCTTATACACTGACCGCTGATACACTGATCCCTGATACACTGATCCTGATTCACTGACCGGCTGATAAACCGACCCCTGAGACACCGACCCCGATACACCGACCCCTGATACACTGACCCCTGATACACTGACACCTGATACACCGACCGCTGGTTCACTGACCCCTGATACACCGACCACTGATACACCGACCGCTGACACACTGACCGTTGATACATTGACCCCTGATAAACTGACCCCTGAAACATTGACCCGCTGATAAACCGACCCCTGATACACCGACCGCGGATACACTGACCCCTGATACACCGACCCCTGATACACTGACCCCTGATAAACTGACCCCTGATACACCGACCCCTGATACACTGACCCCTGATAAACTGACCACTGATACACCGACCCCTTATACACTGACCGCTGATACACTGATCCCTGATACACTGATCCTGATTCACTGACCGGCTGATAAACCGACCCCTGAGACACCGACCCCGATACACCGACCCCTGATACACTGAACCCTGATACACAGACCACTGATACACTGACCCCTGATACACCGACCTCTGATATGCTGACAGCTGATACACTGACCCCTGATAGACTGACCCCTGATACACCGAGCCCTGATCCACTGACCCCTGATACACTGACCACTGATACGCTGACCCCTGATACACTAACCGCTGATAAACTGACCCCTGATACGCCGACCTCTGATACATTGACCGCTGATACATTGAACCCTGATACACTGACCACTGATACACTGACCCCTGTTACACCGACCTCTGATACGCTGACAGCTGATACACTGACCCCTGATAGACTGACCCCTGATACACCGACCCCTGATCCACTAACCCCTGATACACTGACCTCTGATACACCGACCTCTGATACGCTGACAGCTGATACACTGACCCCTGATAGACTGACCCCTGATACACCGACCCCTGATCCACTGACCCCTGATACAATGACCACTGATACGCTGACCCCTGATACACTGACCCCTGATAAACTGACCCCTGATACACCGACCCCTGATACACCGACCGCTGATACACTGAACCCTGATACACTGACCACTGATACACTGACCCCTGATACACCGACCTCTGATACGCTGACAGCTGATACACTGACCCCTGATACACCGACCCCTGATACACCGACCCCTGATACACCAACCCCTGCTACACTGAGCCCTGATACACTGAACCCTGATACACTGACCCGCTGATAAACCGACTCCTGATACACCGACCGCTGATACACTGACCTCTGATACACCGATCCCTGATACACCGACCCCTGATACACTGACCCCTGATACACTGACACCTGATACAGCGACCGCTGGTTCACTGACCCCTGATACACCGACCCCTGATACACCGACCCCTGATACACCAACCGCGAATACACTGACCCTTGATACACTGACACCTGATACAGCGACCGCTGGTTCACTGATTCCTGATACACTGACCACTGATACGTTGACCCCTGATACACTGAACCCTGATAAACTGACCCCTCATACACCGACTCCTGATACACTGACCGCTGATACACCGACCCCTGATACACTGACCCCTGATACACCGACCTCTGATTCGCTGACAGCTGATACACTGACCCCTGATACACTGACCCCTGATACACTGACCCCTGATACACCGACCCCTGATACACCGACCCCTGATACACCGACCCCTGCCAAACTGAGCCCTGATACACTGAACCCTGATACACTGACCTGCTGATACACCGACCCCTGATACACCAACCGCTAATACACTGACCCCTGATACACTGACACCTGATACAGCGACCGCTGGTTCACTGACCCCGATACACTGACCACTGATACGCTGACCCCTGATACACTGACCCCTGATAAACTGACCCCTGATACACCGACCCCTGATACACCGACTGCTGATACACTGACCCCTGATACACTGACCACTGATACACTGACCCCTGATACACCGACCTCTAATCCACTGACCCCTGATACACTGACCCCTGATAGACTGACCCCTGATACACCGACCCCTGATCCACTGACCCTGATACACTGACCCCTGATAGACTGACCCCTGATACACCGACCCCTGATACACCGACCCATGATACACTGACCCCTGATACATCGACCGCTGATACACTGACCCCTGATAGACTGACCCCTGATACACCGGCCCCTGATACACCGACCCCTGATACACTGACCCCTGATACACCGACCGCTGATACACAGACCCCTGATACACTGCCCCTGATACACCGACCCCTGATACACTGCCCCTGATACACAGACCCCTGATACACTGACCCCTGATACACCGACCCCTGATACACCGACCACTGATATACCGACGCTGATACACTCATGCCTGATACACCGACCCCTGATACACAGACCGCTGATACACTGACCCCTGATACACTGACCCCTGATACACTGACCGCTGATACACCGACCCATTATACACCGTCCACTGAAACACTGACCGCTGATACATTGACCCCTGATACACTGACCACTGATACACCGACCCCTGATACACTGACCGCTGATACACTGATCCCTGATACACTGATCCTGATTCACTGACCGGCTGATAAACCGACCCCTGAGACAACGACCCCGATACACCGATCCCTGATACACTGACCCCTGATACACTGACACCTGATACACCGACCGCTGGTTCACTGACCCCTGATACACCGACCTCTGATACACCGACCGCTGACACACTCACCGTTGATACATTGACCCCTGATAAACTGACCCCTGAAACACTGACCCGCTGATAAACCAACCCCTGATATACCGACCGCTGATACACTGACCCCTGATACACCGACCCCTGATACACCGACCCCTGATACACTGACCACTGATACACTGAACCCTGATCCACTGACCACTGATACACTGACCCCTGTTACACCGACCTCTGATACGCTGACAGCTGATACACTGACCCCTGATAGACTGACCCCTGATACACCGACCCCTGATCCACTGACCTCTGATACACTGAACCCTGATACACTGACCACTGATACACTGACCACTGATACGCTGACCCCTGATACACTGACCCCTGATAAACTGACCCCTGATACACCGACCCCTGATACACCGACCCCTGATACACTGAACCCTGATACACTGACCCCTGATACACCGACCTCTGATACGCTGACAGCTGATATACTGACCCCTGATACACCGACCCCTGATACACTGACCCCTGCTACACTGAGCCCTGATACATTGAACCCTGATACACTGACCCGCTGATAAACCGACTCCTGATACACCGACCGCTGATACACTGACCCCTGATACACCGACCCCTGATACACCGACCCCTGATACACCGACCCCTGATACACTGACCCCTGATACACTGACACCTGATACAGCGACCGCTGGTTCACTGACCCCTGATACACCGACCCCTGATACACCGACCCCTGATACACCAACCGCGAATACACTGACCCTTGATACACTGACACCTGATACACTGACCCCTGATAAACTGAGCCCTCATACACCGACTCCTGATACACTGACCGCTGATACACTGACCCCTGATACACTGACCCCTGATACACCGACCTCTGATATGCTGACAGCTGATACACTGACCCCTGATACACTGACCCCTGATACACCGACCCCTGATACACCGACCCCTGCCAAACTGAGCCCTGATACACTGAATCCTGATGCACTAACCTGCTGATAAACCGACCCCTGATACACCGACCGCTGATACACTGACCCCTGATACACCGACCCCTGATACACCGACCCCTGATACACCGACCCCTGATACACCAACCGCTAATACACTGACCCCTGATACACTGACACCTGATACAGCGACCGCTGGTTCACTGACCCCGATACACTGACCACTGATACGCTGACCCCTGATACACTGACCCCTGATAAACTGACCCCTGATACACCGACCCCTGATACACCGACCGCTGATACACTGACCCCTGATACACTGACCACTGATACACTGACCCCTGATACACCGACCTCTGATCCACTGACCCCTGATACACTGACCCCTGATAGACTGACCCCTGATACACCGACCCCTGATCCACTGACCCCTGATCCACTGACCCCTGATAGACTGACCCCTGATACACCGACCCCTGATACACCGACCCCTGATACACTGACCCCTGATACATCGACCGCTGATACACTGACCCCTGATAGACTGACCCCTGATACACCGGCCCCTGATACACCGACCCCTGATACACTGACCCCTGATACACCGACCGCTGATACACAGACCCCTGATACACTGCCCCTGATACACCGACCCCTGATACACAGCCCCTGATACACAGACCTCTGATACACTGACCCCTGATACACCGACCCCTGATACACCGACCACTGATATACCGACGCTGATACACTCATGCCTGATACACCGACCCCTGATACACAGACCGCTGATACACTGACCCCTGATACACTGACCCCTGATACACTCATCCCTGATACACCGACTCCTGATACACCGACCCCTGATATACTGACCCCTGATACACTGACCGCTGATGCACCGACCCCTTATACACTGACCGCTGATACACTGATCCCTGATACACTGATACTGATTCACTGACCGGCTGATAAACCGACCCCTGAGACACCGACCCCGATACACCGACCCCTGATACACTGACCCCTGATACACTGACACCTGATACACCGACCGCTGGTTCACTGACCCCTGATACACCGACCTCTGATACACCGAACGCTGACACACTGACCGTTGATACATTGACCCCTGATAAACTGACCCCTGAAACACTGACCCGCTGATAAACCGACCCCTGATATACCGACCGCTGATACACTGACCCCTGATACACCGACCCCTGATACACCGACCCCTGATACACCGACCCCTGATACACCAACCATGAATACACTGACCCTTGATACACTGACACCTGATACAGCGACCGCTGGTTCACTGACCCCTGATACACTGACCACTGATACGCTGACCCCTGATACACTGACCTCTGATAAACTGACCCCTGATACACCGACCCCTGATAAACCGACCGCTGATACACTGAACCCTGATACACTGACCACTGATACACTGACCCCTGATACACCGACCTCTGATACGCTGACAGCTGATACACTGACCCCTGATAGACTGCCCCTGATACTCCGACCCCTGATCCACTGGCCCCTGATACACTGACCACTGATACGCTGACCCCTGATACACTGACCGCTGATAAACTGACCCCTGATAAACCGACCCCTGATACACTGACCGCTGATACACTGAACCCTGATACACCGACCTCTGATACGCTGACAGCTGATACACTGGCCCCTGATAGACCGACCCCTGATACACCGACCCCTGATCCACTGACCCCTGATACACTGACCCCTGATACACCGACCTCTGATACACTGACCCCTGATACACCGACTCCTGATACACCGACTCCTGATACACCGACCCCTGATATACTGACCCCTGATACACTGACCGCTGATACACCGACCCATTATACACCGTCCACTGAAACACTGACCGCTGATACATTGACCCCTGATACACTGACCACTGATACACCGAGCCCTTATACACTGACCGCTGATACACTGATCCCTGATACACTGATCCTGATTCACTGACCGGCTGATAAACCGACCCCTGAGACACCGACCCCGATACACCGACCCCTGATACACTGACCCCTGATACACTGACACCTGATACACCGACCGCTGGTTCACTGACCCCTGATACACCGACCACTGATACACCGACCGCTGACACACTGACCGTTGATACATTGACCCCTGATAAACTGACCCCTGAAACATTGACCCGCTGATAAACCGACCCCTGATACACCGACCGCGGATACACTGACCCCTGATACACCGACCCCTGATACACTGACCCCTGATAAACTGACCCCTGATACACCGACCCCTGATACACCGACCCCTGATACACTGACCCCTGATACATCGACCGCTGATACACTGACCCCTGATAGACTGACCCCTGATACACCGGCCCCTGATACACCGACCCCTGATACACTGACCCCTGATACACCGACCGCTGATACACAGACCCCTGATACACTGCCCCTGATACACCGACCCCTGATACACAGCCCCTGATACACAGACCTCTGATACACTGACCCCTGATACACCGACCCCTGATACACCGACCACTGATATACCGACGCTGATACACTCATGCCTGATACACCGACCCCTGATACACAGACCGCTGATACACTGACCCCTGATACACTGACCCCTGATACACTCATCCCTGATACACCGACTCCTGATACACCGACCCCTGATATACTGACCCCTGATACACTGACCGCTGATGCACCTACCCCTTATACACTGACCGCTGATACACTGATCCCTGATACACTGATCCTGATTCACTGACCGGCTGATAAACCGACCCCTGAGACACCGACCCCGATACACCGACCCCTGATACACTGACCCCTGATACACTGACACCTGATACACCGACCGCTGGTTCACTGACCCAAGATACACCGACCTCTGATACACCGAACGCTGACACACTGACCGTTGATACATTGACCCCTGATAAACTGACCCCTGAAACACTGACCCGCTGATAAACCGACCCCTGATATACCGACCGCTGATACACTGACCCCTGATACACCGACCCCTGATACACCGACCCCTGATACACCGACCCCTGATACACCAACCATGAATACACTGACCCTTGATACACTGACACCTGATACAGCGACCGCTGGTTCACTGACCCCTGATACACTGACCACTGATACGCTGACCCCTGATAGACTGACCCCTGATAAACTGACCCCTGATACACCGACCCCTGATAAACCGACCGCTGATACACTGAACCCTGATACACTGACCACTGATACACTGACCCCTGATACACCGACCTCTGATACGCTGACAGCTGATACACTGACCCCTGATAGACTGCCCCTGATACTCCGACCCCTGATCCACTGGCCCCTGATACACTGACCACTGATACGCTGACCCCTGATACACTGACCGCTGATAAACTGACCCCTGATAAACCGACCCCTGATACACTGACCGCTGATACACTGAACCCTGATACACCGACCGCTGACACACTGACCGTTGATACATTGACCCCTGATAAACTGACCCCTGAAACATTGACCCGCTGATAAACCGACCCCTGATACACCGACCGCGGATACACTGACCCCTGATACACCGACCCCTGATACACTGACCCCTGATAAACTGACCCCTGATACACCGACCCCTGATACACTGACCCCTGATAAACTGAACACTGATACACCGACCCCTTATACACTGACCGCTGATACACTGATCCCTAATACACTGATCCTGATTCACTGACCGGCTGATAAACCGACCCCTGAGACACCGACCCCGATATACCGACCCCTGATACACTGAACCCTGATACACAGACCACTGATACACTGACCCCTGATACACCGACCTCTGATATGCTGACAGCTGATACACTGACCCCTGATAGACTGACCCCTGATACACCGAGCCCTGATCCACTGACCCCTGATACACTGACCACTGATACGCTGACCCCTGATACACTAACCGCTGATAAACTGACCCCTGATACGCCGACCTCTGATACACTGACCGCTGATACATTGAACCCTGATACACTGACCACTGATACACTGACCCCTGATACACCGACCCCTGATCCACTGACCCCTGATCCACTGACCCCTGATAGACTGACCCCTGATACACCGACCCCTGATACACCGACCCCTGATACACTGACCCCTGATACATCGACCGCTGATACACTGACCCCTGATAGACTGACCCCTGATACACCGGCCCCTGATACACCGACCCCTGATACACTGACCCCTGATACACCGACCGCTGATACACAGACCCCTGATACACTGCCCCTGATACACCGACCCCTGATACACAGCCCCTGATACACAGACCTCTGATACACTGACCCCTGATACACCGACCCCTGATACACCGACCACTGATATACCGACGCTGATACACTCATGCCTGATACACCGACCCCTGATACACAGACCGCTGATACACTGACCCCTGATACACTGACCCCTGATACACTCATCCCTGATACACCGACTCCTGATACACCGACCCCTGATATACTGACCCCTGATACACTGACCGCTGATGCACCGACCCCTTATACACTGACCGCTGATACACTGATCCCTGATACACTGATCCTGATTCACTGACCGGCTGATAAACCGACCCCTGAGACACCGACCCCGATACACCGACCCCTGATACACTGACCCCTGATACACTGACACCTGATACACCGACCGCTGGTTCACTGACCCCTGATACACCGACCTCTGATACACCGAACGCTGACACACTGACCGTTGATACATTGACCCCTGATAAACTGACCCCTGAAACACTGACCCGCTGATAAACCGACCTCTGATATACCGACCGCTGATACACTGACCCCTGATACACCGACCCCTGATACACCGACCCCTGATACACCGACCCCTGATACACCAACCATGAATACACTGACCCTTGATACACTGACACCTGATACAGCGACCGCTGGTTCACTGACCCCTGATACACTGACCACTGATACGCTGACCCCTGATACACTGACCCCTGATAAACTGACCCCTGATACACCGACCCCTGATAAACCAACCGCTGGTACACTGAACCCTGATACACTGACCACTGATACACTGACCCCTGATACACCGACCTCTGATACGCTGACAGCTGATACACTGACCCCTGATAGACTGCCCCTGATACTCCGACCCCTGATCCACTGGCCCCTGATACACTGACCACTGATACGCTGACCCCTGATACACTGACCGCTGATAAACTGACCCCTGATAAACCGACCCCTGATACACTGACCGCTGATACACTGAACCCTGATACACCGACCTCTGATACGCTGACAGCTGATACACTGGCCCCTGATAAACCGACCCCTGATACACCGACCCCTGATCCACTGACCCCTGATACACTGACCCCTGATACACCGACCTCTGATACACTGACCCCTGATACACCGACTCCTGATACACCGACTCCTGATACACCGACCCCTGATATACTGACCCCTGATACACTGACCGCTGATACACCGACCCATTATACACCGTCCACTGAAACACTGACCGCTGATACATTGACCCCTGATACACTGACCACTGATACACCGAGCCCTTATACACTGACCGCTGATACACTGATCCCTGATACACTGATCCTGATTCACTGACCGGCTGATAAACCGACCCCTGAGACACCGACCCCGATACACCGACCCCTGATACACTGACCCCTGATACACTGACACCTGATACACCGACCGCTGGTTCACTGACCCCTGATACACCGACCACTGATACATCGACCGCTGACACACTGACCGTTGATACACCGACCCCTGATAAACTGACCCCTGAAACATTGACCCGCTGATAAACCGACCCCTGATACACCGACCGCGGATACACTGACCCCTGATACACCGACCCCTGATACACTGACCCCTGATAAACTGACCCCTGATACACCGACCCCTGATACACTGACCCCTGATAAACTGACCACTGATACACCGACCCCTTATACACTGACCGCTGATACACTGATCCCTGATACACTGATCCTGATTCACTGACCGGCTGATAAACCGACCCCTGAGACACCGACCCCGATACACCGACCCCTGATACACTGAACCCTGATACACAGACCACTGATACACTGACCCCTGATACACCGACCTCTGATATGCTGACAGCTGATACACTGACCCCTGATAGACTGACCCCTGATACACCGAGCCCTGATCCACTGACCCCTGATACACTGACCACTGATACGCTGACCCCTGATACACTAACCGCTGATAAACTGACGCCTGATACGCCGACCTCTGATACACTGACCGCTGATACATTGAACCCTGATACACTGACCACTGATACACTGACCCCTGATACACCGACCTCTGATACGCTGACAGCTGATACACTGACCCCTGATAGACTGACCCCTGATACACCGACCCCTGATCCACTGACCCCTGATACACTGACCTCTGATACACCGACCTCTGATACGCTGACAGCTGATACATTGACCCCTGATAGACTGACCCCTGATACACCAACCCCTGATCCACTGACCCCTGATACAATGACCACTGATACGCTGACCCCTGATACACTGACCCCTGATAAACTGACCCCTGATACACCGACCCCTGATACACCGACCGCTGATACACTGAACCCTGATACACTGACCACTGATACACTGACCCCTGATACACCGACCTCTGATACGCTGACAGCTGATACACCGACCCCTGATACACCAACCCCTGCTACACTGAGCCCTGATACACTGAACCCTGATACACTGACCCGCTGATAAACCGACTCCTGATACACCGACCGCTGATACACTGACCTCTGATACACCGACCCCTGATACACCGACCCCTGATACACCGACCCCTGATACACCGACCCCTGATACACTGACCCCTGATACACTGACACCTGATACAGCGACCGCTGGTTCACTGACCCCTGATACACCGACCCCTGATACACCGACCCCTGATACACCAACCGCGAATACACTGACCCTTGATACACTGACACCTGATACAGCGACCGCTGGTTCACTGATTCCTGATACACTGACCACTGATACGTTGACCCCTGATACACTGAACCCTGATAAACTGACCCCTCATACACCGACTCCTGATACACTGACCGCTGATACACTGACCCCTGATACACTGACCCCTGATACACCGACCTCTGATTCGCTGACAGCTGATACACTGACCCCTGATACACTGACCCCTGATACACCGACCCCTGATACACCGACCCCTGATACACCGACCCCTGCCAAACTGAGCCCTGATACACTGAACCCTGATACACTGACCTGCTGATACACCGACCCCTGATACACCAACCGCTAATACACTGACCCCTGATACACTGACACCTGATACAGCGACCGCTGGTTCACTGACCCCTGATACACTGACCACTGATACACTGACCCCTGATACACTGACCCCTGATAAACTGACCCCTGATACACCGACCCCTGATACACCGACCGCTGATACACTGACCCCTGATACACTGACCACTGATACACTGACCCCTGATACACCGACCTCTAATCCACTGACCCCTGATACACTGACCCCTGATAGACTGACCCCTGATACACCGACCCCTGATCCACTGACCCTGATACACTGACCCCTGATAGACTGACCCCTGATACACCGACCCCTGATACATCGACCCATGATACACTGACCCCTGATACATCGACCGCTGATACACTGACCCCTGATAGACTGACCCCTGATACACCGACCCCTGATACACCGACCCCTGATACACTGACCCCTGATACACCGACCGCTGATACACAGACCCCTGATACACTGCCCCTGATACACCGACCCCTGATACACTGCCCCTGATACACAGACCCCTGATACACTGACCCCTGATACACCGACCCCTGATACACCGACCACTGATATGCCGACGCTGATACACTGACCCCTGATACACTGACACCTGATACAGCGACCGCTGGTTCACTGACCCCTGATACACCGACCCCTGATACACCGACCCCTGATACACCAACCGCGAATACACTGACCCTTGATACACTGACCCCTGATACACTGACCACTGATACACCGACCCATTATACACCGTCCACTGAAACACTGACCGCTGATACATTAACCCCTGATACACTGACCACTGATACACCGACCCCTGATACACTGACCGCTGATACACTGATCCCTGATACACTGATCCTGATTCACTGACCGGCTGATAAACCGACCCCTGAGACAACGACCCCGATACACCGATCCCTGATACACTGACCGCTGATACACTGACACCTGATACACCGACCGCTGGTTCACTGACCCCTGATACACCGACCTCTGATACACCGACCGCTGACACACTCACCGTTGATACATTGACCCCTGATAAACTGACCCCTGAAACACTGACCCGCTGATAAACCAACCCCTGATATACCGACCGCTGATACACTGACCCCTGATACACCGACCCCTGATCCACCGACCCCTGATACACTGCCCCTGATACACAGACCCCTGATACACTGACCCCTGATACACCGACCCCTGATACACCGACCACTGATATGCCGACGCTGATACACTGACCCCTGATACACTGACAGCTGATACAGCGACCGCTGGTTCACTGATCCCTGATACACTGACCACTGATACGCTGACTCCTGATACACTGACCCCTGATAAACTGACCCCTGATACACCGACCCCTGATAAACCGACCGCTGATCCACTGGCCCCTGATACACTGACCACTGATACGCTGACCCCTGATACACTGACCGCTGATAAACTGACCCCTGATAAACCGACCCCTGATACACTGACCGCTGATACACTGAACCCTGATACACCGACCTCTGATACGCTGACAGCTGATACACTGGCCCCTGATAGACCGACCCCTGATACACCGACCCCTGATCCACTGACCCCTGATACACTGACCCCTGATACACCGACCTCTGATACACTGACCCCTGATACACCGACTCCTGATACACCGACTCCTGATACACCGACCCCTGATATACTGACCCCTGATACACTGACCGCTGATACACCGACCCATTATACACCGTCCACTGAAACACTGACCGCTGATACATTGACCCCTGATACACTGACCACTGATACACCGAGCCCTTATACACTGACCGCTGATACACTGATCCCTGATACACTGATCCTGATTCACTGACCGGCTGATAAACCGACCCCTGAGACACCGACCCCGATACACCGACCCCTGATACACTGACCCCTGATACACTGACACCTGATACACCGACCGCTGGTTCACTGACCCCTGATACACCGACCACTGATACACCGACCGCTGACACACTGACCGTTGATACATTGACCCCTGATAAACTGACCCCTGAAACATTGACCCGCTGATAAACCGACCCCTGATACACCGACCGCGGATACACTGACCCCTGATACACCGACCCCTGATACACTGACCCCTGATAAACTGACCCCTGATACACCGACCCCTGATACACTGACCCCTGATAAACTGACCACTGATACACCGACCCCTTATACACTGACCGCTGATACACTGATCCCTGATACACTGATCCTGATTCACTGACCGGCTGATAAACCGACCCCTGAGACACCGACCCCGATACACCGACCCCTGATACACTGAACCCTGATACACAGACCACTGATACACTGACCCCTGATACACCGACCTCTGATATGCTGACAGCTGATACACTGACCCCTGATAGACTGACCCCTGATACACCGAGCCCTGATCCACTGACCCCTGATACACTGACCACTGATACGCTGACCCCTGATACACTAACCGCTGATAAACTGACCCCTGATACGCCGACCTCTGATACACTGACCGCTGATACATTGAACCCTGATACACTGACCACTGATACACTGACCCCTGTTACACCGACCTCTGATACGCTGACAGCTGATACACTGACCCCTGATAGACTGACCCCTGATACACCGACCCCTGATCCACTGACCCCTGATACACTGACCTCTGATACACCGACCTCTGATACGCTGACAGCTGATACATTGACCCCTGTTAGACTGACCCCTGATACACCAACCCCTGATCCACTGACCCCTGATACAATGACCACTGATACGCTGACCCCTGATACACTGACCCCTGATAAACTGACCCCTGATACACCGACCCCTGATACACCGACCGCTGATACACTGAACCCTGATACACTGACCACTGATACACTGACCCCTGATACACCGACCTCTGATACGCTGACAGCTGATACACCGACCCCTGATAGACTGACCCCTGATACACCGACCCCTGATCCACTGACCCCTGATACACTGACCTCTGATACACCGACCTCTGATACGCTGACAGCTGATACATTGACCCCTGATAGACTGACCCCTGATACACCAACCCCTGATCCACTGACCCCTGATACAATGACCACTGATACGCTGACCCCTGATACACTGACCCCTGATAAACTGACCCCTGATACACCGACCCCTGATACACCGACCGCTGATACACTGAACCCTGATACACTGACCACTGATACACTGACCCCTGATACACCGACCTCTGATACGCTGACAGCTGATACACCGACCCCTGATACACCAACCCCTGCTACACTGAGCCCTGATACACTGAACCCTGATACACTGACCCGCTGATAAACCGACTCCTGATACACCGACCGCTGATACACTGACCTCTGATACACCGACCCCTGATACACCGACCCCTGATACACCGACCCCTGATACACCGACCCCTGATACACTGACCCCTGATACACTGACACCTGATACAGCAACCGCTGGTTCACTGACCCCTGATACACCGACCCCTGATACACCGACCCCTGATACACCAACCGCGAATACACTGACCCTTGATACACTGACACCTGATACAGCGACCGCTGGTTCACTGATTCCTGATACACTGACCACTGATACGTTGACCCCTGATACACTGAACCCTGATAAACTGACCCCTCATACACCGACTCCTGATACACTGACCGCTGATACACCGACCCCTGATCCACTGACCCTGATACACTGACCCCTGATAGACTGACCCCTGATACACCGACCCCTGATACATCGACCCATGATACACTGACCCCTGATACATCGACCGCTGATACACTGACCCCTGATAGACTGACCCCTGATACACCGACCCCTGATACACCGACCCCTGATACACTGACCCCTGATACACCGACCGCTGATACACAGACCCCTGATACACTGGCCCTGATACACCGACCCCTGATACACTGCCCCTGATACACAGACCCCTGATACACTGACCCCTGATACACCGACCCCTGATACACCGACCACTGATATGCCGACGCTGATACACTGACCCCTGATACACTGACACCTGATACAGCGACCGCTGGTTCACTGACCCCTGATACACCGACCCCTGATACACCGACCCCTGATACACCAACCGCGAATACACTGACCCTTGATACACTGACCCCTGATACACTGACCACTGATATACCGACCCATTATACACCGTCCACTGAAACACTGACCGCTGATACATTGACCCCTGATACACTGACCACTGATACACCGACCCCTGATACACTGACCGCTGATACACTGATCCCTGATACACTGATCCTGATTCACTGACCGGCTGATAAACCGACCCCTGAGACAACGACCCCGATACACCGATCCCTGATACACTGACCGCTGATACACTGACACCTGATACACCGACCGCTGGTTCACTGACCCCTGATACACCGACCTCTGATACACCGACCGCTGACACACTCACCGTTGATACATTGACCCCTGATAAACTGACCCCTGAAACACTGACCCGCTGATAAACCAACCCCTGATATACCGACCGCTGATACACTGACCCCTGATACACCGACCCCTGATCCACCGACCCCTGATACACTGACCGCTGATACACTGAACCCTGATCCACTGACCACTGATACACTGACCCCTGTTACACCGACCTCTGATACGCTGACAGCTGATACACTGACCCCTGATAGACTGACCCCTGATACACCGACCCCTGATCCACTGACCCCTGATACACTGACCTCTGATACACCGACCTCTGATACGCTGACAGCTGATACACAGACCCCTGATAGACTGACCCCTGATACACCGACCCCTAATCCACTGACCCCTGATACACTGACCACTGATACGCTGACCCCTGATACACTGACCCCTGATAAACTGACCCCTGATACACCGACCCCTGATACACCGACCGCTGATACACTGAACCCTGATACACTGACCACTGATACACTGACCCCTGATACACCGACCTCTGATACGCTGACAGCTGATATACTGACCCCTGATACACCGACCCCTGATACACTGACCCCTGATACACCGACCCCTGATACACCGACCCCTGCTACACTGAGCCCTGATACATTGAACCCTGATACACTGACCCGCTGATAAACCGACTCCTGATACACCGACCGCTGATACACTGACCCCTGATACACCGACCCCTGATACACCGACCCCTGATACACCGACCCCTGATACACTGACCCCTGATACACTGACACCTGATACAGCGACCGCTGGTTCACTGACCCCTGATACACCGACCCCTGATACACCGACCCCTGATACACCAACCGCGAATACACTGACCCTTGATACACTGACACCTGATACACTGACCCCTGATAAACTGACCCCTCATACACCGACTCCTGATACACTGACCGCTGATACACTGACCCCTGATACACTGACCCCTGATACACCGACCTCTGATATGCTGACAGCTGATACACTGACCCCTGATACACTGACCCCTGATACACCGACCCCTGATACACCGACCCCTGCCAAACTGAGCCCTGATACACTGAATCCTGATACACTAACCTGCTGATAAACCGACCCCTGATACACCGACCGCTGATACACTGACCCCTGATACACCGACCCCTGATACACCGACCCCTGATACACCGACCCCTGATACACCAACCGCTAATACACTGACCCCTGATACACTGACACCTGATACAGCGACCGCTGGTTCACTGACCCCGATACACTGACCACTGATACGCTGACCCCTGATACACTGACCCCTGATAAACTGACCCCTGATACACCGACCCCTGATACACCGACCGCTGATACACTGACCCCTGATACACTGACCACTGATACACTGACCCCTGATACACCGACCTCTGATCCACTGACCCCTGATACACTGACCCCTGATAGACTGACCCCTGATACACCGACCCCTGATCCACTGACCCCTGATCCACTGACCCCTGATAGACTGACCCCTGATACACCGACCCCTGATACACCGACCCCTGATACACTGACCCCTGATACATCGACCGCTGATACACTGACCCCTGATAGACTGACCCCTGATACACCGGCCCCTGATACACCGACCCCTGATATACTGACCCCTGATACACCGACCGCTGATACACAGACCCCTGATACACTGCCCCTGATACACCGACCCCTGATACACAGCCCCTGATACACAGACCTCTGATACACTGACCCCTGATACACCGACCCCTGATACACCGACCACTGATATACCGACGCTGATACACTCATGCCTGATACACCGACCCCTGATACACAGACCGCTGATACACTGACCCCTGATACACTGACCCCTGATACACTCATCCCTGATACACCGACTCCTGATACACCGACCCCTGATATACTGACCCCTGATACACTGACCGCTGAGACACCGACCCCGATACACCGACCCCTGATACACTGACCCCTGATACACTGACACCTGATACACCGACCGCTGGTTCACTGACCCCTGATACACCGACCTCTGATACACCGAACGCTGACACACTGACCGTTGATACATTGACCCCTGATAAACTGACCCCTGAAACACTGACCCGCTGATAAACCGACCCCTGATATACCGACCGCTGATACACTGACCCCTGATACACCGACCCCTGATACACCGACCCCTGATACACCGACCCCTGATACACTGAACCCTGATACACTGACCACTGATACGCTGACCCCTGATACACTGACCCCTGATACACCGACCCCTGATACATCGACCCATGATACACTGACCCCTGATACATCGACCGCTGATACACTGACCCCTGATAGACTGACCCCTGATACACCGACCCCTGATACACCGACCCCTGATACACTGACCCCTGATACACCGACCGCTGATACACAGACCCCTGATACACTGCCCCTGATACACCGACCCCTGATACACTGCCCCTGATACACAGACCCCTGATACACTGACCCCTGATACACCGACCCCTGATACACCGACCACTGATATGCCGACGCTGATACACTGACCCCTGATACACTGACACCTGATACAGCGACCGCTGGTTCACTGACCCCTGATACACCGACCCCTGATACACCGACCCCTGATACACCAACCGCGAATACACTGACCCTTGATACACTGACCCCTGATACACTGACCACTGATACACCGACCCATTATACACCGTCCACTGAAACACTGACCGCTGATACATTAACCCCTGATACACTGACCACTGATACACCGACCCCTGATACACTGACCGCTGATACACTGATCCCTGATACACTGATCCTGATTCACTGACCGGCTGATAAACCGACCCCTGAGACAACGACCCCGATACACCGATCCCTGATACACTGACCGCTGATACACTGACACCTGATACACCGACCGCTGGTTCACTGACCCCTGATACACCGACCTCTGATACACCGACCGCTGACACACTCACCGTTGATACATTGACCCCTGATAAACTGACCCCTGAAACACTGACCCGCTGATAAACCAACCCCTGATATACCGACCGCTGATACACTGACCCCTGATACACCGACCCCTGATCCACCGACCCCTGATACACTGCCCCTGATACACCGACCCCTGATACACCGACCACTGATATGCCGACGCTGATACACTGACCCCTGATACACTGACACCTGATACAGCGACCGCTGGTTCACTGATCCCTGATACACTGACCACTGATACGCTGACTCCTGATACACTGACCCCTGATAAACTGACCCCTGATACACCGACCCCTGATAAACCGACCGCTGATACACTGAACCCTGATACACTGACCACTGATACACTGACCCCTGATACACCGACCTCTGATACGCTGACAGCTGATACACTGACCCCTGATAGACTGCCCCTGATACTCTGACCCCTGATCCACTGGCCCCTGATACACTGACCACTGATACGCTGACCCCTGATACACTGACCGCTGATAAACTGACCCCTGATAAACCGACCCCTGATACACTGACCGCTGATACACTGAACCCTGATACACCGACCTCTGATACGCTGACAGCTGATACACTGGCCCCTGATAGACCGACCCCTGATACACCGACCCCTGATCCACTGACCCCTGATACACTGACCCCTGATACACCGACCTCTGATACACTGACCCCTGATACACCGACTCCTGATACACCGACTCCTGATACACCGACCCCTGATATACTGACCCCTGATACACTGACCGCTGATACACCGACCCATTATACACCGTCCACTGAAACACTGACCACTGATACACCGAGCCCTTATACACTGACCGCTGATACACTGATCCCTGATACACTGATCCTGATTCACTGACCGGCTGATAAACCGACCCCTGAGACACCGACCCCGATACACCGACCCCTGATACACTGACCCCTGATACACTGACACCTGATACACCGACCGCTGGTTCACTGACCCCTGATACACCGACCACTGATACACCGACCGCTGACACACTGACCGTTGATACATTGACCCCTGATAAACTGACCCCTGAAACATTGACCCGCTGATAAACCGACCCCTGATACACCGACCACGGATACACTGACCCCTGATACACCGACCCCTGATACACTGACCCCTGATAAACTGACCCCTGATACACCGACCCCTGATACACTGACCCCTGATAAACTGACCACTGATACACCGACCCCTTATACACTGACCGCTGATACACTGATCCCTGATACACTGATCCTGATTCACTGACCGGCTGATAAACCGACCCCTGAGACACCGACCCCGATACACCGACCCCTGATACACTGAACCCTGATACACAGACCACTGATACACTGACCCCTGATACACCGACCTCTGATATGCTGACAGCTGATACACTGACCCCTGATAGACTGACCCCTGATACACCGAGCCCTGATCCACTGACCCCTGATACACTGACCACTGATACGCTGACCCCTGATACACTAACCGCTGATAAACTGACCCCTGATACGCCGACCTCTGATACACTGACCGCTGATACATTGAACCCTGATACACTGACCACTGATACACTGACCCCTGTTACACCGACCTCTGATACGCTGACAGCTGATACACTGACCCCTGATAGACTGACCCCTGATACACCGACCCCTGATCCACTGACCCCTGATACACTGACCTCTGATACACCGACCTCTGATACGCTGACAGCTGATACATTGACCCCTGTTAGACTGACCCCTGATACACCAACCCCTGATCCTCTGACCCCTGATACAATGACCACTGATACGCTGACCCCTGATACACTGACCCCTGATAAACTGACCCCTGATACACCGACCCCTGATACACCGACCGCTGATACACTGAACCCTGATACACTGACCACTGATACACTGACCCCTGATACACCGACCTCTGATACGCTGACAGCTGATACACCGACCCCTGATAGACTGACCCCTGATACACCGACCCCTGATCCACTGACCCCTGATACACTGACCTCTGATACACCGACCTCTGATACGCTGACAGCTGATACATTGACCCCTGATAGACTGACCCCTGATACACCAACCCCTGATCCACTGACCCCTGATACAATGACCACTGATACGCTGACCCCTGATACACTGACCCCTGATAAACTGACCCCTGATACACCGACCCCTGATACACCGACCGCTGATACACTGAACCCTGATACACTGACCACTGATACACTGACCCCTGATACACCGACCTCTGATACGCTGACAGCTGATACACCGACCCCTGATACACCAACCCCTGCTACACTGAGCCCTGATACACTGAACCCTGATACACTGACCCGCTGATAAACCGACTCCTGATACACCGACCGCTGATACACTGACCTCTGATACACCGACCCCTGATACACCGACCCCTGATACACCGACCCCTGATACACCGACCCCTGATACACTGACCCCTGATACACTGACACCTGATACAGCAACCGCTGGTTCACTGACCCCTGATACACCGACCCCTGATACACCGACCCCTGATACACCAACCGCGAATACACTGACCCTTGATACACTGACACCTGATACAGCGACCGCTGGTTCACTGATTCCTGATACACTGACCACTGATACGTTGACCCCTGATACACTGAACCCTGATAAACTGACCCCTCATACACCGACTCCTGATACACTGACCGCTGATACACCGACCCCTGATCCACTGACCCTGATACACTGACCCCTGATAGACTGACCCCTGATACACCGACCCCTGATACATCGACCCATGATACACTGACCCCTGATACATCGACCGCTGATACACTGACCCCTGATAGACTGACCCCTGATACACCGACCCCTGATACACCGACCCCTGATACACTGACCCCTGATACACCGACCGCTGATACACAGACCCCTGATACACTGGCCCTGATACACCGACCCCTGATACACTGCCCCTGATACACAGACCCCTGATACACTGACCCCTGATACACCGACCCCTGATACACCGACCACTGATATGCCGACGCTGATACACTGACCCCTGATACACTGACACCTGATACAGCGACCGCTGGTTCACTGACCCCTGATACACCGACCCCTGATACACCGACCCCTGATACACCAACCGCGAATACACTGACCCTTGATACACTGACCCCTGATACACTGACCACTGATACACCGACCCATTATACACCGTCCACTGAAACACTGACCGCTGATACATTGACCCCTGATACACTGACCACTGATACACCGACCCCTGATACACTGACCGCTGATACACTGATCCCTGATACACTGATCCTGATTCACTGACCGGCTGATAAACCGACCCCTGAGACAACGACCCCGATACACCGATCCCTGATACACTGACCGCTGATACACTGACACCTGTTACACCGACCGCTGGTTCACTGACCCCTGATACACCGACCTCTGATACACCGACCGCTGACACACTCACCGTTGATACATTGACCCCTGATAAACTGACCCCTGAAACACTGACCCGCTGATAAACCAACCCCTGATATACCGACCGCTGATACACTGACCCCTGATACACCGACCCCTGATCCACCGACCCCTGATACACTGACCGCTGATACACTGAACCCTGATCCACTGACCACTGATACACTGACCCCTGTTACACCGACCTCTGATACGCTGACAGCTGATACACTGACCCCTGATAGACTGACCCCTGATACACCGACCCCTGATCCACTGACCCCTGATACACTGACCTCTGATACACCGACCTCTGATACGCTGACAGCTGATACACAGACCCCTGATAGACTGACCCCTGATACACCGACCCCTAATCCACTGACCCCTGATACACTGACCACTGATACGCTGACCCCTGATACACTGACCCCTGATAAACTGACCCCTGATACACCGACCCCTGATACACCGACCGCTGATACACTGAACCCTGATACACTGACCACTGATACACTGACCCCTGATACACCGACCTCTGATACGCTGACAGCTGATATACTGACCCCTGATACACCGACCCCTGATACACTGACCCCTGATACACCGACCCCTGATACACCGACCCCTGCTACACTGAGCCCTGATACATTGAACCCTGATACACTGACCCGCTGATAAACCGACTCCTGATACACCGACCGCTGATACACTGACCCCTGATACACCGACCCCTGATACACCGACCCCTGATACACCGACCCCTGATACACTGACCCCTGATACACTGACACCTGATACAGCGACCGCTGGTTCACTGACCCCTGATACACCGACCCCTGATACACCGACCCCTGATACACCAACCGCGAATACACTGACCCTTGATACACTGACACCTGATACACTGACCCCTGATAAACTGACCCCTCATACACCGACTCCTGATACACTGACCGCTGATACACTGACCCCTGATACACTGACCCCTGATACACCGACCTCTGATATGCTGACAGCTGATACACTGACCCCTGATACACTGACCCCTGATACACCGACCCCTGATACACCGACCCCTGCCAAACTGAGCCCTGATACACTGAATCCTGATACACTAACCTGCTGATAAACCGACCCCTGATACACCGACCGCTGATACACTGACCCCTGATACACCGACCCCTGATACACCGACCCCTGATACACCGACCCCTGATACACCAACCGCTAATACACTGACCCCTGATACACTGACACCTGATACAGCGACCGCTGGTTCACTGACCCCGATACACTGACCACTGATACGCTGACCCCTGATACACTGACCCCTGATAAACTGACCCCTGATACACCGACCCCTGATACACCGACCGCTGATACACTGACCCCTGATACACTGACCACTGATACACTGACCCCTGATACACCGACCTCTGATCCACTGACCCCTGATACACTGACCCCTGATAGACTGACCCCTGATACACCGACCCCTGATCCACTGACCCCTGATCCACTGACCCCTGATAGACTGACCCCTGATACACCGACCCCTGATACACCGACCCCTGATACACTGACCCCTGATACATCGACCGCTGATACACTGACCCCTGATAGACTGACCCCTGATACACCGGCCCCTGATACACCGACCCCTGATATACTGACCCCTGATACACCGACCGCTGATACACAGACCCCTGATACACTGCCCCTGATACACCGACCCCTGATACACAGCCCCTGATACACAGACCTCTGATACACTGACCCCTGATACACCGACCCCTGATACACCGACCACTGATATACCGACGCTGATACACTCATGCCTGATACACCGACCCCTGATACACAGACCGCTGATACACTGACCCCTGATACACTGACCCCTGATACACTCATCCCTGATACACCGACTCCTGATACACCGACCCCTGATATACTGACCCCTGATACACTGACCGCTGAGACACCGACCCCGATACACCGACCCCTGATACACTGACCCCTGATACACTGACACCTGATACACCGACCGCTGGTTCACTGACCCCTGATACACCGACCTCTGATACACCGAACGCTGACACACTGACCGTTGATACATTGACCCCTGATAAACTGACCCCTGAAACACTGACCCGCTGATAAACCGACCCCTGATATACCGACCGCTGATACACTGACCCCTGATACACCGACCCCTGATACACCGACCCCTGATACACCGACCCCTGATACACTGAACCCTGATACACTGACCACTGATACGCTGACCCCTGATACACTGACCCCTGATAAACTGACCCCTGATACACCGACCCCTGATAAACCGACCGTTGATACACTGAACCCTGATACACTGACCACTGATACACTGACCCCTGATACACCGACCTCTGATACGCTGACAGCTGATACACTGACCCCTGATAGACTGCCCCTGATACTCCGACCCCTGATCCACTGGCCCCTGATACACTGACCACTGATACGCTGACCCCTGATACACTGACCGCTGATAAACTGACCCCTGATAAACCGACCCCTGATACACTGACCGCTGATACACTGAACCCTGATACACCGACCTCTGATACGCTGACAGCTGATACACTGGCCCCTGATAGACCGACCCCTGATACACCGACCCCTGATCCACTGACCCCTGATACACTGACCCCTGATACACCGACCTCTGATACACTGACCCCTGATACACCGACTCCTGATACACCGACCCCTGATATACTGACCCCTGATACACTGACCACTGATACACCGACCCCTGATACACTAACCGCTGATACACTGATCCCTGATACACTGATCCTGATTCACTGACCGGCTGATAAACCGACCCCTGAGACACCGACCCCGATACACCGACCCCTGATACACTGACCCCTGATACACTGACACCTGATACACCGACCGCTGGTTCACTGACCCCTGATACACCGACCACTGATACACCGACCGCTGACACACTGACCGTTGATACATTGACCCCTGATAAACTGACCCCTGAAACATTGACCCGCTGATAAACCGACCCCAGATACACCGACCGCGGATACACTGACCCCTGATACACCGACCCCTGATACACCGACCCCTGATACACCGACCGCGAATACACTGATCCTTGATACACTGACACCTGATACAACGACCGCTGGTTCACTGACCCCTGATACACTGACCACTGATACGCTGACCCCTGATACACTGACCCCTGATAAACTGACTGCTGATACACTGAACCCTGATACACAGACCACTGATACACTGACCCCTGATACACCGACCTCTGATACGCTGACAGCTGATACACTGACCCCTGATAGACTGACCCCTGATACACCGACCCCTGATCCACTGACCCCTGATACACTGACCACTGATACGCTGACCCCTGATACACTGACCGCTGATAAACTGACCCCTGATGCACCGACCCCTGATACACTGACCGCTGATACACTGAACCCTGATACACTGACCACTGATACACTGACCCCTGTTACACCGACCTCTGATACGCTGACAGCTATGCACTGACCCCTGATAGACTGACCCCTGATACACCGACCCCTGATCCACTGACCCCTGATACACTGACCTCTGATACACCGACCTCTGATACGCTGACAGCTGATACACTGACCCCTGAGAGACTGACCCCTGATACACCGACCCCTGATCCACTGACCCCTGATACACTGACCACTGCTACGCTGACCCCTGATACACTGACCCCTGATAAACTGACCCCTGATACACCGACGGCTGATACACTGACACCTGATACACCGACCGCTGGTTCACTGGCCCCTGATACACCGACCCTTGATACACTGACCCCTGATACACCGACCCATTATACACCGACCCCTGACACACTGACTGCTGATACATTGACCCATGATAAACTGACCCCTGAAACACTGACCCGCTGATAAACCGACCCCTGATACACCGACCGCTGATACACTGACCCCTGATACAGCGACCCCTGATACACTGACACCTGATACAGCGACCGCTGGTTCACTGACGCCTGATACACCGACCTCTGATACGCTGACAGCTGATACACTGACCCCTGATACACTGACCCCTGATACACTGACCCCTGATACACTGACCCCTGATACAACGACCCCTGATAGACCGACCCCTGACACACTGACTGCTGATACATTGACCCATGATAAACTGACCCCTGAAACACTGACCCGCTGATAAACCGACCCCTGATACACCGACCGCTGATACACTGACCCCTGATACAGCGACCCCTGATACACTGACACCTGATACAGCGACCGCTGGTTCACTGACGCCTGATACACCGACCTCTGATACGCTGACAGCTGATACACTGACCCCTGATACACTGACCCCTGATACACTGACCCCTGATACACTGACCCCTGATACAACGACCCCTGATAGACCGACCCCTGATACACTGACCGCTGATACACCGACCCCTGATACACTGACCCCTGATACACCGACCCCGATACACCGACCGCTAATACACTGACCCCTGATACACTGACACCTGATACACCGACCGCTGGTTCACTGACCCCTGATACACCGACCTCTGATACACTGACCCCTGATACACTGACCCCTGATACACTGACCCCTGATACACTGACCCCTGATACACCGACCGCTGATTCACTGACCGCTGATACACTGACCCCTGATACACCGAGCCCTGATACACTGACCCCTGATACACTGACCCCTGATACACTGACCCCTGATACACTGACCCCTGATACACTGACCCCTGATACACCGAGCCCTGATACACCGACCGCTGATACACTGATCCCTGATAAGCTGACCCCTGAAACACTGACCCCTGATACACCGAGCCCTGATACACCGACTGCTGATACACTGATCCCTGATACACTGACCCCTGAGTCACTGACCCACTGATAAACCGACCCTTGAGACATCGACCCCGATACACCGACCCCTGATACACCGACCCCTGATACACTGACACCTGATACACCGACCGCTGGTTCACTGACCCCTGATACACCAACCCCTGATACACCGACCACTGATACACTGACCCCTGATACACTGACCGCTGATACACTGACACCTGATAAACTGACCCCTGAAACACTGACCCGCTGATAAACCGACCCCTGATACACCGACCGCTGATACACTGACCCCTGATACACCGACCCCTGATACACCGACCACTAATACACCGACCCATGATACACTGACACCTGATACAGTGACCCCTGATACACTGACCCCTGATAAACTGACCCCTCATACACAGACTCCTGATACACTGACCGTTGATACACTGACCCCTGATGCACTGACCCCTGATACACCGACCTCTGATACGCTGACAGCTGATACACTGACCCCTGAGACACCGACCCCTGATACACTGACCCCTGATACATCGACCTCTGATACATCGACCGCTGATACACTGACCCCTGATACACTGACCCCTGATACACTGACCCCTGATATACCGACATCTGATACGCTGACAACTGATACACTGACCCCTGATACACCGACCCCTGATACACCGAACCCTGATACACCAACCCCTGATACACCGACCGCTAATACACTGACCCCTGATACACTGACCGCTGATACACTGACACCTGATACACTGACCCCTGATACACCGACCCCTGATACACTGACCCCTGATATACCGACCTCTGATACGCTGACAACTGATACACTGACCGCTGATACACTGACCGCTGATACACTGACCCCTGATACACCAACCCCTGATACACCGACCCCTGATACACCGACCCCTGATACACTGGCCCCTGATACACTGACCGCTAATACACTGACCCCTGATACACTGACCGCTGATACACCGACCTCTGATACACCGACTTCTGATACACCGACCGCTGATACACCAACCGCTGATACACTGACCCCTGATGCACTGACCCCTGATACACCGACCCCTGATACACTGACAGCTGATACACTGACCCCTGATACACCGACCCCTGATACACTGACCCCTTACACCTTCCACTGATTCACCGACTCCTGATACACCGACCTCTGATACACTGACCCCTGATATACTGACCCCTGATACACCGACCGCTGATACACTGACCCCTGATACACTGACCCCAGATACACCGACCCCTGATACACTGACCGCTGATACATTGACCGCTGATACACTGCCCCTGATACACTGCCCCTGTTACACTCCCCTTGATACACTACCCCTGATACACTACCCCTGATACACTGACCCCTGATACACTGACCCCTAATACACTTTCCCTGATACACTGACCCCAGATACAATGACCCCTGATACACTGACCCCTGATACAATGAACCCTGATACAGCACCCCTGATACACTGACCGCTGATACACCGACCCCTGATACACTGACCCCTGATACACTGACCCCTGATACACCGACCCCTGATACATTGACCCCTGATACACTACCCCTGTTACTCTGACCGCTGATACACTACCCCTGATACACCGACACCTGATACACCGACCCCTGAAACACCGACCCCTGATACACTGACCCCTGATACACTGACCGCTGAGACACTGACCGCTGATACACAACCCCTGACACACTGATCACTGATACACCGACCCCTGATACACTGACCCCTGATACACCGACCCCTGATACACTGACCGCTGATACACTACCCCTGATACACCGACCCCTGATACACTACCCCTGATACACTGACCGCTGATACACCGACCCCTGATACACCGAACACTAATACACTGACCCCTGATACACCGACCCCTGATACACCGACACCTGATACACCGACACCTGATACACTGACCCCTGATACACTACCCCTGATACACTACCCCTGATACACTGACCCCTGATACACCGACCCCTGATACACCGACCCCTGATACACCGACCCCTGATACACCGACCGCTGATACACTACCCCTGATACACTGACCCCTGATACACTGACCGCTGATACACTGACCGCTGATACACTACCACTGATACACTGACCCCTGATACACTACCCCTGATATACCGACCCCTGATCCACTGACCCCTGATACACTACCCCTGATACACTACCCCTGACACACTGACCCCTTATACACTACCCCTGATACACTACCCCTGATACACTACCCCTGATGCACCGACCCCTGATACACCGACCTCTGATACACTGACCGCTGATACACTACCCCTGATACACTACCCCTGATACACTACCCCTGATACACTGACCCCTGATACACTACCCCTGATACACTACCCCTGATACACTGACCCCTGATACACTGACCCCTGATACACTGACCCCTGATACACTGACCCCTGATACACCGACCGCTGATTCACTGACCGCTGATACACTGACCCCTGATACACCGAGCCCTGATACACTGACCCCTGATACACTGACCCCTGATACACTGACCCCTGATACACTGACCCCTGATACACTGACCCCTGATACACCGAGCCCTGATACACCGACCGCTGATACACTGATCCCTGATAAGCTGACCCCTGAAACACTGACCCCTGATACACCGAGCCCTGATACACCGACTGCTGATACACTGATCCCTGATACACTGACCCCTGAGTCACTGACCCACTGATAAACCGACCCTTGAGACATCGACCCCGATACACCGACCCCTGATACACCGACCCCTGATACACTGACACCTGATACACCGACCGCTGGTTCACTGACCCCTGATACACCAACCCCTGATACACCGACCACTGATACACTGACCCCTGATACACTGACCGCTGATACACTGACACCTGATAAACTGACCCCTGAAACACTGACCCGCTGATAAACCGACCCCTGATACACCGACCGCTGATACACTGACCCCTGATACACCGACCCCTGATACACCGACCACTAATACACCGACCCATGATACACTGACACCTGATACAGTGACCCCTGATACACTGACCCCTGATAAACTGACCCCTCATACACAGACTCCTGATACACTGACCGTTGATACACTGACCCCTGATGCACTGACCCCTGATACACCGACCTCTGATACGCTGACAGCTGATACACTGACCCCTGAGACACCGACCCCTGATACACTGACCCCTGATACATCGACCTCTGATACATCGACCGCTGATACACTGACCCCTGATACACTGACCCCTGATACACTGACCCCTGATATACCGACATCTGATACGCTGACAACTGATACACTGACCCCTGATACACCGACCCCTGATACACCGAACCCTGATACACCAACCCCTGATACACCGACCGCTAATACACTGACCCCTGATACACTGACCGCTGATACACTGACACCTGATACACTGACCCCTGATACACCGACCCCTGATACACTGACCCCTGATATACCGACCTCTGATACGCTGACAACTGATACACTGACCGCTGATACACTGACCGCTGATACACTGACCCCTGATACACCAACCCCTGATACACCGACCCCTGATACACCGACCCCTGATACACTGGCCCCTGATACACTGACCGCTAATACACTGACCCCTGATACACTGACCGCTGATACACCGACCTCTGATACACCGACTTCTGATACACCGACCGCTGATACACCAACCGCTGATACACTGACCCCTGATGCACTGACCCCTGATACACCGACCCCTGATACACTGACAGCTGATACACTGACCCCTGATACACCGACCCCTGATACACTGACCCCTTACACCTTCCACTGATTCACCGACTCCTGATACACCGACCTCTGATACACTGACCCCTGATATACTGACCCCTGATACACCGACCGCTGATACACTGACCCCTGATACACTGACCCCAGATACACCGACCCCTGATACACTGACCGCTGATACATTGACCGCTGATACACTGCCCCTGATACACTGCCCCTGTTACACTCCCCTTGATACACTACCCCTGATACACTACCCCTGATACACTGACCCCTGATACACTGACCCCTAATACACTTTCCCTGATACACTGACCCCAGATACAATGACCCCTGATACACTGACCCCTGATACAATGAACCCTGATACAGCACCCCTGATACACTGACCGCTGATACACCGACCCCTGATACACTGACCCCTGATACACTGACCCCTGATACACCGACCCCTGATACATTGACCCCTGATACACTACCCCTGTTACTCTGACCGCTGATACACTACCCCTGATACACCGACACCTGATACACCGACCCCTGAAACACCGACCCCTGATACACTGACCCCTGATACACTGACCGCTGAGACACTGACCGCTGATACACAACCCCTGACACACTGATCCCTGATACACCGACCCCTGATACACTGACCCCTGATACACCGACCCCTGATACACTGACCGCTGATACACTACCCCTGATACACCGACCCCTGATACACTACCCCTGATACACTGACCGCTGATACACCGACCCCTGATACACCGAACACTAATACACTGACCCCTGATACACCGACCCCTGATACACCGACACCTGATACACCGACACCTGATACACTGACCCCTGATACACTACCCCTGATACACTACCCCTGATACACTGACCCCTGATACACCGACCCCTGATACACCGACCCCTGATATACCGACCCCTGATACACCGACCGCTGATACACTACCCCTGATACACTGACCCCTGATACACTGACCGCTGATACACTGACCGCTGATACACTACCACTGATACACTGACCCCTGATACACTACCCCTGATATACCGACCCCTGATCCACTGACCCCTGATACACTACCCCTGATACACTACCCCTGACACACTGACCCCTTATACACTACCCCTGATACACTACCCCTGATACACTACCCCTGATGCACCGACCCCTGATACACCGACCTCTGATACACTGACCGCTGATACACTACCCCTGATACACTACCCCTGATACACTACCCCTGATACACTGACCCCTGATACACTACCCCTGATACACTACCCCTGATACACTGACCCCTGATACACTGACCCCTGATACACTGACACCTGATACACCGACCCCTGATACACCACCCCTGATACACCGATCCCTGATACACCGACCCCTGATACACTGACCCCTGATACACTGACCCCTGATACACCGAGCCCTGATACACCGACCGCTGATACACTGATCCCTGATAAGCTGACCCCTGAAACACTGACCCGCTGATAAACCGAACCCTGATAAACCGACTGCTGATACACTGATCCCTGATACACTGACCCCTGAGTCACTGACCCACTGATAAACCGACCCTTGAGACATCGACCCCGATACACCGACCCCTGATACACCGACCCCTGATACACTGACACCTGATACACCGACCGCTGGTTCACTGACCCCTGATACACCAACCCCTGATACACCGACCACTGATACACCCACCCATTATACACCGACCCCTGACACACTGACAGCTGATACATTGACCTCTGATAAACTGACCCCTGAAACACTGACCCGCTGATAAACCGACCCCTGATACACCGACCGCTGATACACTGACCCCTGATACACCGACCCCTGATACACCGACCACTAATACACCGACCCCTGATACACTGACACCTGATACAGTGACCCCTGATACACTGACCCCTGATAAACTGACCCCTCATACACAGACTCCTGATACACTGACCGTTGATACACTGACCCCTGATGCACTGACCCCTGATACACCGACCTCTGATACGCTGACAGCTGATACACTGACCCCTGAGACACCGATCCCTGATACACTGACCCCTGATACATCGACCTCTGATACATCGACCGCTGATACACTGACCCCTGAAACACTGACCCCTGATACACTGACCCCTGATATACCGACATCTGATACGCTGACAACTGATACACTGACCCCTGATACACCGACCCCTGATACACCGACCCCTGATACACCGACCCCTGATACACCGACCGCTAATACACTGACCCCTGATACACTGACCGCTGATACACTGACACCTGATACACTGACCCCTGATACACCGACCCCTGATACACTGACCCCTGATATACCGACCTCTGATACGCTGACAACTGATACACTGACCGCTGATACACTGACCGCTGATACACTGACCCCTGATACACCAACCCCTGATACACCGACCCCTGATACACCGACCCCTGATACAGTGGCCCCTGATACACTGACCGCTAATACACTGACCCCTGATACACTGACCGCTGATACACCGACCTCTGATACACCGACTTCTGATACACCGACCGCTGATACACCAACCGCTGATACACTGACCCCTTGATGCACTGACCCCTGATACACCGTCCCCTGATATACTGACAGCTGATACACTGACCCCTGATACACCGACCCCTGATACACTGACCCCTTACACCTTCCACTGATTCACCGACTCCTGATAAACCGACCTCTGATACACTGACCCCTGATACACTGACACCTGATACACCGACCACTGATAAACTGACCCCTGATACACCGACCGCTGATACACTGACCCCTGATACACTGACCCCAGATACACCGACCCCTGATACACTGACCGCTGATACATTGACCGCTGATACACTGCCCCTGATACACTGCCCCTGTTACACTCCCCTTGATACACTACCCCTGATACACTACCCCTGATACACTGACCCCTGATACACTGACCCCTAATACACTTTCCCTGATACACTGACCCCTGATACAATGACCCCTGATACACTGACCCCTGATACAATGAACCCTGATACAGCACCCCTGATACACTGACCGCTGATACACCGACCCCTGATACACTGACCCCTGATACACTGACCCCTGATACACCGACCCCTGATACATTGACCCCTGATACACTACCCCTGTTACTCTGACCGCTGATACACTACCCCTGATACACCGACACCTGATACACCGACCCCTGAAACACCGACCCCTGATACACTGACCCCTGATACACTGACCGCTGAGACACTGACCGCTGATACACAACCCCTGACACACTGATCCCTGATACACCGACCCCTGATACACCGACCCCTGATACACCGACCCCTGATACACTGACCGCTGATACACTACCCCTGATACACCGACCACTGATACACTACCCCTGATACACTGACCGCTGATACACCGACCCCTGATACACCGAACACTAATACACTGACCCCTGATACACCGACCCCTGATACACCGGCCCCTGATACACTGAACCCTGATACACTGACCCTTGATACACCGACCCCAGATACATTGACCCCTGTTAGACTGACCCTTAATTCATCGACCCCTGATACACCGACCGCTGATACACCGCCCCTGATACACTGACCCCTGATACACTGATCCCTGATACACTACCCCTGATACACTGACCGCTGATACACTAACCCTGATACACCGACCCCTGATACACCGACCCCTGATACACCGACACCTGATACACCGACACCTGATACACTGACCCCTGATACACTACCCCTGATACACTACCCTTGATACACTGACCCCTGATACACCGACCCCTGATACACCGACCCCTGATACACCGACCCCTGATACACCGACCGCTGATACACTACCCCTGATACACTGACCCCTGATACACTGACCGCTGATACACTGACCGCTGATACACTACCACTGATACACTGACCCCTGATACACTACCCCTGATATACCGACCCCTGATCCACTGACCCCTGATACACTACCCCTGATACACTACCCCTGACACACTGACCCCTTATACACTACCCCTGATACACTACCCCTGATACACTACCCCTGATGCACCGACCCCTGATACACCGACCTCAGATACACTGACCGCTGATACACTACCCCTGATACACTACCCCTGATACACTACCACTGATACACTGACCCCTGATACACTACCCCTGATACACTACCCCTGATACACTGACCCCTGATACACTGACCCCTGATACACTACCCCTGATACACCGACCCCTGATACACCGACCCCTGATGCACTGACCGCTGATACACTGACTGCTGATACACTGACCCCTGATACACCGACCCCTGATACGACCGACCCCTGATACACCGACCCCTGATACACTGACCGCTGATACACTACCCCTGATACACCGACCCCTGATACACTACCCCTGATACACCGGCCCCTGATAAACTGAACCCTGATACACTGACCCTTGATACACTGACCCCAGATACATTGACCCCTGTTAGACTGACCCTTAATTCACCGACCCCTGATAAACCGACCGCTGATACACCGACCCCTGATACACTGACCCCTGATACACTGACCCCTGATACACTACCCCTGATACACTGACCGCTGATACACTACCCCTGATACACCGACCCTTGATACACCGACCCCTGATACACCGACCCCTGATACACCGACACCTGATACACCGACACCTGATACACTGACCCCTGATACACTACCCCTGATACACTGACCGCTGATACATTGACCGCTGATACACTGCCCCTGATACACTGCCCCTGATACACTCACCCTGATACACTCCCCCTGATACACTACCCCTGATACACTGACCCCTGATACACTGACCCCTCATACACTGACCGCTAATACACATCCCCTGATACACTGACCCCTGATACACTGACCCCTGATACACTGACCCCTGATATACCGACCCCTGATACACTGAACCCTGATACAGCACCCCTGATACACTGACCCCTGATACACTGACCCCTGATACACTGACCCCTGATACACCGACCCCTGATACACTGACCCCTGATACACTGACCCCTGATACACCGACCCCTGATACACTGACCCCTGATACACTACCCCTGTTACACTGACCGCTGATACACTACCCCTGATACACCGACACCTGATACACCGACCCCTGATACACCGACCCCTGATACACCGATTCCTGATGCACTGACCCCTGATACACTGACTGCTGATACACTACCGCTGATACACTGACCCCTGATACACCGACCCCTGATACGACCGACCCCTGATACACCGACCCCTGATACACTGACCGCTGATACACTACCCCTGATACACCGACCCCTGATACACTACCCCTGATACACCGGCCCCTGATAAACTGAACCCTGATACACTGACCCCTGATACACCGACCCCTGATACGACCGACCCCTGATACACTGACCCCTGATACACTGACCGCTGATACACTACCCCTGATACACCGACCCCTGATACACCGACCCCTGATACACGAACAACTAATACACCGACCCCTGATACACCGAACACTAATACACTGACCCCTGATACACTCCCCCTGATACACTGACCCCTGATACACCGGCCCCTGATACACTGAACCCTGATACACTGACCCCAGATACATTGACCCCTGTTAGACTGACCCTTAATTCACCGACCCCTGATAAACCGACCGCTGATACACCGACCCCTGATACACTGACCCCTGATACACTGACCCCTGATACACTACCCCTGATACACTGACCGCTGATACACTACCCCTGATACACCGACCCTTGATACACCGACCCCTGATACACCGACCCCTGATACACCGACACCTGATACACCGACACCTGATACACTGACCCCTGATACACTACCCCTGATACACTGACCGCTGATACATTGACCGCTGATACACTGCCCCTGATACACTGCCCCTGATACACTCACCCTGATACACTCCCCCTGATACACTACCCCTGATACACTGACCCCTGATACACTGACCCCTCATACACTGACCGCTAATACACATCCCCTGATACACTGACCCCTGATACACTGACCCCTGATACACTGACCCCTGATATACCGACCCCTGATACACTGAACCCTGATACAGCACCCCTGATACACTGACCCCTGATACACTGACCCCTGATACACTGACCCCTGATACACCGACGCCTGATACACTGACCCCTGATACACTGACCCCTGATACACTGACCCCTGATACACCGACCCCTGATACACTGACCCCTGATACACTACCCCTGTTACACTGACCGCTGATACACTACCCCTGATACACCGACACCTGATACACCGACCCCTGATACACCGACCCCTGATACACCGACCCCTGATGCACTGACCCCTGATACACTGACTGCTGATAAACTACCGCTGATACACTGACCCCTGATACACCGACCCCTGATACGACCGACCCCTGATACACCGACCCCTGATACACTGACCGCTGATACACTACCCCTGATACACCGACCCCTGATACACTACCCCTGATACACCGGCCCCTGATAAACTGAACCCTGATACACTGACCCCTGATACACCGACCCCTGATACGACCGACCCCTGATACACCGACCCCTGATACACTGACCGCTGATACACTACCCCTGATACACCGACCCCTGATACACCGACCCCTGATACACGAACAACTAATACACCGACCCCTGATACACCGAACACTAATACACTGACCCCTGATACACTCCCCCTGATACACTGACCCCTGATACACCGGCCCCTGATACACTGAACCCTGATACACTGACCCCAGATACATTGACCCCTGTTAGACTGACCCTTAATTCACCGACCCCTGATAAACCGACCGCTGATACACCGACCCCTGATACACTGACCCCTGATACACTGACCCCTGATACACTACCCCTGATACACTGACCGCTGATACACTACCCCTGATACACCGACCCTTGATACACCGACCCCTGATACACCGACCCCTGATACACCGACACCTGATACACCGACACCTGATACACTGACCCCTGATACACTACCCCTGATATACTACTGCTGATACACCGACCCCTGATACACCGACCCCTGATACACCGACCCCTGATACACTGACCGCTGATACACTACCCCTGATGCACTGACCCCTGATACACTGACCGCTGATACACTGACCGCTGATACACTACCACTGATACACTGACTCCTGATACACCGACCCCTGATACACCGACCCCTGATACACTGAACCCTGATACACCACCCCTGATACACTGACCCTTGATACATTGACCCCTGATACATTGACCCCTGTTAGACCGACCCTTAATTCACCGACCCCTGATACACTGACCGCTGATACACTGACCCCTGATACACTGACCCCTGATACACTACCCCTGATACACCGACCCCTGATACACCGACCCCTGATACACGAACAACTAATACACCGACCCCTGATACACCGAACACTAATACACTGACCCCTGATACACTCCCCCTGATACACTGACCCCTGATACACCGGCCCCTGATACACTGAACCCTGATACACTGACCCCAGATACATTGACCCCTGTTAGACTGACCCTTAATTCACCGACCCCTGATAAACCGACCGCTGATACACCGACCCCTGATACACTGACCCCTGATACACTGACCCCTGATACACTACCCCTGATACACTGACCGCTGATACACTACCCCTGATACACCGACCCTTGATACACCGACCCCTGATACACCGACCCCTGATACACCGACACCTGATACACCGACACCTGATACACTGACCCCTGATACACTACCCCTGATACACTACTGCTGATACACCGACCCCTGATACACCGACCCCTGATACACCGACCCCTGATACACTGACCGCTGATACACTACCCCTGATGCACTGACCCCTGATACACTGACCGCTGATACACTGACCGCTGATACACTACCACTGATACACTGACTCCTGATACACCGACCCCTGATACACCGACCCCTGATACACTGAACCCTGATACACCACCCCTGATACACTGACCCTTGATACATTGACCCCTGATACATTGACCCCTGTTAGACCGACCCTTAATTCACCGACCCCTGATACACTGACCGCTGATACACTGACCCCTGATACACTGACCCCTGATACACTACCCCTGATACACTGACCGCTGATACACTACCCCTGATACACCGACCCCTGATACACCGAACCCTGATACACCGAACCCTGATACAGTGACCCCTGATACACTACCCCTGATACACTGACCCCTGATACACCGACCCCTGATACACCGACCCCTGATACTCCGACCCCTGATACATCGACCCCTGATACACCAACCCCTGATACACCGACCCCTGATACAATGACCGCTGATACACTACCCCTGATACACCGACCCCTGATACACCGACCCCTGATACACCGACCCCTGATACACTGACCGCTGATACACTACCCCTGATACACCGACCCCTGATACACTACCCCTGATACACTGACCGCTGATACACTGACCGCTGATACACTACCCCTGATACACTGACCCCTGATACACTGACCGCTGATACACTACCCCTGATACATTCCCTTGATACACTACCCCTGATACACTACCCCTGATACACTGACCCCTGATACACTGACCCCTGATACACTGACCCCTCATACAGCGACCCTGATACACCGACCCCTGATACACGGACAACTAATACACCGACCTCTGATACACCGAACACTAATACACTGAACCCTGATACACCACCCCTGATACACTGACCCTTGATACACTGACCCCTGATACATTGACCCCAGTTTGACCAACCCTTAATTCACCGACCCCTGATACACCGACCGCTGATACACCGACCCCTGATACACTGACCCCTGATACACTGACTCCTGATAAACCGACCCCTGATACACTGACCGCTGACACACTACCCGTGAAACACCGACCCCTGATATATTACCCCTGATGCACTGACCCCTGATACACTGACCGCTGATGCACTACCCCTGATACAGTGACCCCTGATAAACTGACCGCTGATACACTACCCCTGATACACTGACCCTGATACACTGACCACTGATACACTACCCCTGATACACTGACCCCTGATACACTACCCCTGATACACTACCCCTGATACACCGACCCCTGATACACCGACCCCTGATACACCGACCGCTGATACACTACCCCTGATACACTGACCCCTGATACACTGACCGCTGATACACTGACCGCTGATACACTACCACTGATACACTGACCCCTGATACACTACCCCTGATATACCGACCCCTGATCCACTGACCCCTGATACACTACCCCTGATACACTACCCCTGATACACCGACCTCTGATACACTGACCGCTGATACACTACCCCTGATACACTACCCCTGACACACTGACCCCTTATACACTACCCCTGATACACTACCCCTAATACACTACCCCTGATGCACCGACCCCTGATACACCGACCTCTGATACACTGACCGCTGATACACTACCCCTGATACACTACCCCTGATACACCGACACCTGATACACTGACCCCTGATACACTACCCCTGATACACTACCCCTGATACACTGACCGCTGATACACTACCCCTGATACACTGACCGCTGATACATTGACCGCCGATACACTGCCCCTGATACACTGCCCCTGATACACTCACCCTGATACACTCCTCCTGATACACTACCCCTGATACACTGACCCCTGATACACTGACCCCTCATACACTGACCGCTAATACACATCCCCTGATACACTGACCCCTGATACACTGACCCCTGATACACTGACCCCTGATATACCGACCCCTGATACACTGAACCCTGATACAGCACCCCTGATACACTGACCCCTGATACACTGACCCCTGATACACTGACCCCTGATACACCGACCCCTGATACACTGACCCCTGATACACTGACCCCTGATACACTGACCCCTGATACACTGACCCCTGATACACCGACCCCTGATACACTGACCCCTGATACACTGACCCCTGATACACTGACCCCTGATACACCGACCCCTGATACACTGACCCCTGATACACTACCCCTGTTACACTGACCGCTGATACACTACCCCTGATACACCGACACCTGATACACCGACCCCTGATACACCAACCCCTGATACACCGACCCCTGATGCACTGAACGCTGATACACTGACTGCTGGTACACTACCGCTGATACACTGACCCCTGATACACCGACCCCTGATACGACCGACCCCTGATACACCGACCCCTGATACACTACCCCTGATACACCGGCCCCTGATAAACTGAACCCTGATACACTGACCCTTGATACACTGACCCCAGATACATTGACCCCTGATACACCGACCCTTGATACACCGACCCCTGATACACAGACACCTGATACACCGACACCTGATACACTGACCCCTGATAGACTGACCGCTGATACACTGACCGCTGATACACTACCACTGATACACTGACTCCTGATACACCGACCCCTGATACACCGACCCCTGATACACTGAACCCTGATACACCACCCCTGATACACTGACCCTTGATACATTGACCCCTGATACATTGACCCCTGTTAGACCGACCCTTAATTCACCGACCCCTGATACACCGACCGCTGATACACTGACCTCTGATACACTGACCCCTGATCCACTACCCCTGATCCACTGACCGCTGATACACTACCCCTGATACACCGACCCCTGATACACCGAACCCTGATACACCGAACCCTGATACAGTGACCCCTGATACACTACCCCTGATACACCGACCCCTGATACTCCGACCCCTGATACATCGACCCCTGATACACCAACCCCTGATACACCAACCCCTGATACAATGACCGCTGATACACTACCCCTGATACACCGACCCCTGATACACCGACCCCTGATACACTACCGCTGACACACTGACCGCTGATACACTGATATCTAACACACTTACCGCTGATACACTAGCCCTGATACACTACTCCTGATACACTGACCGCTGATACACTACCCCTGATACACTGACCCCTGATATACTGACTGCTGATACACTCCCCCTGATACACTCCCCCTGATACACTACCCCTGATACACTACCCCTGATACACTGACCCCTGTTACACTGACCCCTGATACACTGACCCCTGATACATTGACCCCTGATACATTGACCCCTGTTAGACCGACCCTTAATTCACCGACCCCTGATACACCGACACCTGATACACTGACCCCTGGTACACTGACCCTTGATACACTGACCCCTGATACACTACCCCTGATACATAACCCCTGATACACTGACCCCTGATACACCGACCCCTGATACACCGTCCCCTGATACACCGACCCCTGATACACCGACCCCTGATACACCGACCCCTGATACACTGACCGCTGATACACTACCCCTGATACACCGACCCCTGATACACTACCCCTGATACACTGACCGCTGATACACTGACCGCTGATACACTACCCCTGATACACTGACCCCTGATACACTGACCGCTGATACACTACCCCTGATACACTCCCCTTGATACACTACCCCTGATACACTACCCATGATACACTGACCCCTGATACACTGACCCCTGATACACTGACCCCTCATACAGCGACCCTGATACACCGACCCCTGATACACGGACAACTAATACACCGACCTCTGATACACCGAACACTAATACACTGAACCCTGATACACCACCCCTGATACACTGACCCTTGATACACTGACCCCTGATACATTGACCCTAGTTTGACCAACCCTTAATTCACCGACCCCTGATACACCGACCGCTGATACACCGACCCCTGATGCACTGACCCCTGATACACTAGCCCTGATACACTACCCCTGATACACTGACCCCTGATACACTACCCCTGATACACTACCCCTGATTTACTGACCCCTGATACACTGACCCCTGATACACTGACCCCTGACACACTGACCGCTGATACACTGACCGCTGATACACTACCCCTGATACACTGACCCCTGATACACTGACCGCTGATACACTGACCGCTGATACACTACCCTTGATACACTGACCGCTGATACACCGACCCCTGATACACCGACCCCTGATACACTGAACCCTGATACACCACCCCTGATACACTGACCCTTGATACATTGACCCCTGATACATTGACCCCTGTTAGACCGACCCTTAATTCACCGACCCCTGATACACCGACCGCTGATACACCGACCCCTGATACACTGACCACTGATACACTGACCCCTGATACACTACCCCTGATACACTGACCGCTGATACACTACCCCTGATACACCGACCCCTGATACACCGATCCCGATACACCGACCCCTGATACACCGATCCCGATACACCGACCCCTGATACACCGACCCCTGATACACTGACCCCTGATACGCTGACCCCTGATACACTACCCCTGATACAGTACCCCTGATACACTGACCCCTGATACATAACCCCTGATACACTGACCCCTGATACACTGACTCCAGATACACCGACCCCTGATACACCGACCTCTGATACACCGACCCCTGATACAACGACCCCTGATACACTGACCGCTGATACACGACCCCTGATACACCGACCCCTGATACACTACCCCCGGTACACTGACCGCTGATACACTGACCGCTGATACACTACCCCTGATACACTGACCCCTGATGCACTGACCGCTGATACACTACCCCTGATACACTGACCCCTGATATACTGACTGCTGATACACTACCCCTGATACACTCCCCCTGATACACTACCCCTGATACACTACCCCTGATACACTGACCCCTGTTACACTGACCCCTGATACACTGACCCCTGATACATTGACCCCTGATATACTGACCCCTGATACACTGACCCCTGATATACTGATCGCTGATACACTGACCGCTGATACACCGACCCCTGATACACCGACCACAGATACACTGACAACTAATACACCGGACCCCTGATACACCGAACACTAATACACTGAAACCTGATACACCACCCCTGATACACTGACCCTTGATACACTGACCCCTGATACATTGACCCCTGTTAGACCGACCCTTAACTCACCGACTCCTGATACACCGACCGCTGATACACCGACCCCTGATACACTACACCTGATACACTGACCGCTGATACACTACCCCTGATACACCGACCCCTGATACACCGACACCTGATACACCGACCCTTGATACACTGACAGCTGATACACTACCCGTGATACACCGACGCCTGATACACCGACCCCTGATACACCGACCCCTGATACACCGACCCCTGATACACCGACCGCTGATACACTACCCCTGATACACCGACCCCTGATACACTACCCCTGATACACTGACCGCTGATACACTGACCGCTGATACACTACCCCTGATACACTGACCCCTGATACATTGACCGCTGATACACTACCCCTGATACACTGACCCCTGATACACTGACCGCTGATACACTACCCCTGATACACTACCCCTGATACACCGACCCCTGATACACCGACCCCTGATACACTGACCGCTGATACACTACCCCTGATACACTACCCCTGATACACCGACCTCTGATACACCGACCCCTGATACACCGACCCCTGATACACTGACCGCTGATACACTACCCCGATACACCGACCCCTGATACACTACCCCTGATACACTGACCGCTGACACACTGACCGCTGATACACTACCCCTGATACACTGACCCCTGATATACTGACCCCTGATACACTGACCGCTGATACACTGACCGCTGATACATTGACCGCTGATACACTGCCCCTGATACACTGCCCCTGATACACTCCGCCTGATACACTCCCCCTGATACACTACCCCTGATACACCGACCCCTGATACACTACCCCTGATACACTGACCCCTGATACACTGACCCCTAATACACTTCCCCTGATACACTGACCCCTGATACACTGACCCCTGATACACTGACCCCTGATACACCGACCCCTGATGCACTGAACGCTGATACAGCACCCCTGATACACTGACCCCTGATACACTGACCCCTGATACACCGACCCCTGATACACTGACCCCTGATACACTGACCCCTGATACACCGACCCCTGATACACTGACCCCTGATACACTACCCCTGTTACACTGACCGCTGATACACTACCCCTGATACACCGACCCCTGATACACTGAACCCTGATACACTGACCCTTGATACACTGACCCCAGTTACATTGAGCCTGTTAGACTGACCCTTAATTCACCGACCTCTGATACACCGACCCCTGATACACCGACCCCTGATACACTGACCGCTGATACACGACCCCTGATACAGCGACCCCTGATACACTACCCCTGATACACTACCCCTGATACACTGACCGCTGATACACTGACCGCTGATACACTACCCCTGATACACTGACCCCTGATACACTGACCGCTGATACACTACCCCTGATACACTGACCCCTGATATACTGACTGCTGATACACTCCCCCTGATACACTCCCCCTGATACACTACCCCTGATACACTACCCCTGATACACTGACCCCTGTTACACTGACCCCTGATACACTGACCCCTGATACATTGACCCCTGATATGCTGCCCCGATACACTGACCCCTGATATACTGATCGCTGATACACTGACTGCTGATACACCGACCCCTGATACACCGACCCCTGATACACGGACAACTAATACACCGACCCCTGATACACCGAACGCTAATACACTGAACCCTGATACACCACCCCTGATACACTGACCCCTGATACACTGACCCCTGATACACTGACCCCTGATACACTGACCCCTGATACACCGACCCCTGATACACTGACCCCTGATACACTGCCCCCTGATACACTGACCCCTGATACACCGACCCCTGATACACTGACCCCTGATACACTACCCCTGTTACACTGACCGCTGATACACTACCCCTGATACACCGACACCTGATACACCGACCCCTGATACACCGACCCCTGATACACCGACCCCTGATGCACTGACCCCTGATACACTGACTGCTGATACACTACCGCTGATACACTGACCCCTGATACACCGACCCCTGATACGACCGACCCCTGATACACCGACCCCTGATACACTGACCGCTGATACACTACCCCTGATACACCGACCCCTGATACACTACCCCTGATACACCGGCCCCTGATAAACTGAACCCTGATACACTGACCCCTGATACACCGACCCCTGATACGACCGACCCCTGATACACCGACCCCTGATACACTGACCGCTGATACACTACCCCTGATACACCGACCCCTGATACACCGACCCCTGATACACGAACAACTAATACACCGACCCCTGATACACCGAACACTAATACACTGACCCCTGATACACTCCCCCTGATACACTGACCCCTGATACACCGGCCCCTGATACACTGAACCCTGATACACTGACCCCAGATACATTGACCCCTGTTAGACTGACCCTTAATTCACCGACCCCTGATAAACCGACCGCTGATACACCGACCCCTGATACACTGACCCCTGATACACTGACCCCTGATACACTACCCCTGATACACTGACCGCTGATACACTACCCCTGATACACCGACCCTTGATACACCGACCCCTGATACACCGACCCCTGATACACCGACACCTGATACACCGACACCTGATACACTGACCCCTGATACACTACCCCTGATACACTACTGCTGATACACCGACCCCTGATACACCGACCCCTGATACACCGACCCCTGATACACTGACCGCTGATACACTACCCCTGATGCACTGACCCCTGATACACTGACCGCTGATACACTGACCGCTGATACACTACCACTGATACACTGACTCCTGATACACCGACCCCTGATACACCGACCCCTGATACACTGAACCCTGATACACCACCCCTGATACACTGACCCTTGATACATTGACCCCTGATACATTGACCCCTGTTAGACCGACCCTTAATTCACCGACCCCTGATACACTGACCGCTGATACACTGACCCCTGATACACTGACCCCTGATACACTACCCCTGATACACTGACCGCTGATACACTACCCCTGATACACCGACCCCTGATACACCGAACCCTGATACACCGAACCCTGATACAGTGACCCCTGATACACTACCCCTGATACACTGACCCCTGATACACCGACCCCTGATACACCGACCCCTGATACTCCGACCCCTGATACATCGACCCCTGATACACCAACCCCTGATACACCGACCCCTGATACAATGACCGCTGATACACTACCCCTGATACACCGACCCCTGATACACCGACCCCTGATACACCGACCCCTGATACACTGACCGCTGATACACTACCCCTGATACACCGACCCCTGATACACTACCCCTGATACACTGACCGCTGATACACTGACCGCTGATACACTACCCCTGATACACTGACCCCTGATACACTGACCGCTGATACACTACCCCTGATACATTCCCTTGATACACTACCCCTGATACACTACCCCTGATACACTGACCCCGATACACTGACCCCTGATACACTGACCCCTCATACAGCGACCCTGATACACCGACCCCTGATACACGGACAACTAATACACCGACCTCTGATACACCGAACACTAATACACTGAACCCTGATACACCACCCCTGATACACTGACCCTTGATACACTGACCCCTGATACATTGACCCCAGTTTGACCAACCCTTAATTCACCGACCCCTGATACACCGACCGCTGATACACCGACCCCTGATACACTGACCCCTGATACACTGACTCCTGATAAACCGACCCCTGATACACTGACCGCTGACACACTACCCGTGAAACACCGACCCCTGATATATTACCCCTGATGCACTGACCCCTGATACACTGACCGCTGATGCACTACCCCTGATACAGTGACCCCTGATAAACTGACCGCTGATACACTACCCCTGATACACTGACCCTGATACACTGACCACTGATACACTACCCCTGATACACTGACCCCTGATACACTACCCCTGATACACTACCCCTGATACACCGACCCCTGATACACCGACCCCTGATACACCGACCGCTGATACACTACCCCTGATACACTGACCCCTGATACGCTGACCGCTGATACACTGACCGCTGATACACTACCACTGATACACTGACCCCTGATACACTACCCCTGATATACCGACCCCTGATCCACTGACCCCTGATACACTACCCCTGATACACTACCCCTGATACACCGACCCCTGATGCACTGAACGCTGATACAGCACCCCTGATACACTGACCCCTGATACACTGACCCCTGATACACCGACCCCTGATACACTGACCCCTGATACACTGACCCCTGATACACCGACCCCTGATACACTGACCCCTGATACACTACCCCTGTTACACTGACCGCTGATACACTACCCCTGATACACCGACCCCTGATACACTGAACCCTGATACACTGACCCTTGATACACTGACCCCAGTTACATTGAGCCTGTTAGACTGACCCTTAATTCACCGACCTCTGATACACCGACCCCTGATACACCGACCCCTGATACACTGACCGCTGATACACGACCCCTGATACAGCGACCCCTGATACACTACCCCTGATACACTACCCCTGATACACTGACCGCTGATACACTGACCGCTGATACACTACCCCTGATACACTGACCCCTGATACACTGACCGCTGATACACTACCCCTGATACACTGACCCCTGATATACTGACTGCTGATACACTCCCCCTGATACACTCCCCCTGATACACTACCCCTGATACACTACCCCTGATACACTGACCCCTGTTACACTGACCCCTGATACACTGACCCCTGATACATTGACCCCTGATATGCTGCCCCGATACACTGACCCCTGATATACTGATCGCTGATACACTGACTGCTGATACACCGACCCCTGATACACCGACCCCTGATACACGGACAACTAATACACCGACCCCTGATACACCGAACGCTAATACACTGAACCCTGATACACCACCCCTGATACACTGACCCCTGATACACTGACCCCTGATACACTGACCCCTGATACACCGACCCCTGATACACTGACCCCTGATACACTGACCCCTGATACACTGACCCCTGATACACCGACCCCTGATACACTGACCCCTGATACACTACCCCTGTTACACTGACCGCTGATACACTACCCCTGATACACCGACACCTGATACACCGACCCCTGATACACCGACCCCTGATACACCGACCCCTGATGCACTGACCCCTGATACACTGACTGCTGATACACTACCGCTGATACACTGACCCCTGATACACCGACCCCTGATACGACCGACCCCTGATACACCGACCCCTGATACACTGACCGCTGATACACTACCCCTGATACACCGACCCCTGATACACTACCCCTGATACACCGGCCCCTGATAAACTGAACCCTGATACACTGACCCCTGATACACCGACCCCTGATACGACCGACCCCTGATACACCGACCCCTGATACACTGACCGCTGATACACTACCCCTGATACACCGACCCCTGATACACCGACCCCTGATACACGAACAACTAATACACCGACCCCTGATACACCGAACACTAATACACTGACCCCTGATACACTCCCCCTGATACACTGACCCCTGATACACCGGCCCCTGATACACTGAACCCTGATACACTGACCCCAGATACATTGACCCCTGTTAGACTGACCCTTAATTCACCGACCCCTGATAAACCGACCGCTGATACACCGACCCCTGATACACTGACCCCTGATACACTGACCCCTGATACACTACCCCTGATACACTGACCGCTGATACACTACCCCTGATACACCGACCCTTGATACACCGACCCCTGATACACCGACCCCTGATACACCGACACCTGATACACCGACACCTGATACACTGACCCCTGATACACTACCCCTGATACACTACTGCTGATACACCGACCCCTGATACACCGACCCCTGATACACCGACCCCTGATACACTGACCGCTGATACACTACCCCTGATGCACTGACCCCTGATACACTGACCGCTGATACACTGACCGCTGATACACTACCACTGATACACTGACTCCTGATACACCGACCCCTGATACACCGACCCCTGATACACTGAACCCTGATACACCACCCCTGATACACTGACCCTTGATACATTGACCCCTGATACATTGACCCCTGTTAGACCGACCCTTAATTCACCGACCCCTGATACACTGACCGCTGATACACTGACCCCTGATACACTGACCCCTGATACACTACCCCTGATACACTGACCGCTGATACACTACCCCTGATACACCGACCCCTGATACACCGAACCCTGATACACCGAACCCTGATACAGTGACCCCTGATACACTACCCCTGATACACTGACCCCTGATACACCGACCCCTGATACACCGACCCCTGATACTCCGACCCCTGATACATCGACCCCTGATACACCAACCCCTGATACACCGACCCCTGATACAATTACCGCTGATACACTACCCCTGATACACCGACCCCTGATACACCGACCCCTGATACACCGACCCCTGATACACTGACCGCTGATACACTACCCCTGATACACCGACCCCTGATACACTACCCCTGATACACTGACCGCTGATACACTGACCGCTGATACACTACCCCTGATACACTGACCCCTGATACACTGACCGCTGATACACTACCCCTGATACATTCCCTTGATACACTACCCCTGATACACTACCCCTGATACACTGACCCCGATACACTGACCCCTGATACACTGACCCCTCATACAGCGACCCTGATACACCGACCCCTGATACACGGACAACTAATACACCGACCTCTGATACACCGAACACTAATACACTGAACCCTGATACACCACCCCTGATACACTGACCCTTGATACACTGACCCCTGATACATTGACCCCAGTTTGACCAACCCTTAATTCACCGACCCCTGATACACCGACCGCTGATACACCGACCCCTGATACACTGACCCCTGATACACTGACTCCTGATAAACCGACCCCTGATACACTGACCGCTGACACACTACCCGTGAAACACCGACCCCTGATATATTACCCCTGATGCACTGACCCCTGATACACTGACCGCTGATGCACTACCCCTGATACAGTGACCCCTGATAAACTGACCGCTGATACACTACCCCTGATACACTGACCCTGATACACTGACCACTGATACACTACCCCTGATACACTGACCCCTGATACACTACCCCTGATACACTACCCCTGATACACCGACCCCTGATACACCGACCCCTGATACACCGACCGCTGATACACTACCCCTGATACACTGACCCCTGATACGCTGACCGCTGATACACTGACCGCTGATACACTACCACTGATACACTGACCCCTGATACACTACCCCTGATATACCGACCCCTGATCCACTGACCCCTGATACACTACCCCTGATACACTACCCCTGATACACCGACCTCTGATACACTGACCGCTGATACACTACCCCTGATACACTACCCCTGACACACTGACCCCTTATACACTACCCCTGATACACTACCCCTAATACACTACCCCTGATGCACCGACCCCTGATACACCGACCTCTGATACACTGACCGCTGATACACTACCCCTGATACACTACCCCTGATACACCGACACCTGATACACTGACCCCTGATACACTACCCCTGATATACCGACCCCTGATACACTGAACCCTGATACAGCACCCCTGATACACTGACCCCTGATACACTGACCCCTGATACACTGACCCCTGATACACCGACCCCTGATACACTGACCCCTGATACACTGACCCCTGATACACTGACCCCTGATACACCGACCCCTGATACACTGACCCCTGATACACTACCCCTGTTACACTGACCGCTGATACACTACCCCTGATACACCGACACCTGATACACCGACCCCTGATACACCAACCCCTGATACACCGACCCCTGATACACTGACCGCTGATACACTACCCCTGATACACTGACCGCTGATACATTGACCGCCGATACACTGCCCCTGATACACTGCCCCTGATACACTCACCCTGATACACTCCTCCTGATACACTACCCCTGATACACTGACCCCTGATACACTGACCCCTCATACACTGACCGCTAATACACATCCCCTGATACACTGACCCCTGATACATTGAGCCTGTTAGACTGACCCTTAATTCACCGACCTCTGATACACCGACCCCTGATACACCGACCCCTGATACACTGACCGCTGATACACGACCCCTGATACAGCGACCCCTGATACACTACCCCTGATACACTACCCCTGATACACTGACCGCTGATACACTGACCGCTGATACACTACCCCTGATACACTGACCCCTGATATACTGACTGCTGATACACTCCCCCTGATACACTCCCCCTGATACACTACCCCTGATACACTACCCCTGATACACTGACCCCTGTTACACTGACCCCTGATACACTGACCCCTGATACATTGACCCCTGATATGCTGCCCCGATACACTGACCCCTGATATACTGATCGCTGATACACTGACCGCTGATACACCGACCCCTGATACACCGACCCCTGATACACGGACAACTAATACACCGACCCCTGATACACCGAACGCTAATACACTGAACCCTGATACACCACCCCTGATACACTGACCCTTGATACACTGACCCCTGATACATTGACCCCTGTTAGACCGACCCTTAACTCACCGACCCCTGATACACCGACCGTTGATACACCGACCCCTGATACACTGACCCCTGATACACTGACCCCTGATACACTACACCTGATACACTGACCGCTGATACACTACCCCTGATACACCGACCCCTGATACACCGACCCCTGATACACCAACCGCTGATACACTACCCCTGATACACCGACCCCTGATACACTACCCCTGATACACTGACCGCTGATACACTGACCGCTGATACACTACCCCTGATACACTGACCCCTGATACACTGACCGCTGATACACTATCCCTGATACACTGACCCCTGATACACTGACCGCTGATACACTACCCCTGATACACCGACCCCTGATACACCGACCCCTGATACACCGACCCCTGATAAACTGACGGCTGATACACTACCCCTGATACACCGACCCCTGATACACTACCCCTGATACACTGACCGCTGACACACTGACCGCTGATACACTACCCCTGATACACTGACCCCTGATACACTGACCCCTGATACACTGACCCCTGATACACTGAACCCTGATACAGCACCCCTGATACACTGACCCCTGATACACTGACCCCTGATACACCGACACCTGATACACCGACCCCTGATACACCGACCCCTGATACACCGACCCCTGATGCACTGACCGCTGATACAATGAACGCTGATACACTAACCCTGATACACTGACCCCTGTTACAGCGACCCCTGATACACCGACCCCTGATACACTGACCGCTGATACACTACCCCTGATACACTACCCCTGATACACCGACCCCTGATACACCGACCCCTGATACACCGACCCCTGATACATTGACCGCTGATACACTACCCCTGATACACTGACCCCTGATACACTGACCGCTGATACACTATCCCTGATACACTGACCCCTGATACACTGACCGCTGATACACTACCCCTGATACACCGACCCCTGATACACCGACCCCTGATACACCGACCCCTGATACACTGACGGCTGATACACTACCCCTGATACACCGACCCCTGATACACTACCCCTGATACACTGACCGCTGACACACTGACCGCTGATACACTACCCCTGATACACTGACCCCTGATACACTGACCCCTGATACACTGACCCCTGATACACTGAACCCTGATACAGCACCCCTGATACACTGACCCCTGATACACTGACCCCTGATACACCGACACCTGATACACCGACCCCTGATACACCGACCCCTGATACACCGACCCCTGATGCACTGACCGCTGATACAATGAACGCTGATACACTAACCCTGATACACTGACCCCTGTTACAGCGACCCCTGATACACCGACCCCTGATACACTGACCGCTGATACACTACCCCTGATACACTACCCCTGATACACCGACCCCTGATACACCGACCCCTGATACACCGACCCCTAATACACTGACCGCTGATACACTACCCCGATACACCGACCCCTGATACACTACCCCTGATACACTGACCGCTGACACACTGACCGCTGATACACTACCCCTGATACACTGACCCCTGATACACTGACCCCGATACACTGACCGCTGATACACTACCCCTGATACACTGACCGCTGATACATTGACCGCTGATACACTGCCCCTGATACACTGCCCCTGATACACTCCGCCTGATACACTCCCCCTGATACACTACCCCTGATACACCGACCCCTGATACACTACCCCTGATACACTGACCCCTGATACACTGACCCCTAATACACTTCCCCTGATACACTGACCCCTGATACACTGACCCCTGACACACTGACCCCTGATACACCGACCCCTGATGCACTGAACCCTGATACAGCACCCCTGATACACTGACCCCTGATACACTGACCCCTGATACACCGACCCCTGATACACTGACCCCTGATACACTGACCCCTGATACACCGACCCCTGATACACTGACCCCTGATACACTACCCCTGTTACACTGACCGCTGATACACTACCCCTGATACACCGACCCCTGATACACCGAACCCTGATACACCGGCCCCTGATACACTGAACCCTGATACACTGACCCTTGATACACTGACCCCAGATACATTGAGCCTGTTAGACTGACCCTTAATTCACCGACCCCTGATACACCGACCCCTGATACACTGACCGCTGATACACGACCCCTGATACAGCGACCCCTGATACACTACCCCTGATACACTACCCCTGATACACTGACCGCTGATACACTGACCGCTGATACACTACCCCTGATACACTGACCCCTGATACACTGACCGCTGATACACTACCCCTGATACACTGACCCCTGATACACTGACCCCTGATACACTGACCCCTGATACATTAACCCCTGATATGCTGACCCCGATACACTGACCCCTGATATACTGATCGCTGATACACTGACCGCTGATACACCGACCCCTGATACACCGACCCCTGATACACGGACAACTAATACACCGACCCCTGATACACCGAACGCTAATACACTGAACCCTGATACACCACCCCTGATACACTGACCCTTGATACACTGACCCCTGATACATTGACCCCTGTTAGACCGACCCTTAACTCACCGACCCCTGATACACCGACCGTTGATACACCGACCCCTGATACACTGACCCCTGATACACTACACCTGATACACTGACCGCTGATACACTACCCCCGATACACCGACCCCTGATACACCGACCCCTGATACACCGACCGCTGATACACTACCCCTGATACACCGACCCCTGATACACTACCCCTGATACACTGACCGCTGATACACTGACCGCTGATACACTACTCCTGATACACTGACCCCTGATACACTGACCGCTGATACACTATCCCTGATACACTGACCCCTGATACACTGACCGCTGATACACTACCCCTGATACACCGACCCCTGATACACCGACCCCTGATACACTGACCGCTGATACACTACCCCTGATACACCGACCCCTGATACACTACCCCTGATACACTGACCGCTGACACACTGACCGCTGATACACTAGCCCTGATACACTGACCCCTGATACACTGACCCTTGATACACTGACCCGTGATACACCGACCCCTGATACACTGAACCCTGATACAGCAACCCTGATACACTGACCCCTGATACACTGACCCCTGATACACCGACACCTGATACACCGACCCCTGATACACCGACCCCTGATACACCGACCCCTGATGCACTGACCGCTGATACAATGACCGCTGATACACTAAACCTGATACACTGACCCCTGTTACAGCGACCCCTGATACACCGACCCCTGATACACTGACCGCTGATACACTACCCCTGATACACCGACCCCTGATATACTACCCCTGATACACCGACCCCTGATACACCGAACACTAATACACTGACCCCTGATACACTCCCCCTGATACACTGACCCCTGATACACCGGCCCCTGATACACTGAACCCTGATACACGGACCCCAGATACATTGACCCCTGTTAGACTGACCCTTAATTCACCGACCCCTGATAAACCGACCGCTGATACACCGACCCCTGATACACTGACCCCTGATACACTGACCCCTGATACACTACCCCTGATACACTGACCGCTGATACACTACCCCTGATTAACCGACCCCTGATACACCGACCCCTGATACACCGACCCCTGATACACCGACACCTGATACACCGACACCTGATACACTGACCCCTGATACACTACCCCTGATACACTACCCCTGATACACCGACCCCTGATACACCGACCCCTGATACACCGACCCCTGATACACTGACCGCTGATACACTACCCCTGATGTACTGACCCCTGATACACTGACCGCTGATACACTGACCGCTGATACACTACCACTGATACATTGACCCCTGATACACCGACCCCTGATACACCGACCCCTGATACACTGAACCCTGATACACCACCCCTGATACACTGACCCTTGATGCATTGACCCCTGATACATTGACCCCTGTTAGATCGACCTTTAATTCACCGACCCCTGATACACCGACCGCTGATACACCGACCCCTGATACACCGACCCCTGATACACTGACTGCTGATACACTACCCCTGATACACTGACCCCTGATACACCGAACCCTGATACACCGACCCCTGATACACTACCCCTGATACACCGACCCTTGATACACCGACCCCTGATACACCGACCCCTGATACACCGACACCTGATACACCGACACCTGATACACTGACCACCGATACACTACCCCTGATACACTACTCCTGATACACCGACCCCTGATACACTGACCCCTGATACACCGACCCCTGATACACTGACCGCTGATACACTACCCCTGATGCACTGACCCCTGATACACTGACCGCTGATACACTGACCGCTGATACACTACCACTGATACACTGACTCCTGATACACCGACCCCTGATACACCGACCCCTGATACACTGAACCCTGATACACCACCCCTGATACACTGACCCTTGATACATTGACCCCTGATACATTGACCCCTGTTAGACCGACCCTTAATTCACCGACCCCTGATACACCGACCGCTGATACACTGACCCCTGATACACTGACCACTGATACACTACCCCTGATACACTGACCGCTGATACACTACCCCTGATACACCGACCCCTGATACACCGAACCCTGATACACCGAACCCTGATACAGTGACCCCTGATATACTACCCCTGATACACCGACCCCTGATACTCCGACCCCTGATACATCGACCCCTGATACACCAACCCCTGATACACCGACCCCTGATACAATGACCGCTGATACACTACCCCTGATACACCGACCCCTGATACACCGACCCCTGATACACTACCCCTGATACACTGACCGCTGATACACTGATATCTTATACACTTACCGCTGATACACTACCCCTGATACACTACTCCTGATACACTGACCCCTGATACACCGACCCCTGATACACCGACACCTGATACACTGACCCCTGGTACACTGACCCTTGATACACTGACCCCTGATACACTACCCCTGATACATAACCCCTGATACACTGACCCCTGATACACCGACCCCTGATACACCGTCCCCTGATACGCCGACCCCTGATACACCGACCCCTGATACACCGACCCCTGATACACTGACCGCTGATACACTACCCCTGATACACCGACCCCTGATACACTACCCCTGATACACTGACCCCTGATACACTGACCGCTGATACACTACCCCTGATACACTGACCCCTGATACACTGACCGCTGATACACTACCCCTGATACACTCCCCTTGATACACTACCCCTGATACACTACCCATGATACACTGACCCCTGATACACTGACCCCTGATACACTGACCCCTCATACAGCGACCCTGATACACCGACCCCTGATACACGGACAACTAATACACCGACCTCTGATACACCGAACACTAATACACTGAACCCTGATACACCACCCCTGATACACTGACCCTTGATACACTGACCCCTGATACATTGACCCTAGTTTGACCAACCCTTAATTCACCGACCCCTGATACACCGACCGCTGATACACCGACCCCTGATACACTGACCCCTGATACACTACCCCTGATACACTACCCCTGATACACTGACCCCTGATACACTACCCCTGATACACTACCCCTGATTTACTGACCCCTGATACACTGACCCCTGATACACCGACCCCTGACACACTGACCGCTGATACACTGACCGCTGATACACTACCCCTGATACACTGACCCCTGATACACTGACCGCTGATACACTGACCGCTGATACACTACACCTGATACACTGACCGCTGATACACCGACCCCTGATACACCGACCCCTGATACACTGAACCCTGATACACCACCACTGATACACTGACCCTTGATACATTGACCCCTGATACATTGACCCCTGTTAGACCGACCCTTAATTCACCGACCCCTGATGCACCGACCGCTGATACACCGACCCCTGATACACTGACCACTGATACACTGACCCCTGATACACTACCCCTGATACACTGACCGCTGATACACTACCCCTGATACACCGACCCCTAATACACCGATCCCGATACACCGACCCCTGATACACCGATCCCGATACACCGACCCCTGATACACCGACCCCTGATACACTGACCCCTGATACACTGACCCCTGATACACTACCCCTGATACACTACCCCTGATTTACTGACCCCTGATACACTGACCCCTGATACACCGACCCCTGACACACTGACCGCTGATACACTGACCGCTGATACACTACCCCTGATACACTGACCCCTGATACACTGACCGCTGATACACTGACCGCTGATACACTACCCCTGATACACTGACCGCTGATACACGACCCCTGATACACCGACCCCTGATACACTACCCCTGGTACACTGACCGCTGATACACTGACCGCTGATACACTACCCCTGATACACTGACCCCTGATGCACTGACCGCTGATACACTACCCCTGATACACTGATCCCTGATATACTGACTGCTGATACACTACCCCTGATACACTCCCCCTGATACACTACCCCTGATACACTACCCCTGATACACTGACCCCTGTTACACTGACCCCTGATACACTGACCCCTGATACATTGACCCCTGATATACTGACCCCTGATACACTGACCCCTGATATACTGATCGCTGATACACTGACCGCTGATACACCGACCCCTGATACACCGACCACAGATACACTGACAACTAATACACCGGACCCCTGATACACCGAACACTAATACACTGAAACCTGATACACCACCCCTGATACACTGACCCTTGATACACTGACCCCTGATACATTGACCCCTGTTAGACCGACCCTTAACTCACCGACTCCTGATACACCGACCGCTGATACACCGACCCCTGATACACTACACCTGATACACTGACCGCTGATACACTACCCCTGATACACCGACCCCTGATACACCGACACCTGATACACCGACCCTTGATACACTGACAGCTGATACACTACCCGTGATACACCGACGCCTGATACACCGACCCCTGATACACCGACCCCTGATACACCGACCCCTGATACACCGACCGCTGATACACTACCCCTGATACACCGACCCCTGATACACTACCCCTGATACACTGACCGCTGATACACTGACCGCTGATACACTACCCCTGATACACTGACCCCTGATACATTGACCGCTGATACACTACCCCTGATACACTGACCCCTGATACACTGACCGCTGATACACTACCCCTGATACACTACCCCTGATACACCGACCCCTGATACACCGACCCCTGATACACTGACCGCTGATACACTACCCCTGATACACTACCCCTGATACACCGACCCCTGATACACCGACCCCTGATACACCGACCCCTGATACACTGACCGCTGATACACTACCCCGATACACCGACCCCTGATACACTACCCCTGATACACTGACCGCTGACACACTGACCGCTGATACACTACCCCTGATACACTGACCCCTGATATACTGACCCCTGATACACTGACCGCTGATACACTGACCGCTGATACATTGACCGCTGATACACTGCCCCTGATACACTGCCCCTGATACACTCCGCCTGATACACTCCCCCTGATACACTACCCCTGATACACCGACCCCTGATACACTACCCCTGATACACTGACCCCTGATACACTGACCCCTAATACACTTCCCCTGATACACTGACCCCTGATACACTGACCCCTGATACACTGACCCCTGATACACCGACCCCTGATGCACTGAACGCTGATACAGCACCCCTGATACACTGACCCCTGATACACTGACCCCTGATACACTGACCCCTGATACACTGACCCCTGATACACTGACCCCTGATACACCGACCCCTGATACACTGACCCCTGATACACTACCCCTGTTACACTGACCGCTGATACACTACCCCTGATACACCGACCCCTGATACACTGAACCCTGATACACTGACCCTTGATACACTGACCCCAGATACATTGAGCCTGTTAGACTGACCCTTAATTCACCGACCTCTGATACACCGACCCCTGATACACCGACCCCTGATACACTGACCGCTGATACACGACCCCTGATACAGCGACCCCTGATACACTACCCCTGATACACTACCCCTGATACACTGACCGCTGATACACTGACCGCTGATACACTACCCCTGATACACTGACCCCTGATATACTGACTGCTGATACACTCCCCCTGATACACTCCCCCTGATACACTACCCCTGATACACTACCCCTGATACACTGACCCCTGTTACACTGACCCCTGATACACTGACCCCTGATACATTGACCCCTGATATGCTGCCCCGATACACTGACCCCTGATATACTGATCGCTGATACACTGACCGCTGATACACCGACCCCTGATACACCGACCCCTGATACACGGACAACTAATACACCGACCCCTGATACACCGAACGCTAATACACTGAACCCTGATACACCACCCCTGATACACTGACCCTTGATACACTGACCCCTGATACATTGACCCCTGTTAGACCGACCCTTAACTCACCGACCCCTGATACACCGACCGTTGATACACCGACCCCTGATACACTGACCCCTGATACACTGACCCCTGATACACTACACCTGATACACTGACCGCTGATACACTACCCCTGATACACCGACCCCTGATACACCGACCCCTGATACACCAACCGCTGATACACTACCCCTGATACACCGACCCCTGATACACTACCCCTGATACACTGACCGCTGATACACTGACCGCTGATACACTACCCCTGATACACTGACCCCTGATACACTGACCGCTGATACACTATCCCTGATACACTGACCCCTGATACACTGACCGCTGATACACTACCCCTGATACACCGACCCCTGATACACCGACCCCTGATACACCGACCCCTGATAAACTGACGGCTGATACACTACCCCTGATACACCGACCCCTGATACACTACCCCTGATACACTGACCGCTGACACACTGACCGCTGATACACTACCCCTGATACACTGACCCCTGATACACTGACCCCTGATACACTGACCCCTGATACACTGAACCCTGATACAGCACCCCTGATACACTGACCCCTGATACACTGACCCCTGATACACCGACACCTGATACACCGACCCCTGATACACCGACCCCTGATACACCGACCCCTGATGCACTGACCGCTGATACAATGAACGCTGATACACTAACCCTGATACACTGACCCCTGTTACAGCGACCCCTGATACACCGACCCCTGATACACTGACCGCTGATACACTAGCCCTGATACACTACCCCTGATACACCGACCCCTGATACACCGACCCCTGATACACCGACCCCTGACACATTGACCGCTGATACACTACCCCTGATACACTGACCCCTGATACACTGACCGCTGATACACTATCCCTGATACACTGACCCCTGATACACTGACCGCTGATACACTACCCCTGATACACCGACCCCTGATACACCGACCCCTGATACACCGACCCCTGATACACTGACGGCTGATACACTACCCCTGATACACCGACCCCTGATACACTACCCCTGATACACTGACCGCTGACACACTGACCGCTGATACACTACCCCTGATACACTGACCCCTGATACACTGACCCCTGATACACTGACCCCTGATACACTGAACCCTGATACAGCACCCCTGATACACTGACCCCTGATACACTGACCCCTGATACACCGACCCCTGATACACCGACCCCTGATACACCGACCCCTGATACACCGACCCCTGATGCACTGACCGCTGATACAATGAACGCTGATACACTAACCCTGATACACTGACCCCTGTTACAGCGACCCCTGATACACCGACCCCTGATACACTGACCGCTGATACACTACCCCTGATACACTACCCCTGATACACCGACCCCTGATACACCGACCCCTGATACACCGACCCCTGATACACTGACCGCTGATAAACTACCCCGATACACCGACCCCTGATACACTACCCCTGATACACTGACCGCTGACACACTGACCGCTGATACACTACCCCTGATACACTGACCCCTGATACACTGACCCTGATACACTGACCGCTGATACACTACCCCTGATACACTGACCGCTGATACATTGACCGCTGATACACTGCCCCTGATACACTGCCCCTGATACACTCCGCCTGATACACTCCCCCTGATACACTACCCCTGATACACCGACCCCTGATACACTACCCCTGATACACTGACCCCTGATACACTGACCCCTAATACACTTCCCCTGATACACTGACCCCTGATACACTGACCCCTGACACACTGACCCCTGATACACCGACCCCTGATGCACTGAACCCTGATACAGCACCCCTGATACACTGACCCCTGATACACCGACCCCTGATACACTGACCCCTGATACACTGACCCCTGATACACCGACCCCTGATACACTGACCCCTGATACACTACCCCTGTTACACTGACCGCTGATACACTACCCCTGATACACCGACCCCTGATACACCGAACCCTGATACACCGGCCCCTGATACACTGAACCCTGATACACTGACCCTTGATACACTGACCCCAGATACATTGAGCCTGTTAGACTGACCCTTAATTAACCGACCTCTGATACACCGACCCCTGATACACCGACCCCTGATACACTGACCGCTGATACACGACCCCTGATACAGCGACCCCTGATACACTACCCCTGATACACTACCCCTGATACACTGACCGCTGATACACTGACCGCTGATACACTACCCCTGATACACTGACCCCTGATACACTGACCGCTGATACACTACCCCTGATACACTGACCCCTGATACACTGACCCCTGATACACTGACCCCTGATACATTAACCCCTGATATGCTGACCCCGATACACTGACCCCTGATATACTGATCGCTGATACACTGACCGCTGATACACCGACCCCTGATACACCGACCCCTGATACACGGACAACTAATACACCGACCCCTGATACACCGAACGCTAATACACTGAACCCTGATACACCACCCCTGATACACTGACCCTTGATACACTGACCCCTGATACATTGACCCCTGTTAGACCGACCCTTAACTCACCGACCCCTGATACACCGACCGTTGATACACCGACCCCTGATACACTGACCCCTGATACACTACACCTGATACACTGACCGCTGATACACTACCCCCGATACACCGACCCCTGATACACCGACCCCTGATACACCGACCGCTGATACACTACCCCTGATACACCGACCCCTGATACACTACCCCTGATACACTGACCGCTGATACACTGACCGCTGATACACTACTCCTGATACACTGACCCCTGATACACTGACCGCTGATACACTATCCCTGATACACTGACCCCTGATACACTGACCGCTGATACACTACCCCTGATACACCGACCCCTGATACACCGACCCCTGATACACTGACCGCTGATACACTACCCCTGATACACCGACCCCTGATACACTACCCCTGATACACTGACCGCTGACACACTGACCGCTGATACACTAGCCCTGATACACTGACCCCTGATACACTGACCCTTGATACACTGACCCGTGATACACCGACCCCTGATACACTGAACCCTGATACAGCAACCCTGATACACTGACCCCTGATACACTGACCCCTGATACACCGACACCTGATACACCGACCCCTGATACACCGACCCCTGATACACCGACCCCTGATGCACTGACCGCTGATACAATGACCGCTGATACACTAAACCTGATACACTGACCCCTGTTACAGCGACCCCTGATACACCGACCCCTGATACACTGACCGCTGATACACCGACCCCTGGTACACCGACCCCTGATACACGAACAACTAATACACCGACCCCTGATACACCGAACACTAATACACTGACCCCTGATACACTCCCCCTGATACACTGACCCCTGATACACCGGCCCCTGATACACTGAACCCTGATACACGGACCCCAGATACATTGACCCCTGTTAGACTGACCCTTAATTCACCGACCCCTGATAAACCGACCGCTGATACACCGACCCCTGATACACTGACCCCTGATACACTGACCCCTGATACACTACCCCTGATACACTGACCGCTGATACACTACCCCTGATACACCGACCCCTGATACACCGACCCCTGATACACCGACCCCTGATACACCGACACCTGATACACCGACACCTGATACACTGACCCCTGATACACTACCCCTGATACACTACCCCTGATACACCGACCCCTGATACACCGACCCCTGATACACCGACCCCTGATACACTGACCGCTGATACACTACCCCTGATGTACTGACCCCTGATACACTGACCGCTGATACACTGACCGCTGATACACTACCACTGATACATTGACCCCTGATACACCGACCCCTGATACACCGACCCCTGATACACTGAACCCTGATACACCACCCCTGATACACTGACCCTTGATGCATTGACCCCTGATACATTGACCCCTGTTAGATCGACCTTTAATTCACCGACCCCTGATACACCGACCGCTGATACACCGACCCCTGATACACCGACCCCTGATACACTGACTGCTGATACACTACCCCTGATACACTGACCCCTGATACACCGAACCCTGATACACCGACCCCTGATACACTACCCCTGATACACCGACCCTTGATACACCGACCCCTGATACACCGACCCCTGATACACCGACACCTGATACACCGACACCTGATACACTGACCCCTGATACACTACCCCTGATACACTACTCCTGATACACCGACCCCTGATACACTGACCCCTGATACACCGACCCCTGATACACTGACCGCTGATACACTACCCCTGATGCACTGACCCCTGATACACTGACCGCTGACACACTGACCGCTGATACACTACCACTGATACACTGACTCCTGATACACCGACCCCTGATACACCGACCCCTGATACACTGAACCCTGATACACCACCCCTGATACACTGACCCTTGATACATTGACCCCTGATACATTGACCCCTGTTAGACCGACCCTTAATTCACCGACCCCTGATACACCGACCGCTGATACACTGACCCCTGATACACTGACCACTGATACACTACCCCTGATACACTGACCGCTGATACACTACCCCTGATACACCGACCCCTGATACACCGAACCCTGATACACCGAACCCTGATACAGTGACCCCTGATATACTACCCCTGATACACCGACCCCTGATACTCCGACCCCTGATACATCGACCCCTGATACACCAACCCCTGATACACCGACCCCTGATACAATGACCGCTGATACACTACCCCTGATACACCGACCCCTGATACACCGACCCCTGATACACTACCCCTGATACACTGACCGCTGATACACTGATATCTTATACACTTACCGCTGATACACTACCCCTGATACACTACTCCTGATACACTGACCCCTGATACACCGACCCCTGATACACCGACACCTGATACACTGACCCCTGGTACACTGACCCTTGATACACTGACCCCTGATACACTACCCCTGATACATAACCCCTGATACACTGACCCCTGATACACCGACCCCTGATACACCGTCCCCTGATACGCCGACCCCTGATACACCGACCCCTGATACACCGACCCCTGATACACTGACCGCTGATACACTACCCCTGATACACCGACCCCTGATACACTACCCCTGATACACTGACCCCTGATACACTGACCGCTGATACACTACCCCTGATACACTGACCCCTGATACACTGACCGCTGATACACTACCCCTTATACACTCCCCTTGATACACTACCCCTGATACACTACCCATGATACACTGACCCCTGATACACTGACCCCTGATACACTGACCCCTCATACAGCGACCCTGATACACCGACCCCTGATACACGGACAACTAATACACCGACCTCTGATACACCGAACACTAATACACTGAACCCTGATACACCACCCCTGATACACTGACCCTTGATACACTGACCCCTGATACATTGACCCTAGTTTGACCAACCCTTAATTCACCGACCCCTGATACACCGACCGCTGATACACCGACCCCTGATACACTGACCCCTGATACACTACCCCTGATACACTACCCCTGATACACTGACCCCTGATACACTACCCCTGATACACTACCCCTGATTTACTGACCCCTGATACACTGACCCCTGATACACCGACCCCTGACACACTGACCGCTGATACACTGACCGCTGATACACTACCCCTGATACACTGACCCCTGATACACTGACCGCTGATACACTGACCGCTGATACACTACACCTGATACACTGACCGCTGATACACCGACCCCTGATACACCGACCCCTGATACACTGAACCCTGATACACCACCACTGATACACTGACCCTTGATACATTGACCCCTGATACATTGACCCCTGTTAGACCGACCCTTAATTCACCGACCCCTGATGCACCGACCGCTGATACACCGACCCCTGATACACTGACCACTGATACACTGACCCCTGATACACTACCCCTGATACACTGACCGCTGATACACTACCCCTGATACACCGACCCCTGATACACCGATCCCGATACACCGACCCCTGATACACCGATCCCGATACACCGACCCCTGATACACCGACCCCTGATACACTGACCCCTGATACACTGACCCCTGATACACTACCCCTGATACACTACCCCTGATTTACTGACCCCTGATACACTGACCCCTGATACACCGACCCCTGACACACTGACCGCTGATACACTGACCGCTGATACACTACCCCTGATACACTGACCCCTGATACACTGACCGCTGATACACTGACCGCTGATACACTACCCCTGATACACTGACCGCTGATACACCGACCCCTGATACACCGAACACTAATACACTGAACCCTGATACACCACCCCTGATACACTGACCCTTGATACACTGACCCCTGATACATTGACCCTAGTTTGACCAACCCTTAATTCACCGACCCCTGATACACCGACCGCTGATACACCGACCCCTGATACACTGACCCCTGATACACTACCCTTGATACACTACCCCTGATACACTGACCCCTGATACACTACCCCTGATACACTACCCCAGATTTACTGACCCCTGATACACTGACCCCTGATACACCGACCCCTGACACACTGACCGCTGATACACTGACCGCTGATACACTACCCCTGATACACTGACCCCTGATACACTGACCGCTGATACACTGACCGCTGATACACTACCCCTGATACACTGACCGCTGATACACCGACCCCTGATACACCGACCCCTGATACACTGAACCCTGATACACCACCCCTGATACACTGACCCTTGATACATTGACCCCTGATACATTGACCCCTGTTA